>NC_138768.1:542478273-542725662 GCF_965119305.1 Pelophylax lessonae | reverse complement strand
ACGTAACCCGCCAGCAGTACCCACTAGCAGTACCCGCCAGCAGCATTCACCAGCAGTACCCGCCAGTAGTACTAGTCAGCAATACCAGCCCTGGAGGACAGCCAGTTAGCAGCCACCAGCCATACCCGCCTGTGGGACAGCAGCAGCCAGCGATACCTGCAGGAACCCAATTCAATCCACTTAAAAAAAACAGAAGGGGATCCGCCCCCTTCTGTCTGTGCAGATCAGATTGGAGGGCTCATAGAGTAGAGCGGACTGTGTCCGTGTCTGCTCTGCATATGCTGACATGGACCTGTCATCTGATCTGCCCGCTACGCTCAATGTGACCCATGACCGGTTACCAAGACGCTAAAGTGGCGCTCGCTTCTCAAAAGGTTTATATATACACGAACACACACTTTTTTAATTTTTGAGATGGGGGGGGGGTGGTAATCTTGGGTAAGTTCCCACACTTTTTTCCCAGGACTTGGCCCCTGGCCCAATTTAAACATTTTCATTTAGGGTTGTACTCACTTTTGTTGCCAGCAGTGTAGACATGAATGGCTGTGTGTTGAGTAATTTTGAGGGGAAAGCCAATTTACACTGTTATACAAGCTGTACACTCACTACTTTACATTGTAGCAAAGTGCCATTTCTTCAGTGTTGTCACATGAAAAGATATAATAAAATATTTACAAAAATGTGAGGGTAGTACTCACTTCTGTGAGACTACTGTACATGTGTATGTATGCAATGTAAGTGTGTGTGTGACTAAAACAGAAAAACAGTACAGTGTTGCAGGTTTCCTTGTGTATAAGAACAGGTAGAGGCAGAATAAACTAATGCGCTTTCTAAAGTTTCCAATTAAAAACAGACTCCTGGTTTTAAATTAGGCAGGCAAAAGCTCAGCATTGTAGGGTGTACAATTATACTAATGTGCTATTGTAACACTGAGAAAAAAAGCTAGGTTTACTAATGCACACTTTTTTTTTTTTTACAGACTGAGCCCGTTACCTCATTGGGAAAGGAACTGCTAATGTACCCATGTGGACAACGTAGGAACTCCTGTGATTATAGTGACCTCATACCGTAAAGGACTGGGCCTGGACTTCTCATGACTAACTGCCTTGGGAACAAAATACTTGCTGCCGTTGTTATTAGCCAGTATACCAAGAAAATCATGGGATCATATATCCAGTGGTTCAATTCCAAAGGATACATAAATGACTGAAATAGATATATGGCTTTATCTTTCAATGCCATGGTTTGATAGCACCCAGACTATTCCTTGGACTTGTATATTGCTATGTTCAAACCCACACAACTAAAACAAAACAACTCAAGCTCTGGGTTTAAGTTATAGGAATGTGGTTTCATCAGTGCACTGTAATTAAAATATTTCTCATCAATAAAACCGAAATCTTTTACTAGAGTCTTAGTTACATTTTCTTCTTTGATTCTATATTCTATTCGCATATGAAATCAGATAATATCTTATTCATTATTTAACTGTGGTAGTGTTGGGATACCAGAGGAGATCTAGACCATTCCTTAAGGTTTGTGTTATACTAGGAAATCAGAGATCTAGACCATTGCTCGGTTATCAAGAAGCTCCATCTTTGGATGATCAATAGCCATTATATTATTCAATGGATAATTACCAAAACTTTCATTGGAAATTACTCGTTCACAAGACTAGGTAGTCTGATATCTACATTAATTTTTTCAAGTTTATGTAAACTCAAAAACTTTTTCAGCATGCTGCTTGGCACCATGCTGATTTACAAAAAAAGGTTTCTTAAGAAAAATACTATATGTATACATTTTTCTTAAGAAACCTTTTTTTTTTTGTAAATCTGTTGTAAAGTTTCTTACCTGGAGATCCTGCCAGTAAAAGCACTTGTAGTTGCCAGCTAACAACAAGCAACAGTGTTGTCAACCTGCCTGTGCCCTCTTTCAGTTGACCACTGGGCTATCTCATAGGCACAAAGGTAAACAACCAACTAAAGAAGCTTTGACAGCAGGCTAACAATACTGCTGTAAAGCACATTTCAAAAATACAAAAAAAAATTAGATTTTATGTACACTACAAGTAAAATAGATGCATCCACCATACTGCAACTTCAATGCGTTAAGTGCATTCAGATTGTAGAATGTACCCCATTTAGTTATTGTTTTCCTAGGAATGTTCTCATATTGGTTTCACAAAATACAAACCCAATTCCCAAAAAGTTGGGACACTACAAATTGTGAGTAAAAAAGGAATGGACTAATTTACATATCTCATAAACTTATATTTTATTCACATTATAATATAGATAACATATCAAATGTTGAAAGTGAGACATTTTGAAATGTCATGACAAATATTGGCTCATTTTGAATTTCATGAGAGCTACACATTCCAAAAAAGTTGGGACAGGTAGCAAAGTTAAATGTACATATAAGGAACAGCTGGAGCACCAATTTGCAACTTATTAGGTCAGTTGGCAACATGATGGGGTATTAAAAGAGCCTCTCAGAGTGGCAGTGTCTCTCAGAAGTCAAGATGGGCAGAGGATCACCAATTCCCCCAATGCTGCGGTGAAAAATAGTGGAGCAATATCAGAAAGGAGTTTCTCAGAGAAAAATTGCCAAGAGTTTGAAGTTATCATCATCTACAGTGCATAATATCATCCAAAGATTCAGAGAATCTGGAACAATCTCTGTGTGTAAGGGTCAAGGCCAAAAAACCATACTCCATGCTCGTGATCTTCGGGCCCTTAGACAGCACTGCATCACATACAGGAATGTTACTGGAAATCACAACATGGGCTCAGGAATACTTCTAGAAAACATTGTCGGTGAACACAATCCACCGTGCCACTCACTGTTGTTGGCTAAAACTCTATAGCCCAAAAAATAAGCCATATCTAAACATGATCCAGAAGCGCATGTGTTTTCTCTGGGACAAGGCTCATTTAAAAAGGGACTGTGGCAAAGTGGAAAACTGTTCTGTGGTCAGACGAATCAAAATTTGAAGTTCTTTTTGGAAAACTGGGAAGCCATGTCATCCGGACTAAAGAGGACAAGGACAACCCAAGTTGTTATCAGCGTTCAGTTCAGAAGCCTGCATCTCTGATGGTATGGGGTTGCATGAGTGCGTGTGGCATGGGCAGCTTACAAATCTGGAAAGGCACCATCAATGCTGAAAGGTATATCCAAGTTCTAGAACAACATATGCTCCCATCCAGACATCGTCTCTTTCAGGGAGGACCTTGCATTTTCCAACATAACAATGCCAGACCACATACTGCATCAATAACAACATCATGGCTGCGTAGAAGAAGGATCCGGGTACTGAAATGGCCAGCCTGCAGTCCAGATCTTTCACCCATAGAAAACATTTGGCGCATCATAAAGAGGAAGATGCGACAAAGAAGACCTAAGACAGTTGAGCAACTAAAAGCCTGTATTAGACAAGAATGGGACAACATTCCTATTCATAAACTTGAGCAATTTGTCTCCTCAGTCCTCAGATGTTTGCAGACTGTTATAAAAAGAAGAGGGGATGCCACACAGTGGTAAACATGGCCTTTTCCCAACTTTTTAGAGATGTTTTGATGCCATGAAATTTAAAATCAACTTATTTTTCCCTTAAAATGATACATTTTCTCAGTTTAACATGTCATCTATGTTGTATTCTGAATAAAATATTGACATTTGAAACTTCCACATCATTACATTCTGTTTTTATTCACAATTTGTAGTGTCCCAACTTTTTTGGAATTGGGTTTGTATTAATACCTGCACAACATATGTGCACACGCAGCAATAATATTTGAACAGCATCAGATTTCCTAATAAAGTGTAGTCCAGCAATCTCAGTCACAAGGGTTTCAGTGTAAAAATCATAGATTTCCTTTAACTGTTGGCTGCACTAAACCATAGATTTTAAACAAAGTGTACTATTGGAATAGTAAATGATGGCTCTAAATTAAATAAAATATTTTAGTTATTTAAATAGGTGAGATATAATCTGGAAAATAGTGAGTACTTGAGATAAGAAAAGTAAACAAAGGATTTTATAAAGTGGTACAGTCTTTAATAAAAGATAATCACTGTGCCTAACCATAACATATAACCTGATAGTAGGTATTCAGCTATTTCCAGTGTCACAGACTAGGTGTTTGTGTAGCAGAGTGCCCATTTACTCACAATGCTCAAGTGCAGATGCAGGCATTTTAACTCAATTTCCCACAACTGCCTTTGTTCCTGGACATACTCCAGGAAGATAGGTTCCTCAACAGTTCAGAGAGGCCAGACCTGAAGAGGCCAAATATTCTGCAGCAAAGTAAGTTGCTCTCCGCTGTCAGCATGTAGACAGCCGGACAGAATCTAATCGCATACAACTTCTTCAGAAGACTTGGCTATTATGAGGAGTACCCCTCCTGTTGCTATCAGAGTACCCCAGTTCCAGTGAGGTGGCCTTTTGTCCTTGGGTCCCTACACCTGTCCACCTGCGTTACAAGAGCTACCCTTGACTTGGGAAGTATGCTGTTTGTCAGTTTATGTTCTGAATGGTTTTACTGAAGTAGTGATCCTCAGCTAGACTCTCTGTTGTTACTACCCAGTTACATGTTACCATAAAGCGGTGTTCCAGTCCTTCTTGTGTTTATTAAAAGTCAACAGCTACAAAAAGTGTAGCTGCTGACTATTAACCGATTGCCGACTGCCTAACGACGATTTACGGTGGAACCGATGTATGCCGGGCACTCGCGATCGTCCGTTACACCGGGAGAAAGGCAGGTGGCTAATGTAAACAAAGCCACCTGTCATCTCCCCTGTGTAAGAATAGTGATCATACGGTTCTGCTATGTAGGACCGTTGATCACTGTTTTTACACACACAGCCACAACCAATCACAGTTATAAGCACGCCCCTAGGGACACACTTAACCCCTCCCTCTCAAAAAAGTTAACCCCTTCACTGCCAGTGTCATTTTTACAGTAACAGTGCATATGTATAGCACTGATTACTGTAGTAATGTCACTGGTAACCCCAAAAGTGTCAAAAATGTCAGTCAAGGGTCCGATCTGTCCGCCGCAATGTCGCAGTCCCGCAAAAAAAAAAAAACGCAGATCGCCGCCATTACGCGTTAAAAAAAAAAACAACAAAAATGACAAAAATCTTTTCCTTAGTAAACGCAATAACTTTTGCGCAAACCAATCAAAATACGCTTTCTGCGATTTTTTTTTTTTTTACCAAAAATATGTAGCATAAAACAAATTGGCCTAAAATGTTAAAAAATTTTGATTTTTACATTTTTTTGGGGGGAATTTCATATAAAAAAATGTGAAAAATATTGTTATTTTTGCAAAATTGACGCTCTTTTTTTGTTCGTAGCGCATGATCAAAAAATCGCACGGGTGATCAAATACCACCAAAAGAAAGCTCTGTTTGTGGGAAAAAAAGGATGTTAAATTAGTTTAGGTACAGCGTTGCATGACCGTGCAATTGTCCGTTAAGTCACGCAGTGCCGAATCGCAAAATAGGCCCTGGTCAGGAAGGGGGTAAAATCTTCCGGGGCTTAAACACACACTCACCTATCCAATGATCCAATCGATGCAGCTGCCCAAACCCTCGGTTCTCTCTTCCGCATCTCCTCTGCTCCAGCATCGTAAGTATGGGCACCGGGCTGTGACTGCTTGCGGCTTCACAGCCAGGTGCGCACTGCGCATGCGTGAGTCACTCTGCGCCTGCTCAATGGTCGTCAATCTTCTGAAATCTGTGACAAGCCCCAGAAGATTTCAGGGCGGGAGGGGGAGAGGAGAACTTCCACTCGGGGCGCCGTGGTGCTCCGAGCTAAAGTGGAAGCTGGGTACCTGTCAAGACTAGGTACCCGCTCCCCCCAAAAAAAAGGCCATGCCAAATGTGGCTTGTAAAGGGGAGAAGAGTCCTTAAAGTGGAACCTCCACTTTTGGGTGGAACTCCGCTTTAATTCAGCCTCAGAAACAAAGAGTTCATATTAGTGCAGTTTTCATACTCTGTTTTTTATTATTCTGCAATTAATTAATACTCTCTGAACCGTTTTTGCATTGTTACTTCTAACTAGCATGTTTCTCCCCATCTGATCATTGGATCTGATTACCTATTTAGGTAAATATGTATTTTCATTTTTAAACTATCTCTTAATATACTCTACATACAAACCTTTCTCTTGCAATGAAATGTCTTTAAAGTAACCCTATATATTTAAATTATTTTTAAAAGGCAATAATACCACAGGATTTGTCAAAATTACAACAGGGATAGGTATAACTTTTAGTTCATAAAGCTGATTTTCTAAAGGAAAAAAAAAGAGGCCTTGAAGTGTCATTTACTAACGGGTAAATTGCAGAACAAATTGGAGAAAAATTATGTCAGCAATATGTCAAAAATATACGGCCAACTACTAGAGGATTGAAATGTTTAAGGGCCTTGGTCTACAGGCTTCAATACTGCATGCTTTTGACACCACTTTATGAGATAATTTAGAATTGCAGGTGCAATTGAGCTCCTTCTGACCTGCATTTGACCTACTTCATGCTGCTTTTGCATTCTTATAGACCTGTACAGGAAGAAAAGCCATTCCAAAGCGAGCAGAGTCCCGTCAACACTGGCCTTACAGTGATACCTATTTAACCATTGGTAGCAGAAAGGGCTTGGATAGAGTATTTCAGATGGAGAGGTTTCAGGAGAGCATTAAGTGCTTCTGTAGTGTAAAAGACTACTGTCAAGTGTTATTGTCTTTTCTGTGACCCCCCAACTATGAAGGCATCTCATACCTTCCTGTGTTGTTACAGGACATATGTTGAGGGAAATCTTGAAACAGGGAAGGTATGTCATTTATGCCATTCTTTTATTGGTGGTTGTGTTTATCCTGAGCTTTTGTTTAGTCATCTGTACAGGAAGTGAAGTAACATTTCCCTAACAGGAACAAAGAAAGCAAAAAAAACAAACTAACTTAGTCTTTAAAGTTATTGGCTGCATTCGTTTTTTCTTTTACAAACTAAGAACATTTTAAGCAATTACAGAAAATACCTATTGATTTTGCTGCAGATTAAATGTCCTTGGCACTTTCTGTACATGCTAGTCCAGTCATTCCACCATGTAATGGAGATGAACAAAGGTAGACCTGTTTAAAATCCAGTCTGTGTGGCAAGCATGGCCATCAGACACATCCAAAAAAAAAAAGCATAGATGCGAAGGGACAAGGGGTATCTTTTTCACAGGACTACCAGGTGCAGTTGCAATATATAACATTTTTCTTTTTGGGTTTAGATACACTTTTGAGTACAAGGGATATCCTTGGCTGCCTGCTGTAGAGATAAAGTATTACTGCCATTTCTTTGGCCTACACCCTTTATCTGTTCAGAGTAGTTTTGAGGTTTGGGTTTGTGTTGAACCTAAATTGGACCTGAAATCAGCCTGTTTTTGGTTTGGCCAGCCATGACCACCAAAACCACCAGCTTCTAGAATGTAAACAAATGAAATAAAAAGTATACACACGGTGGCACAAGCAGATAGCATTAGACACTAATAGATAGTCCATAGGGTAGCTATATTTGCAGCCCTAATAGTCCATGTGGTATAAAAAGAGAAACAGTCTATGAACTCAAGGCCAGCCTAGTGGGGAGCGGAAGCAATCTCTAGACATGTAAGAAACAAAGAGAAAAAAACTGGCCCCTCTGAAAAAGGACTGTAGCATTTATTTAGCGAGGTACATTAAAAACTTACATTAAGGTAAATAAATGTGGCCACTGCTTCTGGTCGATTGTCCTCTCTGTCATTCCGGTTCCTGTCCATCAGGAAACAAGATGGCATATGTGGAGTGAGACCGAGGCCTGGACTGCAGAGTGAGCCGCACTGTTGCCGTCTAAGGATCTTCCGGCGTGCTGACGACGCGTTTCGGAGCATGCACACTCCGATGGAATACCAGTGCGCGCTCCTTCTTCAAGCTGGATAGTGAAGGATGAACAGGGCCAATTTATATGCTCTGAAGTAGTGACATCTAGTGGAGGAAACTGTGAAAAACCTCTCACAGTCAAGTGTTGCAATACCATATGATGGACATATGCGCGCACTAACCCCCCCCTCAGAGGCATACATGATCAAGTGCAACAAAGAAGTACAAGCTAGGTTAATCAAACTGGATATGATAAAGCAAAAATAAATAAATAATTATGAATGTAAATAACTAGAAATGGATATAGATATGCGGAGGAAAACAATAATAGAGGAAAAAATAATAATAAATATAACTAATGAAAATTTAAAAAAATGAAAATAAATAAAAATAAATGTGAAAAAAAATAGATATGAAAATGAATGTAAATCGAAACAAACATAAAAAAAATAAGATAAGAATGAATTGGAATAAAAATAAATTTGTAAATAAAATTACATGACAGTAAAGACATGCATACACATGTATATAGATATGTATACAGACATAATTGAACTCGCACATATAGTAGATGTAAAAGATATGATTATTGGCATAGAAATATGTGTATATGTATACCCATGCAAAAAAATACAAATGCAGGCAAGGATAAGATAAAAAAAACATATATAATAATAAATATAGATTATGGTGAACATGTGAAATAATGGGATATTGACACAATAGACCTATTTTCTTGTGTCCTTGGGGGGGGGGGGGGGGGTTGGTGATGCAAGCGAAATACACTCATTGGCAAAAGGAAGAGTGTATATATATAGGTGGGTGGCAATGATTCATATATATATATATATATATATATATATATAAAAATATATATATATATATATATATATATATATATAATATATACACATGTATATAGGGATGAAGATTTCTATTATGTGTATTGCATATGTAATGTGTACCTTAGTAAGCAGCGATATGAAAGATGAAATGTAAAGGGAAAAAAGATATATGATAAAGAGTACAGTTGAAAGCGGGGAAGGAAACTATCATTCTTGTTGTGTATGAGGGGAATAACGTGACATAGTTACTGCTAATTTGGTACAAATGGAGATAGGGTAAATATAATAAAGGGGAAAAAAAGGGCATATTAGACCGAACCTAATAAATTGATCCATTAGGGAAAGTCTAGGCATAAATACAGATGGACTTTTAAAGGATAGTGGATACTTCTAATTCCTCGTTGAGCCCATTAGGAGAGAGCGTGTTGAGGGAGTATATCCAAAAAGTTTCGCGCTCACAAAGCTTATGGA
This sequence comes from Pelophylax lessonae, assembly GCF_965119305.1. Classification (NCBI taxonomy): domain Eukaryota; kingdom Metazoa; phylum Chordata; class Amphibia; order Anura; family Ranidae; genus Pelophylax; species Pelophylax lessonae. The sequence goes on along the minus strand of NC_138768.1, from coordinate 542,716,440 downwards.
ACCTCTCAGCTTCTGAGAGGTCTTTGGACATTTGCTCTATTATCCATACCTCCAGACCTGTGGTAGATTTATTATGGTGTTTTAAAAAGTGACGAGGGACACTGTGCTTATCTTTTCATTGCTCTATTTTTATCCGATGCTCACCGAATCTTTGTCGGAGAGGACGGATGGTACATCCTACATAAAAAAGATTGCAAGGACAACTGAGACAGTAGACTACGTAGTCCGAAGAACAGTTGTAGAATTCGTCTATGTTGTAGGTTTTGCTGTGAGTAGAGAATTGTTTCTTACCATGTGTGACGTGAGCACAGGTTTTACACAGTAACTTTTTACACTGGTACATGCCTAGCAGGGGTATGAGGCACATCATAGGGACAGGATCCTTGATGGTTTTAAGCTTACTGAGTGCAGTTTTGTTTTTGAGATTAGGAGCCTTTCTATATGTATGGGTGCGAAGAGGAGAACAGATTTAAGGCGAGGATCTTCTAAGAATACCAGCCAGTGTTTTCTAAGGATTTGTTCCATTTTTCTGTGTTGATGGTGAAATTTGGTGGTAAAATAGACAGATTGGTCAAATGAATCCTGGGATTTAGCGGAGGGGGGGGGGGATCTGTCAGATATTGAGTATACACTTGATCTATAAGGGATGCAGGGTATCCTTTGTCAGTTAGTTTAGCTTTTAGGAACTGACTCTGAACTACATAATCATCAAGCCTGGTACAGTTACGCCTTAAAAGGCAAAACTGTCCTTTTGGGACATTGTTGGTCCATTTGTTAAAGTGGCAACTCTTATAATGTAATAAAGAATTGCCCGCAGTGGCCTTAGAATAGTTCTTTGCATGAATTCGGTCTCCTATGTGATATAGTTCTAGATCAAGAAAAGCTAATTGTTCAGAATCAATGACATGGGTAAAATATAATCCATGGGAATTATGGTTGTAATGTTGTGTGAAATCACTGATGATGTCGTTAGGTCCATCCTACATGATCAGAATATAATCTATTTACCTGCCATAGAAGATAAGATGTTTGGAGTATGGGTTGTTATGCCATATCTGTTGGGATTCCCACAAACCCATGGCTAGATTGGCGTACGAAGGTGCGAAATTCGCTCCCATGGCTGTCCCATTTATTTGCAAATAGAATCGGTCATTAAATTTAAAGTAATTGGGAGTAAGGCAAAATTTACTGCATTCAAAAATGAAATGAGCCTGTTTAGGACTCATGTAGTGATCATTAGATAAGAAATGGTCTAAAGCTGCTAAACCAAAATTATGTGGGATGGATGTATATAATGAATTGACATCCAAGGAAACCCAGGTATAACTATTTTCCCATTTGCAAGGGGATAGTAGTTCCAGGAGATGGGTACCATCTCTGATGTAGGATGGTAAACTTTGAGCTAAGGGTTGTAGGTAGTGGTCTATATAAAAGGGAGAGACCGAAAGTGATACTCGGTCTACCGGGGGGATGGGTCTGATTCTTGTGAATTTTTGGAATGTGATAGAAATATGGAGTCTGGTAAAACATTCTACTGAGGAAAGAGGCCTCATTAGAGTCTATGATTTTGGTATGGGTGGCACGATCAATGATGACTTGAAGGTCTAATTTATATTCAGGGAGAGGATCCTTGTTGAGTTTGGTATATGTGAGGGAATCAGCCAGGAGTCTGTCCGCTTCCTGGATATATTGGTCTCGGTCAAGAAGGACAATGCCTCCAGTTTGGTATATGTGAGGGAATCAGCCAGGAGTCTGTCGGCTTCCTGGATATATTGGTCCCGGTCAAGAAGGACAATGCCTCCACTGCATTTTAATGATTATGTTATTATTTTTGGACAGAGATGAGAGCGCTCTCTGTTCTTGAGGTGTAAGAGCACCTAAATGGGTGGGAGTATGGGAAGGTTGTTGACATAACTTGAGAAAATCTGAGTAGACCATATTGTAAAAGGTGGTGAGATGTGGGCCTTTATGGTGATAAGGATGAAATACTGATTTGGGTTTGAGTGTGGAATGTAGAACTGGGGGAGAAGTTTGTAAATGCTGGGTGAATAGATCCAGGTCTGTGAGGGAGTCATCATTATACAATTGTTCAAGTGTATCTATGATGTCTGCCTCATAATCAAATTCCTTTAGTACGGGTGTATGGCAAGAGGGATCAGCCAATGTGCAATTCGGCTGAGGACCCTGCTTGGCATGGTTGATCTGAAAAAATAATTTGAGAGTCAACTTTCTTATATACTTATTCAGATCCTTAAAGAGGAGGTATGGATCAGGTTTGTTAAAAGGGGCAAAATTGAGGCCCCTATTTAGGAGGGATATCTCTGCGGGGGATAGTGTGTGTGTGGAGAGATTGAACATTTTCATAGTTTCCGTGTTTTTTGTTTTGTGTAATTTTTTCTATTTCTCCCTCTCTGCCTCCTCTCCTGTGTGTTTTCTTTTGGCTGGGCCGGCTAGAGGGGGGTGAGGGACTTAAAAAGGCTCCATAGTGACTGTTTGAGGATTGATGGAAAGGACATTGGGGGGGGGGTGACTGGATGATGTGCTAGAGGTAGCCACAGGCTTCTCTGCAGTATATATGACACATGGACGAATCATGTCTCAGGGTCTGGTGAAGAAGCTGCAGCTGTTCATTATGAAAGGCTGCAGCTTCCTCATCAGACCCTGAGACAAGAATGGTATATCGCAGCTGACAAAACCAAAATACACCACTGACTACAATGCACTTTTACTGCACATTAGAGCAATGTGAAAATGTAAATAGGCCTTTAGAAATCCAGTCCACACATCTTAAACACACTAGTATAATAAAAGATACCAGGGTTGCAATACAGGATATTTTCAGCCAGGTGCACAAAGTTTCACTCAGTGAGCAGGATGTGTCTTTTTGTTTTGTTTAATTGGGATAGGGGTTGAGGAAAGATTTGAGATACCCAGAACTAACAAACTTGATGGGGGACACTATCTAGCAAACGGTTAACTGAAGTGAAAAAGATTCGATTTTTTCATAGTTTTATACTACCGGAATATACCTATTATTGTGGGATGGGCGCCCTCTGCTGGTTCTTCTGTTTATTTGTATAAGTGCAAACTATCAAATGGATGAATACATTCCATGGTACCTTTGATTTAGGCCATTTAAATAGCAAGTTGTTCTGTTTTTTTCTTTTATAGCCAGATCCTTTTGTGCCTCTTGCAGTCACTAGACAACCTCGAGTCTTGCATTAATCTGTGGTATTACCTATGTCCAACTTATGGTTATTGATTCATTTGACTAGATGGAGATTGATGTGTTGTTAGGTAAGCATGATATGGCTGTTTCTGCAGGTATAATTGATCAATTTATTTTTATGTGATATTTATTGATTTGTTTTTTCATTCAGTTTCGAGAATATAAAGTGGTTACTTCTCCCCCCGAAGAAGTCCTAATGGGTGAAAAATGTTGGGACTGTCCATATCCTTACCGCTTTGTAATGGGGACATTTAAACCATATTGAAACCCTAACATTTTAATGTATGTAAGTTAATAAACCTTGTTGTGATTTTAACAGTTTATACTGTGCATTGTTTGAAGTACCTTTAAAACCCGTGGTTAAGAAAATTTGGTGGTTTGTAGTAGAAAAAAGTTTTCTATAGGGAAATAGGAAATAAATTTGGCACATGGAAACATCCCTGGCCAGCAGGTTTGGAACAGTACCTCTAGTAAAAAGGGATGCAATGGCAACAGTCTCTCTCCCAGGAATACTCTCGGGCCTCCTCCCTGTGTCAATGGCTATCTGGACACCTCCTTCCAGTTTCAGCTGACACTGCACCATGGGCCTCCATATAAGATGGATGTTGCCTGGTTGTTTCAGCGACTTGGGTGTGATCCTTCAGCTCCTTGGTGAGCCAGAATCACTAAATTCCTTGCAGCTTCTCAGAGCCTTGGAAGGTTTAACAGCACTTCCTGGCTGGGTCACTCTCCAGCAGGCAAAGGACCCTGCCGCTCTATGCTCCACATCCTTTATACACCTCTCAGCCCCCTGCTGGTCATTCTCCCAACCAGGGATTGGTTAAGGACATATAACAGGTCAGCCCAGTCTCTACCCTTTCCACCCACTATTTTCAAGGGATTTCTGGAAAGACACGGGGAAACAGGCAAGCCTGCAGCTACAGTGCCCAGAACAGACCAAAAAAATCAAACCAACTCCACTGGCTACAGCAGAGCAAAAAATAGCTAAATTGTCCTACCTATACTAGCACCTAACTAGGAGGGAGCTTCAGCCACATACACAGAATAAAGATCATACATATGTTTGGTAAAAAAAAAAAAAATCCTAATAAGTGTATTTTGATTGGTTTGCGCAAAAGTTATTGCGTTTACTAACTACGGGAACGATTTTTGTCCTTTTTGTTGTTTTTTTTTTTTAACGAGTAATGCCGGCGATCTGTGATTTTTTTGCAGGACTGCGACATTGTGGCGGACAGATCGGACCCTTGACTGACATTTTTGACACTTTTGGGGGTACCAGTGACATTACTACAGTAATCAGTGCTATACATATGCACTGTTACTGTAAAAATGACACTGGCAGGGAAGGGGTTATCTTTATTGGAGAAGGAGGGGTTAAGTGTGTCCCTAGGGGCGTGTTTCTAACTGTGCAGGGATGTGGCTTTTCATGTAACAGCAGAGATCTACGATCCTACATAGCAGGACTGTATGATCTCTGCTGTTACACAAGGGAGAATGACAGGCGGCTTTGTTTACATTAGCAAAGCAAAGTCCATAAAGACATGGATGAACAAGCAGGGTGGAGGAACTTTACTGGGCTGCACAGAGTCCTGACCACAACCCGATCGAACACCTATGGGATAAATTAGAGTGGAGACTATGAGCAAGGCCTTCCAGCTTGAGCTGTACTATACATACTGTTACCTCTGGGTACCTGTAAGCCCAGCATGCCACTGCTTTAAAATGCCCATGTACTCCTGTCTCTCTCTGAGCCCAGAACCCTGGCGCTAGAAGTGTCTTTTACTAGTCCTCCTGGTCACTCTATACATCCAGTACTTGATGTTCATTTGAGACGTTACTATCTTCTCAAATTAAGCATGATGGAGGCCAACATTGCGAATGCTTAATTCTACAATACAGTAATTGAACATGTTATGTCATTTTTGTTTAATGCATAACATTGGATATGAGCACTTTTTACAGTTGTCAGCTGTAGTCTTTCAAACAAATCTTTATTGTTTAATGATGTATAAGATTGTGTATCGGTAGACTCTGGACATTTTGAGGAAGATATAGAGACCATAAGGGCTTGTTTACACTTGCAGGTTGGGAGCAGTAAAATAGGAGGTTGAAACCTTGTTAAAGTGATTGTAAACGATGACCTTGTAAAAAAAAACCCATTCAGATAAAAATAGAAATGAAAGGCAAAACATTTTTGTATACATATAAAAAAAACATTATAAATACCTTTCTTTCCCTTTGTTATAAGTGATCACATTCCCTCTGTTCTCGGCTACATAAGAGCTGGGGGGAGGAGAAGCAACAGCACACTGAGCTTGCCAGTTTATAGCTGTGCAGTGGAGGAGTTTCAGGGCAAGTCTGATCATTGGAGGAGAGTACACTGAGTTCCTACAATAGCTAGAGAACTGACCATGCTGTGCTCTCCTGCTCAGTATGGTCAGTTTTTAAAAGGGAAGCAGAGGGACTGGCAAGAGCACCAGGGATTGTACACAAAGGAAGCAATACAAAGAGACCAGGATACTTTCTCATACAAGTACATGTAACAGCAGGCACATATCAGGAATATAAAGTGTTGGAGTAAAAAAAAAGCTTTAGGTTGCAAAGGCAGCTGGACAGGATTGTACAAATGCTGCAATGCTTTGCTGCGCAGCAAATATATATATATATATATATATATATATACCGCATGTTCACATCTTTCTGGCTTGACCTCTCCGTTCTTCCCATGCAGGCCTCTGGACTCTCCTGAACAGAGCCTTCCCCCTATTTATTTAGAGAACAGGGAGGAGGGCAGAGCCCAGAACATGCACAGCAAGCTTAACCACTTCCCATCCTGGGTAAACCCAAGCTGCCTAAACCCAACTGCTTTAAGCACCTGCTTACAGGCTTCTATAGTCAACCAATTTATTATATTAAAACTATGTAACATACTTTAGGTCATAGGCATGCCTGGTATGCCTAGTCCAGGGGTCCGCAACACATCGATCGAGATCTACTTGTTGATCGTGGACAGTTAATGGGTAGACCACGATCCTTCCTTGCCATCCTCTGGAACCTGGACAGGATGGCGGCATTTACTGGAACCGATCTGTATTTTCCTCCTGCCGCAGCTGAAAGTAGACTTCTCCTCTCCCTCTTGCTGGCATTCAGCTGCCACAGGAGGAAAATACAAGGGTTCGGTATTTGTATATGATGCTCTACCACCCTGTCTGTCCCTGTCCCCGTTCCTCTTCTTTCTTCTGCTCGGTCCCCCTGTGTGCTCCCCTGGTCCCAATCCTTCCCCTGCATTGCTGCTGCAGGAGAACATTTCATGATGGATAACTGGAAATACCCATAAATATGTAATTAACCTGCCCCTTCCTTTTCTGAATGAACACAGTGAGTAATCGGTACTGATCACTCACTGTGTTCATTCATAACTTAAACATAGTAAACTTGTGCAGAACTGCTCAAGTTCTGTTACATTTGATTGTAACCATTTGTGAACTGCAGTCTTCAAATCATTCCACAGATTTTCAATGGGTTTAAAGCTGGACTCTGACTAAGCCATGAAAGGACATTCACCTTTTTCTCCTTCAACCACTGTGTGGTCATTTTTGCTGTGTGCTATTGTTTGGTGTTAGGGCCAAATAATTCAATTCTAGTCTCAAGGCTGTCCACAAGGTTTAGGCACCGATGTTGGACAAGAAGGCCTGGCTCCCAGTCTCCGCTTGAATTCATCCCAAAGGTGTTCTATTGGGTTGAGGTCGGGACTTTGTGCAGGCCAGTCAAGTTCCTTCATCCCAAACTCGCTTATCCATGTCTTTATAGACCTTGCTTTGTGCACTAGTGCGCACTCATGTTGGAACAGGAAGGGGCCTCCCAAAACTGTTCCCACAAAGTCGGGAGCATGAAATTGTCCAAAATGTCTTGGTATTCTGATGCCTTAAACGTTCCCTTCACTGGAACCAAGGGGCCAAGCGCAACCCCTGAAAAACAACCCCACGCCATAATCCCCCCTCCACCAAATTATTTGGACCAGTGCACAAAGAAAAGTCCATAAAGACATGGATGAGCGAGTTTGGGGTGGAGGAACTTGACTGGCCGGCACAGAGTCCCGACCTAAACCCTATAGAACACCTTTGGGATGAATTAGAGCGGAGACTGCAAGCGAGGCCTTCTTGTGCACATCAGTGCCCGACCTCACAAATGTGCTTCTGGAAGAATGGTCAAACATTCCCATAGACACACTCCTAAACCTTGTGGCCAGGCTTCCCAAAAGAGTTGAAGCTGTTATAGCTGCAAAGGGTGGGCCAACTCAATATTGATTCCTATGGACTAAGACTGGGATGTCATTAAAGTTCATGTGCGTGTAAAGGCAGTCATCCCAATACATTTGACAATATAGTGTATATATACACACACAAATGCATGTGTGTGTGAGCTGTGGGGTGAAAACCCTAATGCAATAGGCAGCGCACACCTATGCTTTAGGTTGCTGGAATCTAGAAGCCTTCTCCTATAAGTTCCCAAGTAAATTCCTTTAAAGTGGAACATAGCAAAATTCCTTCATTCTTTAAATAATGTAAAGAGGTTGTAATCGTAAAAAAAAAAAAAAAAAGAAAAGATCCTGTTCCTTTTGCAGCACTTTGCAGGTTAAACAGCATAGTGCTTGTGCGAATATAAGTAAATATTCAGACTGAGCTTGCTTAAAGCGGAGTTCCACCCAAAAGTGGAACTTCCGCTTTAGGTATTCTAACCCCCTGACATGCCACATTTGGCATGTCATTTTTTTGGGGGGGGGGAGCGGGTACCTAGTTTTGACAGGTACCCGCTCCCACTTCCGCTCGGAGCGCCGCGGCGCCCTGAGTGGAAGTTCTCCTCTCCCCCTCCCTCCCTGCAATCTTCTGGGACACGTCAGAGATCCCAGAAGATTGCCGGCCAATCAAGACGCGCATGCACAGTGGGTACCCGGCTGTGAAGCCGCAAACTGTCACAGCCGGGTGCCCACAGCAGTGATGCCGACACCGAGGGAGAGTTTTGAGGCTTCGGGCGGCCGCATCGCTGGTGAGTGAAATGGCTGGAACTACGCTTTAACCTTAAATGATGAGTTGTACTACAAATACTATAGTGTAAACTATAGTTACCAGTCATAAGCCAATTAAAATTCCAACATATTACTCTAAAATTGCCAAAGTGACAAGTGCAAATAAAATGTCTTTCAGTGGAATATGAAGTGCTTCATGCTTTGTTCCCAATGATATTCCCTGCGTGTCCAGTGTCCACCATGTGAGATAATATAGTCTTTCCGCACTCGCCAGATGTTGGTGACTCCCTCACTGTATATGGAGGAAAGTCAACTGCGCTTGTAGGTCTTTTTTAGGGGATCTATCCCACTGTGATATTCCCTGGAGACTTTCAAACCGTCCAAACTTCTTCCTGGCACGGTGCCAGAGGTCCAGAACGTTTTAATGTAGGCAGAAATGAATGGAGAGGAGACCTCTCATAGTTACAAACGGTTTCCAAAATAAAACAGTATAAAAATTTATAAAACCGCCACTATACAATTAAAAAACATACCTCTAAGTGCTTGGAGAGATAAATGCTGCCTGTTTACCTGGCATTCGTTTCACTCTCTGGGCCGGAAGTGACGTACAGAAGCTACAGCTTGACGCGTTTCATAGTCAGTGTGCGACGTTCTCAAAAGCAGGAAGCTCCCTTGCGTGTCCGTCTCTTAAATAAACTAAACAGAGCAAGATGCACTCCTCCCCTTCCAATCACTCACTTTACTTTAGAAGAGACACTCAGCAAGTTACATCCCACTGATTGTTCTTGTGTGTTCTTGAGTCTTGACTCCTTCCACCAATTTGAATGCCTCAGTGAGGAAATTTTTTGTTTGGTATAATAATTGCTGCCCCATTATGATTATATGTTGTCATAATTAAAAACGAAACTGTTATGGGCTGTGTATATGACCTATGACCTTAATCTTTCAGTGAGAACAAAGATGTGGTGAATATTGCCTAATAAATTTGGGAATGAAATTAACCGCTTGCCGACCGCCGCAAGTACATATACTGCGGTGGTCAGTCCCGTGCAGGCAAAGTGACGTATGGGTACGTCACTCGCCTGCGAGCCAATAGGGAGCGAGCGTGCGCCACTGGAGGCGCGCTCCCGCTACCACTTGCTCACTGTGATCCCCACGCGTGTGGCCGGCCAATCTGATGTCCACCGGTCACTCGCGATCATCTGTTACAGAGGGAGAAAGGCAGGCGGCTAATGTAAAACAAAGCCGCCTGTCATTCTCCCTTGTGTAACAGCAGAGATCATACGGTCCTTCTATGTAGGATCGTAGATCTCTGCTGTTACATGAAAAGCCACATCCCTGCACAGTAAGTAGTGACACCCCTTAATGGAGATGTGATTACCTTACCAATTAGTGATGTTATCTGCTTGGTATGCGTGTACTGTGTTCCCCCACTATTTTAATTGGTGGTTACATGGGCCCACTTGTGTTATTTTGGGTGGGGTCTATTCTTTACAATTCTTGGTCCATTGTGGAAAATTAAACTTAAAAATTGGATATGAAACAATTAACCTTGGTATCAATGTTTAATCATGGCTGCTGATCCATGATACCGTGGTCAATTTAGGTGCCTACGTCATCCTGCAGTTTCTCCTCTCTCCCTCCCCTCCCCCCGACTCCCTGCCTGTCAGCTCCTGTGTGTTAGTGATCTCCTCCCCGGACCTCCTGCCGCTATTAGTAGCTGGCAGTAAAGTCAGAGTAGGATTACTGCCAGCCCCTCTGTTATACCAAGATATACTACACAGTGCAAATGTTTGTTTAAAAGGACTACAGCGGGAGGGGCTGAGCGAACAGCGCAGCAGTCACATGACCTCCCGACTGACGTCAGTGGGAGATCTCAGCCCCTCCCACTTTAGTCCTTAGATCAGGAGAAGAGAGCAGCAGGAGGTCCATTCAGAGGTGATCTGAAATAAGGTATTTATCAGCATAATTTTAAACAAACATTTACAGAGGGACTGGCAGTAATCCTATTTTTGGCTTTATATGCAATTTAAAGGCATTATTAACCTCCCTACCTGGACCTGTTTTTCACCTGCATAAGATTTGCATTGATCATGTAGTTTCATGGCGTCATGTATTGGCCTGTTCTCAGAGTCAATAGTTGAATACATTTTCTCATTCCTGTGTCAGAAGTTTATGTTTGTGTTCAAACATGAGGCATGTGGCATGGCACTGCCCAGAATAATGCATGACCTCTGCCTGTAGTCCTGAGAACCAACACTTCCTGAGAAGAAAAAAAATATCCCACAATCCATGGGTCTCCTGGTCCAGTGCAGGTAAAAGGAAATACCAGAGCTTAATATGCTGGAAGAGATGTATTTGTTTCATAAAACATTTGTAATGCAGCACAGCGAAATGTCTGGGTATGCAAGTGACCTGGAACAAGAAGTTGCTTGTACCTCTGCTGAATAAGGACAAGGTGGGTGGATTAATGCATGAACATGAGGGCATTGATCAGCAGCGTTAATTTTGACACCAAATTTCAATTTCGTTTTAGTTATAGTCTTTTGACTAAAATGCCATTTTAGTTTTAGTCGTATTTTAGTCGTCTGAATTGCTTTAGTTTTAGTCGCATTTTAGTCGACTAAAATCTCCAGTACATTTTAGTTGTCTAAAATTAAATGGGTTTAGTTCAATTTGAATGCATTATTTAAGCATTTCTTTAGAATTGCCAAACTCATTATATACTCCTGGAGTAAAAATCGAATAATGTTCTTATTTCTGTTATTAGGGGTTGAACACTATAGACAGAGATTCAGCCGTTGTGATATATAAAGTCTTTAAAAAATAAAACCAAGTTTCATAAACAAATATATTGCTTTTTGACAAGCAGAAGTACAACTTGAAAATATAAAAAATAATGCCATTGCACATATTACCTGAATATTTTACCAACATTAAATATTAGCAAAAAAAAATAAGGAAAGCCCTTTTCTTCATTTTCTTTTTTTTTTTTAGCAGCTTAGTAGATGCCATGTCCCCCAAGGATAATAGGACTTTTAGGGCATCCACTTGTTAATTGCATAAAAAAATGTACAATCATTAAATGTATAAATACATACAAAGTTTATTGTGATCACATATTAAAATTTGTCAATACATAAAAACCATCACACAAATGAGTGAGCACAACAGTGCTGAGCAACATGCTCCTAGGCCTTAAGAATCCATAAGTGGTCCGACATATAACAATCTTGGTGGTCTTCAGATTTAGACCTTGTTATATGTCAGACCACTTATGGATTCTTAAGGCCTAGGAGCATGTTGCTCAGCACTGTTGTGCTCACTCATTTGTGTGATGGTTTTTATGTATTGACAAATTTTAATATGTGATCACAATAAACTTTGTATGTATTTATATATTTAATGATTGTACATTTCTTTATGAGATTAACAAGTGTATGCCCTAAAAGTCCTATTATCCTTGAGGGACATCCCCTCCCCCTTTTTCATGTACTTATTGGATGTGACACCACTATATCCAGGATCATGTCTCAACTTTTGCATAAATATACACCTTAGTAGATGCCCCCTACATATTCTTATGTGGTAGTGCAGTGTTAATTTTGACGTCAAATGTCAATTTAGTTTTAGTCATAGTTTTTTGACTAAAATGCCATTTTAGTCTTATTTATTCATTTTACTTCTTTTAGTTTTAGTCATATTTTAGTCAACTAAAATAGTATTAATTTAGATGCCGAAAATATTTTAGTCGACTAAATTAACACTGTTGATCAGCCATGACACTACAAACTGCAGCCACAAGGTGTGAGCCAATCATTACAGGGTAAGGCAAACAACATAGGGAAAATCACTACATTAATACTTAGGTGAAAACAATAAAAATGTTTGAAAGTGTACAACACCTTTAACCCAACTGTGATTTTAAAGCAATTTCCACCCAAAATGTACTTTTATGTCATATCCACTAGGTGGCAGATGTGCATAAGAAATAGTGATCTCACATAATTGTACATAAAAGCTCCTATTTAGTGTTGAGCGAACACGGACTGTATTATTCGTGTTCGTACCGAATAATTGGATTTTTTGTACCCGAACACGGACACGGACACTTTACTGTATGTTCGGGTAAAAATCCGTGTTCGGTCGTTTTATTTCCGGGTTTTGCATGCTTTGGCGCTCTTTTCATGGCGGGCTTTCAACAGCCAATCAACAATCGTTTAACTGGTGTGCCTTAAGCCATCCCAGCCATGCCTGCAAATGTCTCAGTAGCTGTGATTGGCCGTCTGAAGCATGTGACCAAGTCTTTATAAGTTCGAGGCAGCCGCAGCGGCGTCATTATGCTGCTTAGATTCAGGGACAGAGCACACATCAACGTGCTGGCTGCTGATTAGGGAAAGATAGGCAGGAAAAAACCATTTGTGTCCGGATAGAATTGAGGGACAGGTCGGAGTGTTTAGGCAGGGCGAGTTGTAGGCATTTTAGGGATAGAGTCTGCTGAATTATATAGGGTCAGTGTCTTCTACAAACTACAATCGATATTGCTGTGTGGGGGGTGGGGTCTGCACTCAATCCTGATCTACGATCTCTTCTCAATCCTGTTAGGGACAGAGTCTGCTGAATTTTAGGGAAACTGTGTTCTACAAACTACAATCGATATTGCTGTGTGGTGTGGGATTGGAGATAGGCAGGTGTCAGTGATCCACATCCATTTTTCTGTGTGTGAGCTGCAGTGAACACAATCTTTTTGGGCTGCAGTGAACACAATCTTTTTGGGCTGCAGTGAACACAATCTTTTTGGGCTGCAGTGAACACAATCTTTTTGGGCTGCAGTGAACACAATCTTTTTGGGGTGCAGTGAACAAAATCTTTTTGGGGTGCAGTGAACACAATCCTTTTTGGTGTGCAGTGAACACAATCTTTGTGGGGTGCAGTGAACAAAATCCTTTGTGGGGTGCAGTGAACACAATCTTTTTGGGGTGCAGTGAACAAAATCCTTTTTGGGGTGCAGTGAACAACATCCTTTTTGGGGTGCAGTGAACACAATCTTTTTGGGGTGCAGTGAACAAAATCCTTTGTGGGGTGCAGTGAACACAATCTTTTTGGGGTGCAGTGAACACAATCTTTTTGGGGTGGAGTGAACAACATCCTTTTTGGGGTGCAGTGAACAAAATCCTTTTTGGGGTGCAGTGAACAAAATCATTTTTGGGGTGCAGTGAACACAATCTTTTTGGGGTGCAGTGAACACAATCTTTGTGGGGTGCAGTGAACACAATCTTTTTGGGGTGGAGTGAACAACATCCTTTTTGGGGTGCAGTGAACAACATCCTTTTTGGGGTGCAGTGAACACAATCTTTTTGGGGTGCAGTGAACACAATCTTTGTGGGGTACAGTGAACAGAATCTTTGTGGGGTGCAGTGAACACAATCTTTGGGGGGTACAGTGAACACAATCTTTGTGAGGTGCAGTGAACACAATCTTTGTGGGGTGCAGTGAACACAATCATTGTGGGGTGCAGTGAACTCAATCTTTGTGGGGTACAGTGAACACAATCTCATACTGAAGGCTTGAGGGTGCTGCCTGTTCCATACTCCCCCTACTCCTCATCTAGCCTTTTAGGGGTACAAACAATAGTAATTGGGGCCTAGTGTGGTTGTGTACGTGTGATATACATACACTTTTTTGGGATCATATTTTCTATTCCGCTATTTAATCAAAAACCTTTGGGGATCAGTTAAATTGGGGGATAGTCTGTGTTGGTACGTGTGAGAGAGATCCACCTTTCCAAGTTGTTGGGGTTCATCTCATACTTCTGAAGGTTTGAGGGTGCTGCCTGTTCCATACTCCCCCTACTCCTAGCCTTTTAGGGGTACAAACAATAGTAATTGGGGCCTAGTGTGGTTGTGTACGTGTGATATACATACACTTTTTTGGGATCATATTTTCTATTCCGCTATTTAATCAAAAACCTTTGGGGATCAGTTAAATTGGGGGATAGTCTGTGTTGGTACGTGTGAGAGAGATCCACCTTTCCAAGTTGTTGGGGTTCATCTCATACTTCTGAAGGTTTGAGGGTGCTGCCTGTTCCATACCCCCCCTACTCCTAGCCTTTTAGGGGTACAAACAATAGTAATTGGGGCCTAGTGTGGTTGTGTACGTGTGATATACATACACTTTTTTGGGATCATATTTTCTATTCCGCTATTTAATCAAAAACCTTTGGGGATCAGTTAAATTGGGGGATAGTCTGTGTTGGTACGTGTGAGAGAGATCCACCTTTCCAAGTTGTTGGGGTTCATCTCATACTTCTGAAGGTTTGAGGGTGCTGCCTGTTCCATACTCCCCCTACTCCTAGCCTTTTAGGGGTACAAACAATAGTAATTGGGGCCTAGTGTGGTTGTGTACGTGTGATATACATACACTTTTTTGGGATCATATTTTCTATTCCGCTATTTAATCAAAAACCTTTGGGGATCAGTTAAATTGGGGGATAGTCTGTGTTGGTACGTGTGAGAGAGATCCACCTTTCCAAGTTGTTGAGGTTCATCTCATACTTCTGAAGGTTTGAGGGTGCTGCCTGTTCCATACTCCCCCTACTCCTAGCCTTTTAGGGGTACAAACAATAGTAATTGGGGCCTAGTGTGGTTGTGTACGTGTGATATACATACACTTTTTTGGGATCATATTTTCTATTCCGCTATTTAATCAAAAACCTTTGGGGATCAGTTAAATTGGGGGATAGTCTGTGTTGGTACGTGTGAGAGAGATCCACCTTTCCAAGTTGTTGGGGTTCATCTCATACTTCTGAAGGTTTGAGGGTGCTGCCTGTTCCATACTCCCCCTACTCCTAGCCTTTTAGGGGTACAAACAATAGTAATTGGGGCCTAGTGTGGTTGTGTACGTGTGATATACATACACTTTTTTGGGATCATATTTTCTATTCCGCTATTTAATCAAAAACCTTTGGGGATCAGTTAAATTGGGGGATAGTCTGTGTTGGTACGTGTGAGAGAGATCCACCTTTCCAAGTTGTTGGGGTTCATCTCATACTTCTGAAGGTTTGAGGGTGCTGCCTGTTCCATACTCCCCCTACTCCTAGCCTTTTAGGGGTACAAACAATAGTAATTGGGGCCTAGTGTGGTTGTGTACGTGTGATATACATACACTTTTTTGGGATCATATTTTCTATTCCGCTATTTAATCAAAAACCTTTGGGGATCAGTTAAATTGGGGGATAGTCTGTGTTGGTACGTGTGAGAGAGATCCACCTTTCCAAGTTGTTGGGGTTCATCTCATACTTCTGAAGGTTTGAGGGTGCTGCCTGTTCCATACCCCCCCTACTCCTAGCCTTTTAGGGGTACAAACAATAGTAATTGGGGCCTAGTGTGGTTGTGTACGTGTGATATACATACACTTTTTTGGGATCATATTTTCTATTCCGCTATTTAATCAAAAACCTTTGGGGATCAGTTAAATTGGGGGATAGTCTGTGTTGGTACGTGTGAGAGAGATCCACCTTTCCAAGTTGTTGGGGTTCATCTCATACTTCTGAAGGTTTGAGGGTGCTGCCTGTTCCATACTCCCCCTACTCCTAGCCTTTTAGGGGTACAAACAATAGTAATTGGGGCCTAGTGTGGTTGTGTACGTGTGATATACATACACTTTTTTGGGATCATATTTTCTATTCCGCTATTTAATCAAAAACCTTTGGGGATCAGTTAAATTGGGGGATAGTCTGTGTTGGTACGTGTGAGAGAGATCCACCTTTCCAAGTTGTTGGGGTTCATCTCATACTTCTGAAGGTTTGAGGGTGCTGCCTGTTCCATACCCCCCCTACTCCTAGCCTTTTAGGGGTACAAACAATAGTAATTGGGGCCTAGTGTGGTTGTGTACGTGTGATATACATACACTTTTTTGGGATCATATTTTCTATTCCGCTATTTAATCAAAAACCTTTGGGGATCAGTTAAATTGGGGGATAGTCTGTGTTGGTACGTGTGAGAGAGATCCACCTTTCCAAGTTGTTGGGGTTCATCTCATACTTCTGAAGGTTTGAGGGTGCTGCCTGTTCCATACTCCCCCTACTCCTAGCCTTTTAGGGGTACAAACAATAGTAATTGGGGCCTAGTGTGGTTGTGTACGTGTGATATACATACACTTTTTTGGGATCATATTTTCTATTCCGCTATTTAATCAAAAACCTTTGGGGATCAGTTAAATTGGGGGATAGTCTGTGTTGGTACGTGTGAGAGAGATCCACCTTTCCAAGTTGTTGAGGTTCATCTCATACTTCTGAAGGTTTGAGGGTGCTGCCTGTTCCATACTCCCCCTACTCCTAGCCTTTTAGGGGTACAAACAATAGTAATTGGGGCCTAGTGTGGTTGTGTACGTGTGATATACATACACTTTTTTGGGATCATATTTTCTATTCCGCTATTTAATCAAAAACCTTTGGGGATCAGTTAAATTGGGGGATAGTCTGTGTTGGTACGTGTGAGAGAGATCCACCTTTCCAAGTTGTTGGGGTTCATCTCATACTTCTGAAGGTTTGAGGGTGCTGCCTGTTCCATACTCCCCCTACTCCTAGCCTTTTAGGGGTACAAACAATAGTAATTGGGGCCTAGTGTGGTTGTGTACGTGTGATATACATACACTTTTTTGGGATCATATTTTCTATTCCGCTATTTAATCAAAAACCTTTGGGGATCAGTTAAATTGGGGGATAGTCTGTGTTGGTACGTGTGAGAGAGATCCACCTTTCCAAGTTGTTGGGGTTCATCTCATACTTCTGAAGGTTTGAGGGTGCTGCCTGTTCCATACTCCCCCTACTCCTAGCCTTTTAGGGGTACAAACAATAGTAATTGGGGCCTAGTGTGGTTGTGTACGTGTGATATACATACACTTTTTTGGGATCATATTTTCTATTCCGCTATTTAATCAAAAACCTTTGGGGATCAGTTAAATTGGGGGATAGTCTGTGTTGGTACGTGTGAGAGAGATCCACCTTTCCAAGTTGTTGGGGTTCATCTCATACTTCTGAAGGTTTGAGGGTGCTGCCTGTTCCATACCCCCCCTACTCCTAGCCTTTTAGGGGTACAAACAATAGTAATTGGGGCCTAGTGTGGTTGTGTACGTGTGATATACATACACTTTTTTGGGATCATATTTTCTATTCCGCTATTTAATCAAAAACCTTTGGGGATCAGTTAAATTGGGGGATAGTCTGTGTTGGTACGTGTGAGAGAGATCCACCTTTCCAAGTTGTTGGGGTTCATCTCATACTTCTGAAGGTTTGAGGGTGCTGCCTGTTCCATACTCCCCCTACTCCTAGCCTTTTAGGGGTACAAACAATAGTAATTGGGGCCTAGTGTGGTTGTGTACGTGTGATATACATACACTTTTTTGGGATCATATTTTCTATTCCGCTATTTAATCAAAAACCTTTGGGGATCAGTTAAATTGGGGGATAGTCTGTGTTGGTACGTGTGAGAGAGATCCACCTTTCCAAGTTGTTGGGGTTCATCTCATACTTCTGAAGGTTTGAGGGTGCTGCCTGTTCCATACCCCCCCTACTCCTAGCCTTTTAGGGGTACAAACAATAGTAATTGGGGCCTAGTGTGGTTGTGTACGTGTGATATACATACACTTTTTTGGGATCATATTTTCTATTCCGCTATTTAATCAAAAACCTTTGGGGATCAGTTAAATTGGGGGATAGTCTGTGTTGGTACGTGTGAGAGAGATCCACCTTTCCAAGTTGTTGGGGTTCATCTCATACTTCTGAAGGTTTGAGGGTGCTGCCTGTTCCATACTCCCCCTACTCCTAGCCTTTTAGGGGTACAAACAATAGTAATTGGGGCCTAGTGTGGTTGTGTACGTGTGATATACATACACTTTTTTGGGATCATATTTTCTATTCCGCTATTTAATCAAAAACCTTTGGGGATCAGTTAAATTGGGGGATAGTCTGTGTTGGTACGTGTGAGAGAGATCCACCTTTCCAAGTTGTTGAGGTTCATCTCATACTTCTGAAGGTTTGAGGGTGCTGCCTGTTCCATACTCCCCCTACTCCTAGCCTTTTAGGGGTACAAACAATAGTAATTGGGGCCTAGTGTGGTTGTGTACGTGTGATATACATACACTTTTTTGGGATCATATTTTCTATTCCGCTATTTAATCAAAAACCTTTGGGGATCAGTTAAATTGGGGGATAGTCTGTGTTGGTACGTGTGAGAGAGATCCACCTTTCCAAGTTGTTGGGGTTCATCTCATACTTCTGAAGGTTTGAGGGTGCTGCCTGTTCCATACTCCCCCTACTCCTAGCCTTTTAGGGGTACAAACAATAGTAATTGGGGCCTAGTGTGGTTGTGTACGTGTGATATACATACACTTTTTTGGGATCATATTTTCTATTCCGCTATTTAATCAAAAACCTTTGGGGATCAGTTAAATTGGGGGATAGTCTGTGTTGGTACGTGTGAGAGAGATCCACCTTTCCAAGTTGTTGGGGTTCATCTCATACTTCTGAAGGTTTGAGGGTGCTGCCTGTTCCATACTCCCCCTACTCCTAGCCTTTTAGGGGTACAAACAATAGTAATTGGGGCCTAGTGTGGTTGTGTACGTGTGATATACATACACTTTTTTGGGATCATATTTTCTATTCCGCTATTTAATCAAAAACCTTTGGGGATCAGTTAAATTGGGGGATAGTCTGTGTTGGTACGTGTGAGAGAGATCCACCTTTCCAAGTTGTTGGGGTTCATCTCATACTTCTGAAGGTTTGAGGGTGCTGCCTGTTCCATACCCCCCCTACTCCTAGCCTTTTAGGGGTACAAACAATAGTAATTGGGGCCTAGTGTGGTTGTGTACGTGTGATATACATACACTTTTTTGGGATCATATTTTCTATTCCGCTATTTAATCAAAAACCTTTGGGGATCAGTTAAATTGGGGGATAGTCTGTGTTGGTACGTGTGAGAGAGATCCACCTTTCCAAGTTGTTGGGGTTCATCTCATACTTCTGAAGGTTTGAGGGTGCTGCCTGTTCCATACTCCCCCTACTCCTAGCCTTTTAGGGGTACAAACAATAGTAATTGGGGCCTAGTGTGGTTGTGTACGTGTGATATACATACACTTTTTTGGGATCATATTTTCTATTCCGCTATTTAATCAAAAACCTTTGGGGATCAGTTAAATTGGGGGATAGTCTGTGTTGGTACGTGTGAGAGAGATCCACCTTTCCAAGTTGTTGGGGTTCATCTCATACTTCTGAAGGTTTGAGGGTGCTGCCTGTTCCATACCCCCCCTACTCCTAGCCTTTTAGGGGTACAAACAATAGTAATTGGGGCCTAGTGTGGTTGTGTACGTGTGATATACATACACTTTTTTGGGATCATATTTTCTATTCCGCTATTTAATCAAAAACCTTTGGGGATCAGTTAAATTGGGGGATAGTCTGTGTTGGTACGTGTGAGAGAGATCCACCTTTCCAAGTTGTTGGGGTTCATCTCATACTTCTGAAGGTTTGAGGGTGCTGCCTGTTCCATACTCCCCCTACTCCTAGCCTTTTAGGGGTACAAACAATAGTAATTGGGGCCTAGTGTGGTTGTGTACGTGTGATATACATACACTTTTTTGGGATCATATTTTCTATTCCGCTATTTAATCAAAAACCTTTGGGGATCAGTTAAATTGGGGGATAGTCTGTGTTGGTACGTGTGAGAGAGATCCACCTTTCCAAGTTGTTGAGGTTCATCTCATACTTCTGAAGGTTTGAGGGTGCTGCCTGTTCCATACTCCCCCTACTCCTAGCCTTTTAGGGGTACAAACAATAGTAATTGGGGCCTAGTGTGGTTGTGTACGTGTGATATACATACACTTTTTTGGGATCATATTTTCTATTCCGCTATTTAATCAAAAACCTTTGGGGATCAGTTAAATTGGGGGATAGTCTGTGTTGGTACGTGTGAGAGAGATCCACCTTTCCAAGTTGTTGGGGTTCATCTCATACTTCTGAAGGTTTGAGGGTGCTGCCTGTTCCATACTCCCCCTACTCCTAGCCTTTTAGGGGTACAAACAATAGTAATTGGGGCCTAGTGTGGTTGTGTACGTGTGATATACATACACTTTTTTGGGATCATATTTTCTATTCCGCTATTTAATCAAAAACCTTTGGGGATCAGTTAAATTGGGGGATAGTCTGTGTTGGTACGTGTGAGAGAGATCCACCTTTCCAAGTTGTTGGGGTTCATCTCATACTTCTGAAGGTTTGAGGGTGCTGCCTGTTCCATACCCCCCCTACTCCTAGCCTTTTAGGGGTACAAACAATAGTAATTGGGGCCTAGTGTGGTTGTGTACGTGTGATATACATACACTTTTTTGGGATCATATTTTCTATTCCGCTATTTAATCAAAAACCTTTGGGGATCAGTTAAATTGGGGGATAGTCTGTGTTGGTACGTGTGAGAGAGATCCACCTTTCCAAGTTGTTGAGGTTCATCTCATACTTCTGAAGGTTTGAGGGTGCTGCCTGTTCCATACTCCCCCTACTCCTAGCCTTTTAGGGGTACAAACAATAGTAATTGGGGCCTAGTGTGGTTGTGTACGTGTGATATACATACACTTTTTTGGGATCATATTTTCTATTCCGCTATTTAATCAAAAACCTTTGGGGATCAGTTAAATTGGGGGATAGTCTGTGTTGGTACGTGTGAGAGAGATCCACCTTTCCAAGTTGTTGGGGTTCATCTCATACTTCTGAAGGTTTGAGGGTGCTGCCTGTTCCATACTCCCCCTACTCCTAGCCTTTTAGGGGTACAAACAATAGTAATTGGGGCCTAGTGTGGTTGTGTACGTGTGATATACATACACTTTTTTGGGATCATATTTTCTATTCCGCTATTTAATCAAAAACCTTTGGGGATCAGTTAAATTGGGGGATAGTCTGTGTCGGTACGTGTGAGAGAGATCCACCTTTCCAAGTTGTTGGGGTTCATCTCATACTTCTGAAGGTTTGAGGGTGCTGCCTGTTCCATACCCCCCCTACTCCTCATCTAGCCTTTTAGGGGTACAAACAATAGTAATTGGGGCCTAGTGTGGTTGTGTACGTGCGAGATACATACACTTTTTTTGATCATATTTCCTATTCCGCTATTCAATAAAAACCTTTGAGGATCAATTGAATTGCGGGATAGTCTGTGTCGGTACGTGTGAGAGAGATCCACCTTTCCAAGTTGTTGGGGTTCATCTCATACTTCTGAAGGTTTGAGGGTGCTGCCTGTTCCATACCCCCCCTACTCCTCATCTAGCCTTTTAGGGGTACAAACAATAGTAATTGGGGCCTAGTGTGGTTGTGTACGTGCGAGATACATACACTTTTTTTGATCATATTTCCTATTCCGCTATTCAATAAAAACCTTTGAGGATCAATTGAATTGCGGGATAGTCTGTGTCGGTACGTGTGAGAGAGATCCACCTTTCCAAGTTGTTGGGGTTCATCTCATACTTCTGAAGGTTTGAGGGTGCTGCCTGTTCCATACCCCCCCTACTCCTCATCTAGCCTTTTAGGGGTACAAACAATAGTAATTGGGGCCTAGTGTGGTTGTGTACGTGCGAGATACATACACTTTTTTTGATCATATTTCCTATTCCGCTATTCAATAAAAACCTTTGAGGATCAATTGAATTGCGGGATAGTCTGTGTCGGTACGTGTGAGAGAGATCCACCTTTCCAAGTTGTTGGGGTTCATCTCATACTTCTGAAGGTTTGAGGGTGCTGCCTGTTCCATACCCCCCCTACTCCTCATCTAGCCTTTTAGGGGTACAAACAATAGTAATTGGGGCCTAGTGTGGTTGTGTACGTGCGAGATACATACACTTTTTTTGATCATATTTCCTATTCCGCTATTCAATAAAAACCTTTGAGGATCAATTGAATTGCGGGATAGTCTGTGTCGGTACGTGTGAGAGAGATCCACCTTTCCAAGTTGTTGGGGTTCATCTCATACTTCTGAAGGTTTGAGGGTGCTGCCTGTTCCATACCCCCCCTACTCCTCATCTAGCCTTTTAGGGGTACAAACAATAGTAATTGGGGCCTAGTGTGGTTGTGTACGTGTGATATACATACACTTTTTTTGGATCATATTTTCTATTCCGCTATTCAATAAAAACCTTTCTAGGGCAAGATCTTAAATTACAGAAATATGAGGAGACCGTCAAATAAGGGCCGTGGCCTGGGTCGTGGTGCTGCTGGTAGAGCTCCTGTTGCAAGGAGAGGACATGGTCGATCTGTGCCAGCTACACGCACAAGTGAAACACCTTCCTCAAGTGTGAGTAGGCGACAGAACCTGCATCAGTATTTGGTAGGGCATCAAACGCCCCTAGAAGTGATGAGGCCAGAACAAGTTGAGGCGATAGTAGATTGGTTTGCTGCTGACAGTGCCTCCAGTTCCTTCACATTGTCTCCCACCCAGTCTACTGCAGAAAGGTCAGAGTTGGCACCTGCAGCCAATGTCCAACCGTCTTTCACCTCACCCCCTTGCAAATCAGGCCAGCAGTCTGAGCCCCAAGCCATACAGCAGTCTCTTATTCTTTTTGAGGACTCTGTCAGCAGGGTTTCCCAGGGCCATCCACCTAGCCCTGCCCCAGAAGTGGAAGAGATTGAGTGCAGCGATGCCCAACCACTTATTTCTCAAGATGAGTACATGCAAGGATCATCGCAGCACGTCTCCGATGATGACGAAACGCAGGTGCCAACTGCTGCGGCGTTCAGCATTGTGGAGACCGACAAGGAGGGCAGGGGTGAAGACTGGGTGGAAGATGATGTGGAGGACGATGAGGTCCTCGACCCCACATGGAATGAACGTCATGCAGGTGAACTGAGTAGTTTGGAGGAAGAGGCGGTGGTCGCACAGAGCCACCAGCACAGCAGAAGAGGGAGCAGGGTGCAGAAGCGGAGCGGCCGTGCCCTAGACACTACGCCCGCTACTGCCCAACGCAGCAATGGAACGAGCGCACCAAAGTCAGCTCAAAGGAGTTCTCTAGCGTGGAAGTTCTTTAGAAAATGTGCTGATGACAGGACACGAGTGGTTTGCACCCTGTGCAATCAGAGCTTGAAGCGAGGCATGAACCTTCTCAACCTGAGCACAACCTGCATGATCAGGCATCTAAGTGCAAAGCACGAGCTGCAGTGGAGTACACACCTTCAAAACCAAGAAACGTCTCTGGCTCATCCTGCTTCCTCTTCTGCTGCAGTCTCGGCCGCTCCAGCCACATCTGTAGTGATACCGGCACCTGCCACCCCGCAAACAGACGATCTGTCAGCAACACTGTCAGCAACAACCATCTCCACAATGTCCCGTGGAAGCGTTCAGCTTTCCATCTCCCAAACACTTGAGAGGAAGAGGAAGTACCCCCCTACCCACCCGCGATCCCTGGCCCTGAATGCCAGCATTTCAAAATTATTGGCCTTTGAAATGCTGTCATTCCGTCTGGTGGAGACGCACAGTTTTAAAAACCTTATGTCGGTGGCTGTCCCACAGTACGTCGTGCCCAGCCGCCACTACTTTTCCAGGCAAGCCATCCCTTCCCTGCACAACCAAGTGGGGGAAAAAATCAGGTGTGCACTGCGCAACGCCATCTGTGCCAAGGTCCACCTAACTACGGATACGTGGACCAGTAAGCACGGTCAGGGGCGTTATATCTCCCTAACGGCACACTGGGTAAATGCAGTGGCGGATGGGCCTGAGGCGGATAGCAATTTGGCGCATGTCCTTCCACCACCGAGGATTGCAGGGCGCTTCAGTTTGCCTCCTGTTCCTAACTCCTCCTACTCCGCTTCCTCATCCTCTACCGCCTCCTCATCCGGACAGCGTAACACCTTCACCACCAACTTCAGCACGGCCAGGGGTAAACGACAGCAGGCAGTTTTACAACTTGCCTGTTTGGGGGACAAACCACACACCGCGCAGGAGTTGTGGAGGAGCATGGAACAGCAGACAAATGAGTGGTTGCTGCCAGCGAGCCTCAAGCCCGGCCTGGTGGTGTGCGATAACGGGCGAAATCTCATAGCAGCTCTGGGCCTAGCCGGTTTGACGCACATCCCTTGCCTGGCGCATGTGCTGAATTTGGTGGTGCAGAGGTTCCTTAAAAACTACCCCGATATGTCAGAGCTGCTGCAGAAAGTGCGGGCCGTTTGTGCGCACTTTCGGCGTTCTCACCCTGCTGCTGCTCGCCTGGCAGCGCTGCAGCGTAACTTCGGCCTTCCCGCTCACCGCCTCATATGTGACGTGCCCACAAGGTGGAACTCCACCTTGCACATGCTGGAATGACTGTGCGAGCAGCAGCAGGCCATAGTGGAGTTTCAGCTGCAGCACGCACGCGTGAGTCGCTCTGCGGAACAGCACCACTTCACCACCAATAACTGGGCCTCCATGCGAGACCTGTGTGCCTTGTTGCGCTGTTTTGAGTACTCCACCAACATGGCCAGTGGCAATGACGCCGTTCTCAGCTTAACTATCCCACTTCTATGCCTCCTTGAAAAAACAATTCGGGCGATGATGGAAGAGGATGTGGCACAGGATGAGGAGGAGGAGGAGGATGAAGAGGTAACATTTCCAAGGCTTTCAGGGCAGTCATTCGCAAGGGGCTCCGAGGGTGGGTTCCTGCACACGCAAACGCCAGGGACGCAATTGTCCAGCAGGGGCACAGTTCTGGAGGATGAGGAGGATGAGGAGGAGGAGGAGCTGGAGGAGGAGATGGAACCATGTTCACAGCAGGGTGGCACCCAGGCCAGCTCATGGCCATCACTGGTGCGTGGCTGGGGGGATACAGAGGACACGGACCATACACCTCCCACAGAGGACAGCCTTTCGTTGCCTCTGGGCAGCCTGGCACACATGAGCGATTACATGCTGCAGTGTCTCCACAACGACCGCCGAGTTGCCCACATTCTAACTTGTGCTGATTACTGGGTGGCCACGCTGCTGGATCCCCGTTACAAGGACAACGTACCGTCCTTAATTCACTCACTGGAGCGCGATCGCAAGATGCGCGAGTACAAGCGCACGCTGGTAGACGCCATGCTGCTGGCATTCCCATCTGACAGCGGGGCCACAGTGGAAGCACAAGGCAGAGGAGGAGGAGGAGGAGGTCGCCAACGCAACCAGGGCACCGCCAGCACCTCAGAAGGCAGGGTTAGCATGGCCGAAATGTGGAAAAGCTTTGTCAGCACGCCACAACAAACAGCAGCACCAGCAGCTCAGATGGAACGTCTTAGCAGGAGGCAGCATTTTACCAACATGGTGGAGCAGTATGTGTGCACACGCCTACATGTAGTGAATGACGGGTCTGCCCCCTTCAACTTCTGGGTCTCCAAATTGGGCACATGGCCTGAGCTTGCCCTTTACGCCTTGGAGGTGCTGGCGTGCCCTGCAGCCAGTGTATTATCTGAACGGGTATTTAGCACGGCTGGGGGCGTTATAACAGACAAGCGCAGCCGCCTGTCCAGAGACAATGTGGACAAGCTCACGTTCATTAAAATGAACCAGGCATGGATCCCACGGGACTTTTCCGTACCTTATGCAGAATAGCAATGGATACCGACCTTACCCACCCATTGTTCCATTTTTGCTCTTTCTCACTCTTTTGGGGTGTACCCTCATTTAAAATTTGTGAAAAGAAGCAGTGTTGGCTACCTCGTCCTCCTCCTCAGGGCCAGATTAATGTAGGGGCTATTGGAGCTGCAGCTCCAGGCCCCTACCTTTTATATAGGCCCCGGGTTGGCCATATTCACTGTTACCGCTCTTCTGTCACTTGTAAACACAGAAGTCTGGCTTCTATGCTCGCTTCCCCAGGCAGCACCCTCAGAACCTCCCCACACAGCGTGAAGGCCGGACAAGGAGGGACAGTTGGCGATGCATGGATGTGTTTATGGGCTTCAGAGACAGCATCCCATGTTGAATTAGGCATGCATGGCTGCACCCTTCCTCCTCTGGGTGCATGGCAAGGCACGGCCCTTAAGGCCCTTCAAAATCCTCAGCACCAAGCCCATGATGCTGTTAATCCGGCCCTGGTCCTCCTCCACCGCCGCTTCCACCTACACCGCCCATAGGTGTGCGCAGCCTATTGCATTAAGGTGTGCACCCCAAAGTTGAAATACACATGCATGTGTTTGCCAGCAGGGAGAGTAATGTATCAGGGCCATGTACCTGTAGGCAAGGAGAAATAGAGCAGAGCAGGTCCCAGGGAGATCTTTCCCATCTCCTCACTGGCAATGCTATGTGCCCTAGGTGATTAGGGTGTGCCCAGGCACACCCAGCACACCCTGTGCGCACGCCTATGTCACCGCCACATCCACCACCACCTCAACCTCCCTCCTACTCCATATGGGCCTCGTCCTTCAGAGATGAAGAAGAACATTGTTTTATTTTTCTGTTTTTTTTTGTTGTTTTAAGTTATTTCCCTATCCACATTTGTTTGCAGAGCACTTGCCATGCTCTTAATTACGTTTTGCTGCCATTTGCAGCACTCTAGCCCTTTCCTTTGGTGTTTTAGAGCCATTTTAGTGCCTTAAAGTTCGGGTCCCCATTGACTTCAATGGGGTTCGGTGTCCGGGAAAAGTTCGGTAAAAGTCCGGGACACGGACCCGGACTTTTTTTTAAAGTTCGGCCGAACCCGTCGAACACGGACATCTAGGTGTCCGCTCAACCCTACTCCTATTAGCATCACATAGAACAAATGGAATAAAACCAAGGTGAACGCAAAGGGAGCTGTCATTTATTAAGTCCTTTTCAAACTAACAATATTCCATACAGATTTTTCCAGTCTCATAGAACCAAGTCAGCATATAATTTGGTCACTTAAAAAGTACAGTAAAACTGCAGGAAAGGGCACTGGGGGGCAAACTAATGTGAATTTATTTTATTTTGCATTGTATCAGTGTGTTTGGTGTATTTTACTTTTGAATTTGCCGCCGGTTCCACCCCCCTGCGAGCGCCACGTCGCAGGAGACGGAAGCCGGGGCACACAGAGCATCGGGAGGAAGATCCGCCGCCGCACACCGCCGGGATACATCGCTGGATCCCGGTGACAAGGAAAGTAACCCCTCTACCAGGATCCACAATCTTCCTAGCGATACCCCGAGTGTGGCTCGGGGTTACTGCTTTTGGCACTGAAATTTAACCCCGAGCCACACTCGGGAATACCGCTAGGAAGGTTAAAAGAAATGCCAAATGTTTAACCAGTTCATTATCAAAGCATTTTTTTTTTTTTCATTTTTCATACAATTTGCATTTTTGCTAGAAAAATACCTAAAACCAATAGAACATTATCAGTTTTCTGAAAGCAGAAGCCCTGTAGAATAAAAAAAATGGCAATTGGAAGCACCATTCTAGGGTTACCCTGCAGTATGTGATGCAGACATATTTATGGGCACGCGTAAATGAGCATAATACTGCAGCAGTTCAGTCCCCTGTACAGTAAAGCTGCACAAAACACTGCACAAATCTCAAGTTCCTCAATCGCAAGTTCCTGAGGAGCCAACAAAATACACTCAGTGACTGGTCCTGGTTGCCACCTCATGGCCGATATCCCTCAATTGAAAAATCGAAGGAGCCGGGTGGTAAATTGTCAGCCAAAAGGAGACTGCAACCAATCAGATGCTGACATTGTTTGGGTATTTGTCACTGTTTAGGCTGTTATCAAAATACACTGGGTGCAGCAGGAGATTCATGCATCCGTGATGTATAGCATGGCTGGAGGAACCAGGTACACTTTTTTGGCTGGATGAATAAAAAAATATGAACAAGAAAAAACTAAATTATACTGTGCTCATGTCAATACCAAAACAACTTAAAGCTGCACCACTAATGTGAGATATTTATCACAAAAACAGAAATAAAAAAGAATTGTGTTGTGCTAAACATTTGATAATAAAATTATAAAAGTGTTCAAATTAAGTCCAAATACCAAACTATAACAAGAATGAAAAGTCCCATAGGGGTGGTGAAAAGTAGGGGACTATCTTGTATCCAAGAATCAGAGATGAGGCGAATCAAACCCCCTCACCATACAGGTCCACCAACACCAAGGATAAAATGTATTCTTACCAAAAAAAGCCAGGACCTCCTGTTAGGAAGGCAAATCTTCTTAAATAACATTCAAGCAGAGATCTCAGAAGAGGCAGTGACGTTCCCTCATTGTGAACTCCAGTAGGGATCGCGGAAGAGACGATGGTAGCAATCCTCAACACCATAAACAGCATTAGCACGGATATTCCATAAACAGAATAAACACATCAGCCTACAGCCAGCTTCAGCCCGCTGTCTGCTGAAAACGAGTCACAGGAGTGCAACATAAATTGCACTCCTCTGTTCCATGGAAGAAGTACACCCAAATCAGCTTTGGTTGTACTTCTCCTTTAAAATTTCGAGAGAGGTTTGATTGATTCAGGGCTTGTTCACACCATGTCTGTTGGAGTACATTTTTCACGAAAATACATGTGTGAAGGTGTGCAGAAAAACAAATCTCAATGGACATGGTGTAAACAAGCCCTTAGCAGCCATATCTCAGGCTTATGAAGCTCTGACTACCTGGTAATTTAGTCCAAACCAAAAACCTGTGTATATACTGTATATAGATCAACAAACTCTGTGCACATACTGGAACCTTATTTGGATGATGGAGGACATTTCATTGAATTAGTTATAGAAGTGTGAATTTAACCAAGACATTGGCTTGCAGGAAGCCCAGCAGATTTGAAATACACGTTCCTGTCAAATTTTTTGCAAATTTTTGAATTTTTTTTAACTACAATGCCCCGAATAGCCTTTGAACTTTAGTTCAGTGTAGCAATAGTGCCAGTGAACTGAACACTGCTGTAGGGAGACTTGGACAAAGCAAAGGGAGGCATTTGAGTTTGTTAGCAAACTGCTTTAATTTTCAGAATAGAGGAATAAGAGGGGACCTCAAGACTGCAGTGCTCACAGTTCTTCATTTAATCCGAAAGCACTTAGTAGGACTGTTGTGTCAGCAACAAGTTTAAATGCAAGCTCTTTGGATAATCACCCCTTTGTCCCCTTCTTTTTTTGGAGGTTCTTATTATTGGGGTTCTTGTTTTTTTTTTTTTTTATTTAGTTGGTGGATTTGAAGGCAGCCACCACTTTTAACTGCTATCACAGTGTGGTTCTATTTTATTTTATTTTATTTTTTGGTACAAGGTTTTTAAGTAGGCGGTAATTTGGGCTTTCATTTTTTGTGGGTATATTGTTTTTTATTTTAATTGATAAGGTTTTTATTTTAGTTTTGGCAAGTCAAAGAGCGGCATTCACTGGTTGCAGACCATTTGTTTTTGGAGCTGGTACATAGTACACCCCTGCATACTCCTAAACTACCTCACATTCTATGGCTCTGCATAGTAAAAATAAAAGTTAGGCACAGACTGGTAGGCCTTTTCTCCATTATTGCAACTGTCCTGTTGCTGGCTGGCCAATTTTTCCACTGCTTTATCATCTGCGATCTTTCAATTCTTGCAGAAAAACACCTGCCTGTGGCATGAGTATCTAGTACATTACGCCTTAGTCGTGATTATTGATCCTAACCACTTAAAGGAGTTGTAAAGCCTCAAGGTTTTTCACCTTAATGCATTCTAAACATTAAGGTGAAAAACCTTCTTGGTTGCAGCTGTCCCCCAGACCCCCCGTTATTCTTATCTGAACCCGATTGTTCCAGTGACGAGCATGAGCCCAGCAGCTCCAGCCGCTGTCTCGGGTCCTCATTGGATAGATTGATAGCAGCGGCTGTCAATCAAACCCATTGACACGAGGGGGGGGGTGCAAGGCCGAGTCCTGCTGTCTGTGTTAATGGACGCAGCAGCAGGACTCGGGAGCACGTCTGCACGGGTGCTATCATGGAAAGTGGCTCTCCGCGGGGGCACCCGATAAAGAGGATGATCCAGAAGTGACGCCGGGGCACCCCAGAAGAGGAGGATCCCCTTGCTCAGAGCAGGTAAGTATAACATGTTTATTATTTACAAAAAAAAAAAAAAAAACGAGCCTTTACAATCACTTTAAGGACCAAGCCTATTTCTGACACATGATGTTTACAAGTTAAAATCAGTATTTTTTGCTAGAAAACTACTTAGAACCCCCAAACATTTTATATATATATATATATATATATATATATATCCACTGTTAACTCCTTCCTGTGAAGACTGAAAGTTCTGGAAGCAGCACTGAGAGAGCAGGAGCCAGAAATTTGTAAACTGCAAATCAGGCCCAGACTGGCCATAAGGCACACTGGGGGTTTGCCCCCGGCCCAAATCCGGACCGCACAGCCAGAAGGAGAGAGAATGAAGAAAAGAGAGAGAGATAGATCCGTATACAGTGGGGATTGACCAATATTGTTTTTTCATTGCCGATACCGATATTTTGGTCATCGCGTATCGGTATTGGATGATATGGGCCGATATTTGATTACATTTAAAAAAAATTTTATTTTTTTTTATTTCTTTTACTTGACAGGTACTCTTGTGGAGGGATCTGGGGGTCTAAAATACCTCAAACCCCTCCTCTGATTTAAAAGCATTCAAAACGCCAAGTTTGGCTGTTTTGAATGTTGTCATTTTTTTTAATCTGGCTCCAGACAGTACCTGGAATTGATGTCATGACATCACTTCCAGGTTTTTAAAGAAAATGAAAAAATCAGTGCTATTTCCTCAATGGGCAGGGGCTCATTAATATTAAAAACCATTTCCTGGTAAGCTCAAATGATGGCATAAATGAATGACTTCAATGTGTTTGAGCACTATTCATAAAGATATCGTGACTAAAACCACATATACATATAACATAAAGTGGGTAGTTTAGGTGAAGGCGCCTGGTTTGTTTAAATTACACTGTGAATGATGACCTGCTGCCCCTTTTTTTTTGTGTGTGCACAAATAAGTAAAATGAAAAATGAATAAAGTGGGCGCTGGTGCTAGTGTATATAAATAATATGTGAAATTCTCGACTAAATCAATTTTATAATACCAACCATATAACCATATAAAATAATCCACCAGTAAAATGAAAATCAATGTGAAAAGTGCTCAGATAGGACCAGTGTATAAAAACGTGTGAACTATATAGTGTACCAAATATTCAGAGATACACTGTGCTTTGAATGATCCTTAATAATTGAATATTAAACACACATATGTGGATAATACAACTTGCTATAAGTGTCATAATAGGTACATATATACTCTAAAACATGTGCTCAGTGCAAATGCATGGAAGTCTTCCTGATGACGC
Source organism: Pelophylax lessonae (assembly GCF_965119305.1). Classification (NCBI taxonomy): domain Eukaryota; kingdom Metazoa; phylum Chordata; class Amphibia; order Anura; family Ranidae; genus Pelophylax; species Pelophylax lessonae. Next base: position 542,684,891 of record NC_138768.1, on the reverse strand, counting down.
AGTAGATGCGCAATGCATTGTGGTCTAAGCCCTACCCGGAAATTGTAAGCCAACTACTTCATTTACTGCCGACGGTGGAACGCACGCCAACCGTGGCCACGCTACTAGGCTACTATAGAGGGAGAGACTCCAGCTATTACAGAGCCCTCACATAGCAACAAAGCCATGTTTCCTGTGCCAGGCGGGCACATTATAATGTAAGCAGCCATTTTACCATTATTGTTTTTTATGCTTTAATAAATGGTATTTCACTATGGTCGGCTTCCTGTCTTTTCCACCTGTATTTGAGTGAGACCCATATCCAGGGGATTTATTATGGAGGAGTAAGGAGAAGTAGTGGTTCCTTGTGTTATCCATTCTATATGTGAGTGAGAGAGTGACCCAGTGGATCCCATATCAAGGAGTGAGGCGAAGGAGTATGTATATCCATAAGATCTGGATTATTGATTTAAGCGCTGTGAGGTCTGTGTCACCTGCGTACTTCTGGTGAGCATATATTTATTATTCAGCTCACAAGATCACGAGGTGGAATATCAAGATTTGAGCATTCTCCTTTGGTTTCACTGCATGGACTTTGATAATAGTTACTCTGTTTACAGAGCATTTGCACTGAGCACATGTTTTCAGAGTATATATGTACCTATTATGACACTTATGTTATAAATTGTATTATCCACATATGTGTGTTTAATATTCACTTATTAAGGATCGCTCAAAGCACAGTGTATCTCTGAAGATTTGGTACACTATATAGTTTACACGTTTTTATACACTGGTCCTATCTGAGCACTTTTCACATTAATTTTAATTTTACTGGTGGATTATTTTATATGGGTGATATTATAAAATTGATTTACACAAGAATTTCACATATTATTTATATACACTAGCACCAGCGCCCACTTTATTCGTTTTTCATATAACATAAAGTGACTGTGTGCAAAATTCAGTGCAGATAATCTCCTAATTCCGTGTTTATAAGTGCCAGTGCAGATAGATAAAAATAAATAAATAAAAATAAGTAAATAATACACAGTCAACTTATAATGATATACAATCCCAACAGGTAAATAATGAATGTATAATGAACTATATTGCACTCAAACCATATGAAAGTGTCCTGTGCAACATGCAAAGAAGCAATAAATCAATATAATGCACTAATCGTGGGAAAATTTCATAACGGTAAATGAAATTTTCCCACGATTAGTGCATTATATTGATTATTTACCTGTTGGGATTGTATATCATTATAAGTTGACTGTGTATTATTTACTTATTTGTATTTATTTATTTTTATCTATCTGCACTGGCACTTATACACACGGAATTAGGAGATTATCTGCACTGAATTTTGCACAAGTCACTTTATGATATATGTATATGTGGTTTTAGTTACGATATCTTTATGAATAGTGCTCAAACACATTGAAGTCATTCATTTATGCCATCATTTGAGCTTACCAGGAATTGGTTATTAATTTTATTGGGCCCCTGCCCATTGAGGAAATAGCACAGATTTTTTCATTTTCTTTATTACATTTAGTAAGTGGTGACACTGCACAATTAGCTGCTCTTTCCTTAGATGTGCTATATATATTTTGATTCTTGTTCCACACTATAATGTAAGCAGCCATTTTACCATTATTGTTTTTTATGCTTTATGCTATATTCTTGTTCGCACCTTTAGTCCTATACCCCATTGGTAGCACATTGGCCTCCCTTCTTTCTATACTTCCAAGTTTTTGCATGGAGACCCGATCAGAGCTGAATGCGGCTTTGATCGGGGCTTCGGCGGCCGAGCAGGCTGGTTGCCCGGGTCTCCCAGTGAGACGGGAGACCCGGGCAAGACACGGAAGGAGGCGGGAGGGGGGGGGCGTCCCATCCCACTCCTTGTAATGACAGCCAAGCGGCTTCTTAGCCTCATCAGTTGTCATTACAAGACAGCCGACCATCGGCTATGGACGCCGTTACCAAGGCATCACTCCGGTACAAGCACTTTCCGAAATATTGGTAATATCGGCCACCTTGGATATATCGGGGAAAGTGCATATCGGTCCTCGATATATCGGCTTTGCCTTATCCCTAATATACGGAGAGATTTACTGTACAAAGGGATCCCATATACAGAGAGAGATTGGGAGAGATCTACCATATAGAGAGACATAAATCCAAATCACAGAGAGATCCTATGTACAGAGAGTTCCAATCTACAAAGGGAGAGGGGTCCCATAGACAGAGAGATCCACCTTTCAGAAATACAGGGTTCCGTTACATGCAGAGATCCTCTATACAGAGAAATCTACTATACAGAAAGATACTTACATAGATCTGATATACAGAGTGCTTGATAGAGAGGGGTGCTATGTAGTAATGCCTGTGTATCCTCTCCTGGCTCCCTTGTCCCGCCGTAGATGTCATCCTAACAGCAGAGCAGGGGGGCGGGAGGAGCTGGAGATATGCACAGAGGCTGGGAGTCTTTTCATATTAACAAAAGGGTAATCACTCTTGTTAAAGTGGAAGCAAACCCTCCTATCCTTTTTAGTCAAGAAAGTGGCCATCTTGGCCTCCGTTTAATCTTCAACTTCTATGATGCTGTACATGTGATCAGTTATGACACCATCCATTGAATGGTTTGACAATTTGGTTGAGACTACAACCAACGTGACAGTTATATTATGGGTTTACTTCTGCTTTAATATGATCCAGATCTGTATCCAGATCTGTATCTCCCCCCGCCCCCTGCCCTGCTGATAGGATGACGGCGGGGCAGGAGAGCCGGGAGAGGAGATACTGGCTGAATCCTGTCTCTGCCCTGCTGAAGGTAGGACTGTGCATGGGAGTCAGAGAGTAAAAGGGGGCATTGTGATTAGAGAGAAAGGGGGGGCGTGACTGCAAGGGGCACTGTGATTGCGGGGCTAGGATTGCTAGGGGCACTGTGATATAAAGGGGACTGCACTGTAAAGGGTGTACTGTAATCATTACAGTGCCCCTTTACAGTGCAGTCCTTATATCACAGTTCTCCTTTATATTACAGGGCGGAGGACCGACTCCGTGACTATCTCAGCACCAACCCACTCCTGGTAATAAGTCATTCTCTGGGGAAAGTTTCTTTTATTGTGCTCAGTGTGTTAGGCTAAAACTGCTGAAGGTTTAAAACTACTTTAAAATTGTCCTGCCAGTTGCCAGTTTTTCACTGCAGCATCATCTTCGGTCTCATATTAGAAATTGGACTGAGGGACAGTTTTGCATTAGTGAGAGCAGGGGAATAGCCTTAGCAAACTGCTTGCTAATAAAAGCTGAAAGCAGGCCTATTACCCCTTCATCCCGTCACTGCTAAAACTATTCGAAAAAAGTTTTTTGTTTTTTTTTACTGAAATTAATTTGATTAGGGTGCTGCTGCTTTATGTAAGCCAAGATAAAAAATAATCAATTCCACAACCAGAAAAATGCAGTCACTAAGGCTATCTGTGAAAATGGCACTGTTCTTCAACACCACATACAGTGCTAAGGCATCCCAAAAGCATGTCATTTAAAGGATTTGTGTTTTTCTATACCTCCCTTGAAGCCAAATGAAAAAGAACCCCTGCCTGGTATTTTTATAAACAATATTACATACATGATTTTTACATATATTATTTATAAACATTTTTTGGCATTGGTACAACTCTTCCATGGCAATATCCAGCTTCGCATGCCTTTTTTGACAAAAACCTGGCTTTTAGCGCAAAACATATGCAGAATTTACTCACAGGTTTTGCTACTCATAGATTTCAATGAGATATGCCACTGAGTTTGGGTCTGCCAAAGCAGGATTCGCAGAACCCTTGGCAAACCCAACACATTTAGACCTGTTTATTACTACTACTACTACTACTACTACTACTACTACAACTGTAGGAGTGTAAATAATAAAATACTGTCAGACAGTAGATAATAATTTGCAGTATATCTCAAGTAGTGGAGTCTTTGAAGACAAATGTTTAAGACATAAATTTGATTGGGTAAAATAGTATTAGTATTTTAATAATACAAATTAATATAAAGGTTTTTTTTTTACTTTGGGCTGATTCATTAATTGGACCAGGGGTAAATCCAGACCCATTTGAAAGCTTCATTGCCACATTATGTTTTTATTTAAGTCTATCTGGCCATGTATCCTTTGGCTGACTCTTGTATAATATTCAGCCTGCAATCCTTCAATCCAGCCCTCTCTATGGGAGGCCAACACACTGCTGATCATATCTAACTTTTTAGGAAAAAAAAAAGACTTGGAAACAATTAAAAATAAAACAAAGAAATGTGGAACTTGTCTAGAAAGGGATTGTTCAGAAAATGACATGATACTGCTCTATGATAATGAGATGATGAATTACATGTCTAAGTCCTTCTCTTGACAGTGTACATCAAAACCATCCTTGATCCATGGGAACCATGCAATGATTTACCCAGGCTTTTTTAAGTTAGGCCTCCAGGCTTTTCTGTCATCTGTTTTGTAACCACAGCTTCAGCATAGTGGGGGAAAAAAGTTTTTTTCAGTTTTTAAAATAAAGTTCTTATCTATTTAACTCCTTCCTTGGTGGATTAAATCAGTCGGTATCTTCATATAGGCATACAAGACTTCAACAGCAAGACTGTGATTTTATATTTGCTTTTTTCCATAATGAGGGTATCACTTGGTTGCAGCCTGACTCTCCAGATTCAATATTAATTTTGTCATGTCATCTTAGAATAATGATCATCTTCTAGTTGCAGGTTTTGTTTTGACAATTATGAAGTATGAAATGTTACATTAGACAAGGAATAAACTTATAACTAAAGAAATGACATACCGTATATTCCTGCACCAGATTCTGCCCCGCTATATACCATTTTTAGACTCATAGAGTGTGTTTATTTATGCATGAACTGATATGGAGACATATAAATGTTATTCTTTGGCATGCACATGCTGGCTGAAAAGAAAATATGGAAAAATGTGTTGCAGAGAGAGGAGCTATTAATTTTAGTTTCCAACACGCCCTGGCTGTGACTGAAGGTCTGAAGGAGAAAGAAAGGTCTCCATGCTGCAGCTCTAAAAAGCTATAAAGAAACAGAGGTTGATAAAAGCTTGCTTCGCTGTCCTAAAAATAATTTAAAGCAGGGCTTGACAAATTTGCCTGAAATCTAGGAGCCAGCTAAAAAAGTTAGGAGACAGTTTTTTTTTTTTTAAACTAACAACCAAGCTTTATTTAATAAAACGGATACTAAATTTACACATAAATACGACTAGAACCCCACTCTCCTCTATAGCGCAATCGGATGGAAACAGACTGTCTGTCTCTTTCCATCCAATGCCATCTGATCCGATCCACGGGATGGATAGAAAATAGAACCACCATCCGTCTGTTTTTGGCAGACAGGATCAGATGGCGGCAGATTACTGCTCCATAGAGGAGAATGAAGGGTCCGATCAGGTCTGCCTGAAAAACTGACAGGCGGACCTGATCAGACAGCCCGTGTGAAAGGGGCCTTTGGCTGTGGCACGGCGATAAGGAAAAAAAAAAAAAAAAAAATATATATATATATATATATATATATATATATATATATATACACATATATATAATTTTTTTTAATAATAAGAATTGGAAAAAAAAGAAACATTTTTTTTTTTTTAAATAATTAAAAAAAAATAAAAAATTATTATTTATATTTTTTACATTTAAAAAATAAATTAATAATAATAACCACACTCAAGCAAAGGTAACTGGACAGAGAGATGAAGCCTTAAAAAACTTCCCTCTCCTCTCCTCTTTGGAAGGAGATGGGAAGGCATTGAGAACATGCATTACTCTCGGCCACCACAAGAGGGCGCCAGTTCCCCTAGCCTCTCATCTCACAGAAGAAGGCCGAAAAGCCGGGGCCTCAATTTTTGGACGGCGCGGAAGTCCGTGCACTCGAGGAGGAGGTGGGGGCGCAAAAGGGACAGGACACCTCCTGCAGGGCACCCCAGGCGCCAGGTCGCTAATTCTAGTCGCAAATGCGACCTGGCGCCCGGGGTTTGTCGAACCATGATTTAAAGTATAACTACTATGTCATAAGGAACATCTAAAAATGTTGGGCCTCACACCGTGTGTTTAGCTCCAGTGAATGAGGCTTGGCATTTATGTATGGATGAAAGGTACAGGTGCACCATCCAGCCCTACTGCTGTCAGCCTGAAAAAGTCTATGAGAGACTGATAGATGCTGTGGCTAGATAGGGTTTGATGCTGAACCAAGCGGTTCTTATGTTTAGGACAATACGTATATGTGGTGTGGGGTGCGCTAAACAACAAATAAATAATGAATATATAACATATATCTATGTGTGAACCAAATCAACAAAAGTAAATATATATAACATATATCAATCTGTGAAGCCAATTAATAATGCAAATCCATTGGTGCATAAACATAAAAGTTCATAAGTGTCCATAAATATTTTGCAGGTGAGTAGAATTGTATTCTATCCGAATAATACGTGTATCCACCACCGAGTGAAATTCATCCTTACCAAACGGAAATAAATAAGGTGCAACTATATTTTCTTGTGCTGAAAAAATATCCAATCTCCTTGTGAACAAACACCACGTGTAAATCACCAAGAATTAGCCTCTTACCAGATGGTAATAGGTATGCACTTGTTCAGTGAAACCACCGCCTTGCTTCCTCTTTAAAATCCTGAAGTGGGATGTAGAACCGCTCTACCTTTCTTTCTCCACTAGATGGCAACGAGTACCAGCAAGAAACACAGCCTCATCCTTCTTTACAAGCTCACAAAACCACCGTGTATTAAAGGAAAAAAGAGGGCTAATAGTGTATTACCCTTGAGATTTATTCAAAAAACAGTTGATAATGCACTTACAATTAGATGTCTTGTATTCAGCATAAACATAGGCATACGAATTCCTGCAAAGGCTTGCGGCCGGCTGCAGCACGGACCGCAAGTTGTGTGTGACGTGTGCGCCTCCTAATCTGACCGGTTTCTTCCCATAGGACTTCTACTGAGACAGGATTGTTGATTTGGTTCACACATAGATATATGTTATATATTCATTATTTATTTGTTGTTTAGCGCACCCCACACCACATATACATTTATCTATATTCAAAAGCACTGAATACCGGGAGCAGCTTCAACACACTATCAGCGCACCCATCCCCCCTTAGGACAATACGTGCCTAGGGGTGAATGCCCAGAACCCAAGCAGTCTGGGCTCCAGGCATTCATCCCTGGGTGCATACTGCTCTAAACATTAGCAGCTGTCAACCACTCACATGAGGAATCAATATCTCTTCTTTAGCAGGAGGTGACTCTAGAGAAATAGTGCAAAACAAGGCATGGTACTGTATGTCAGTAATGTGGAAAAGATCAGCTACATAGAGACCACAGTCTATACAGGCAACTAGTCATTTGCACCCTTTTTGACTTTTTTTTTAGGCAAAGCTTCTACAGTTTAGTTTATCTTTAAAGGGGAAGTCCACCCTAACACTAAAATCTCTAAATCTACAGGCATCCACAATCTATGTCTAACCTATCTAGCCCTGTAAAGAAGAAATCACTATACATACCTTTTTTGAAGCTGCTCTGGTCTGGTCCGTTCCCATGCTAAGCTTTCAACGGTGGCTTTGCTGTGTAGGTGGGTGCAGAGGAGGCAGCCAACAACGAACGCCCCATAGTTACTCTATGGGTGTCGTCACTTCCCATTATTTTCCCAGCTGTTGTCGGCTGTCTCTTCTGAAGAGCTTCTGCCACTGGAGACCGGACCAGAGCGGCTTCATAAGGTATGTATAGCGATTTCTTCTTTATAGAGTTAGATAGGTTAGTTTTAGATCGTGGATGCCTTTAGATTTAGAGATTTTAGTGTTAGGGTGGACTTCCTCTTTAGGGGCAAAGCCAAATAGGTGATTTTGAGAAGCTCAGTCGTACTGCTAAAATCACAGCGCTGTTAAAATGGACCTAAATGTGAAAAAAGGAAGTTTTGTTATTGAATATGGAACAAATAAAAATTTTATGCATAAGTAAGTGTCCTGAAAAATGTACATTTATGCTTTGTATTCCTACCTCCTGTGCCTTGAGCCTAATAAGTGGGACACTGTGCAAACTGTTATTCCAAAAAGATTGAGATTTGGTGAGGTCATTACAGTGCTAATCCTTATTCTCCTTGCTGGAAAGGAAGCTGTATCTGATGACCTGCAGTGCATGCATCTTCCTGCTTCTGCTTTATTTATTCTATGGATGTGAGCTTTCTAAACTTCTCCTGCTTCGTCTTGATAATTACCCCACCAATCATCAGATCACTTCTCCTGCTTTGTTTTGATGATTACCCCACCAATCATCAAGGGGGCAGCTCTGACATAAGAAAGAAAAAGGCTTGCTTTTCCAGCAAGACTATCCTTTCCACACAGAGACACATAAATATTGTAAGTTTTTATTGTGGAAAGAATCAGCTGCGTAGAGATTACAGGCAATACTGGTGATTAGTCCTGCGCTTGCCTTTTTGGTACAGCTTTCACAGTCTCAGGTCCTCTTAAATCATTGAGTGCAGCAATGGTTTGCTAAACAACAGATGAAACAATGTTGTTTAAATTATACATGTACCATGTACAGAGGATTAATTTCTCATGATCGCATAATGATCCAGTTATGTGCAATTGGATTGCTACTGCATACCACTTGTGTAGCTTACACCATAGGGAACCATTTTGACAAAAAATCTCTTGTATAATTCTGTCCTAAAGGAGACCCCTAGCATATAAATTTCCACTTTGAGACAGACACGAAGCACATTCTTAAATCAAATAAAACATTTTTATTCGGTTAAATGAAAGGACATTTTCAGTCATATTAAGTATAAATTACAAAAAACAGCTGCACTGGGTCATTTCCCAGCAAGCCTCAGGTAGGACATAATAACTGATTCTGGTACAAACAGCATTCAAACATACAGCCAAGAACACATGAACTTCTGCCCCATTTTGTTTGGGGGGGAATAAATTATTCATACACAATTAAAGCAAATATTTTAGTAATCAACATGGAGTATATAAAGCTTTCATTGTATGTAATTCTTGTTTAAAAGAATATATTGCAACTCTGCATTACAACACTTTATTTCATGTAGGCAAACAGAGTGTAGTCATAAAATTGTAGCAGTGACTCAATCATTCATAAAAATATATATATATATATATATTTCTGTCTCTATTTTATTTATTTACAAGTCCATACAGTTATTAAAGAACTGGAAAAGCAAGGGCCTCTCATTTCTGTGTAGGTAGTTAACCACTGGCAGCCCTGTAGGCCTCTTAATAAGCTTTTGCCAGACGATATGCCACGTTTGGTTAGCAATTCACACTTTGGTATGGCAATATAAAGTCAAAAAGCTATCCTCATCTCTTGCAACAATTATCAAGCCTCAGTCTCAGCCTGGATGCAACAAGGCATATACATATAATACAGACAGAGATACCTTTAGAATTAACCATACTAACACTGTGACTATGGGCCTTAAAGCATATCAGCTGCAAGTAAAGCCCAACTCAGATTTATCTACAAAGAACGGTGACAGTATAAGAATATTTTTTACAGTAAAAACAGGACCAGCACATCAATTAATGAGCTGTTGCCCATAGCAACCTAAAAAATCCAATAAAAAAGTATGCAAAATCTAAAGGATGTCAAATGATGTGAGCCCATGGGTTCTTGTTGTGTAGAAAAGGCCTTAAATAGATGGCTGAATAAGTGTTTATCGATAAACAGAACATTACACATAACAAAAAAGCATATAAAGGAATATAATTGTCAATATAGTCCAGCATCTGTTTCAAACAAGGCCTAAAGCCATCATCGAAAAAAGGGGATTGCAGATTATGTATGTTTTTCAAAGCCGAATATATGTAACTATTTCCCATTTATTTGAAGGAATGTATTTGGGGGCCATACTGCCAATGCAACAGGGGGGAACATTTTTGCCACGCCCTTGAAGCAAAGTATTTCTGCCATGGCAGGTGTACACTTTTAGGTGGGCAGTTGGGGGGGTGTTGGTAAAAAGATGGCTCAACCATTTCCACTGCCCCCTAGCCACCAGTGTGCATCAGGCAATGAGGCACAAGGCCGGTTATAGACAGAGGAAATGTTTTTCCTGCAACCACGGGTCAGTGTTGACAGGGGAATCCCTGCAGCCGGGCCATTGTGTTCTACCAAAAGTGGTCGGGGGAGGCTATCCCCGCCAGGAGAACACAGTGAGTATTGCTAGTGCAGCTATAACAGCTGCTTGCTTGCAATAATCACATGTAAAATTCGGCAGGCTGATTGTACCCAAATTGATTGATCGATCAACTTGGATACCTTCAGCCTGCCTATACAATCTGTCTATGGCTGGCTTTACTCATTTTTTTGGCTTCAGGTGTTTTTTTTCTGCAGCCAGTAAACTCCCCAGCATGTTATCCTATGTGTCCATGCACACATAGGCTTTTATAAGCGTTTTTTGGCAGAGACGTTTTCTGGCTGGAAAACAAACGCAGAACTAGTGGGTTTTTTAGATTAGTATTTCAGCTGTAAAAACGCTCAAATAAAAGCTTAAAATGCTACAAAAAGAGGCTATTCAGAGGTTATCAACATTTTTAAAGCAATACGCTTTTGTGGAAGTATAATTTTGCTAAAAAAAAAAAAAAAAAAAAAAAGATATAGCTAGAAAACGCTGCAAAACGCTACTGCAAAATGCATTCTACTGCTACAGCTTTCTACGGCTAACACTAATGGTGTTTTCATAAGGTCCAGTGTGCGTGAGTCCCAACAGTCATGCTGTTATTCAATAGCTTTTTCGATGTGCAGTGTAGTCTCACACTGAACTAATAAAAAAGTTATCATCGGTGTCTCATTGTTTAAGGGGCTTTAGAACAATGTTTGTTGCTTTTATTTTTTTCCCAAGTTAGTGGGGGTCTAAATTAAAGGAATATGAGCTTTACTGCAGGCCTTAGGCCCTGTTCACACATTCCACAGAGAGCTGTGTTCTACTTCACTGAAAAAAACGCAGGTCACTGCAAGGACACAAAGAAAATAATTGTTTTCTATGTGTCCTGTTTATACCACAATGCTGGTGTCATGTGCAGTGCGTTAAAATGCTACATGTATGCATTTTAATTAAACACAATGTACATAAATGCATGTAGATATACATCAACGCAATGCAAATCTATTAGGAAAAAAAGCTAGCTATTTTCTTGTCCGTTACAAGGACCCATAGCAATTTAACGTGCAGAAAAACGTGTGTCAACACACATCAACACGAGTTAAAACACATCAAAGCACATAAAAATGCACGCCAATAGAAGGCAATATCCGTGCATTTTTTTGAGCATTTTATGAATTTTAACGCATGTTTATGTGTGAACAGGCCAATAAAGAATAACTCCACTTTTAGTGAAAGAAAATAGCACAAATAATATAGCATATATAGCACAATTGTTACAGAAGTCATATTGTAGTTGAATGTTATTAAAAAGTACTATTCCTTTTAATCTGTAGTGCTGGAATTTTCTGTAAAATGCAATGCAATATGGCAACCCAGAGGCGTTCTGTATCCAGATGGTGTACAGAATGCACCCAAGAAAAATGGATTTTTGTAAAATCTTACCGTAAAATCCTTTTCTCTTAAGCTCATTGACAGACGTAGTCCTCCTTGATTAATATCAACTCGGGTTATACTGCCCTCTACAGGAGTAGGACTAGACAGGAAAGAAAACGTTCTGGCCACACCCTAGGGGCAGTCCCAGAGGGTATATCCTCTCACTTCCTGCTACAGCAAATCAGTTATGTCACAAAGCAGTGTTTAGAGAATTTAACCCAACCCAACTCAAAAACAGAGGGGCGGGTACTACGTCTGTCAATGAGCTTAAGAGAAAAGGATTTTACGGTAAGATTTTACAAAAATCCATTTTTCTCTGTCGCTCATTGACAGACGTAGTCCTCCTTGATTAATATCAACTCGGGACGTCCCAAAGCAGTGCCACAAATGAGGGGTGGGAAAATGGAAATCAAAATCCAATCTAGAAGGCCCAACCGGTGCCAACTAGAAGTTTTAAAGGCTCATCAATCACACGATGAGACTCAACTGAAATTCCAACGGAAAAAAACCCTCGAGGTAGACCACCGGTCTCCTCAAATTGCGGCCTGCAAAACCTTGCGGCCAAATGAGGCATCCGCCGATGCCATCACATCAACTTTATAAAATTTTGTAAAGGTATGAACCGACGATCAGGTAGCCGCCTTGCCCACCTGGACCACCTTAACAGGGAACGGAGGATTCCGACCCTTAATAGAATAAGCCTGTACCACCGTCTGTCTAATCCATTTGGACATAGTCGCGGCAGATGCAGGCAACCCCTTTCTGGGGCCATCCGTGATCACAAAAAGTGAATCCGTCTTATGGAACGATTCCGTAGTCTTCAGGTATACCCTGATTGCCCGAACCACATCCAAGGAATGCAACGCATATTCCTGAGGATGATTGGGCTTAGGACACAAGGAAGGTAGCACAATATCTTCATTCAGATGAAAATCTGAAACCACCTTAGGAAGAAAGGATGGCTTCGGATGAAGAACTACCTTATCCCTATGAACCACTAGATATGGGGAATGGCATGATAATGCAGCCAGTTCTGACACCCTGCGAGAAGAAGTGATAGCCACCAAGAAGGCCACCTTCTGGGATAATGTAAGCAAGGGAATCTCCCTGATATTTTAAAAGGGAGGTTTCTGAAGAACCGACAAACACCAAATTAAGATCCCAGGGCGGTAAGGGCGCCTGGACACCAAGGAATGAGTAGCCCAAGGCTTCTGAAAGAAGATTGCTAATGCTGAAACCTAACCCTTGATAATGCTCAAGGATAGTTTCTGCTCAACCCCCTTTTGCAGAAAAACCAAGATTCGGGTCACCGAATAGGTACGTGGGGGAAATTCCAAAGATTCACACCACGCGATATAAGTCTTCCATGTGCGATAATAGACTTTGCTGGAAGTCGCTTTCCTTGCTTTAATTAGAGTAGGAATAACTGAAGCTGACAACCCTCTGTCCTTCAGTACCTGGGTCTCAATAGCCAGGCCATTAAAACCAGCGACTGTAAAGCACGATGGAAGATCGGTCCTTGAGACCGCAGATCCTCCCTGAGAGGAAGCCTCCAAGGAGCGTCCGCGACTAGCCTGTCCAAGTCGACGTACCCGGTTTGACGAGGCCAGCTCGGAATTTCCAGGATAACTGGAGTTCCCTCCACCTCTATCCTGCGGAGAAATCTCAGCAGCAATTTGAGAGGGGGGAAGACATATAGTAGCTGATACTGCCTTTACAGGCTGTTCAGCGCGTCTGCTGCGTCCGCTAGAGGATCACGGGTGCGAGCCCTGTTGAGCCAACCTACCAACAGATCCATATCCGGGGTGCCCCAATGAAGGGACAGCTGGTGAAATACCTCTGGATGAAGAGACTATTCCTCTTGATCCAGAATCTGACGGCTGAAATAATCTGCCTGTCCACCTCCGTGATAAATATCGCGGAGAGAACTGGAACAACTGTTCCCCCAATAAGAATGTTGGCCACTTCTATGCCCGCCAGGGCACTCTTGGTGCCCCTTGGTGATCGACATAAGTCATGACCGTGGCATAGTCCTATTGGATCCGAACCGGGCTGCCCTGGAGCTGCTCGGTCCAGTAAATCAGAGAAAGTCTGATCGCTCTCAGTTCCAACACATTTATTGGTAACCTGGAATTTATCAGAAGAAATGACTTCCCCTGGCTGAGCATCGGAGACCGAAGCCACCAGACCAGAGCCTCCCTGGTCCGCTCACTCAATCGGATCCGATTGTCCAGGAAATCGGGATTCCGATTCCATATGGGAAGAATCTCCTCTTTGGAGAATTCGGGTATGAGACTGGGCAAACGGTACTGCCTCTAAGGAGGCGACCATCAATCCCAGCCAGTTGACGGACAGCAACATCCGAATCATTGACTGAATCTTCTGGAGTTTCTCCGCATGGAGAAACACTCTTGCCAAGGATGTATCCAAAATTAGACCCAGATAGTTCAGTCTCCTGGTGGGAACCAGGGATGATCTTTGGGAAAAGCAACGAAAACGCTGATGTCCTGCGAAGATGGGGATATGAGGATAGGCATCCTAAATGTCTATGGACGCCAGGAAATCCCCCTGATGCAGGGAGGCCACCACTGTATGGATGGACTCCATCTCTTCCAAGACCAGAATTGGACGCACCTAGCCCTTTTTCCTGGGCATTGTGAACAAGTTCGACTAGAACTCCTCCAAGGAATGGGAACTACCACTGCTTGTTGTATCAAGCTGTCCCCCGCAAAGCTTTTTTAAGCGACCCGGGGATGTCGAATATTGGAAGGGAAGAATCGCACCGGTGGAAGTGATCGAAACTCGATCTTGTATCCCGACCATATGACCTTGCGAACAACTTTATCCGGGATTCTGGAAAGCCCTGGATCCGGAAACCGGTGAAGACGTCCCCCCACCCCAGAGATGGGTGGGGCCCATTCTGTCAATCCAACGGGATAACAGTGGTTTTATTTAGTCTGGAAATCGGTGAGTCCACTATTGGTGGTACCGTCCATCTTTGAAATGAGGGATTCCTCAAAATGATAGCGCCTAGCAATGCGTTTGGAAATAGCAGGGCTCATTTACGGACGACCCTATTTGGGCAAGGGAAACCCTTCACCATTTTTGGTAGGCTTGCTAGTACCAAAAAAGGAATATGAGTCTCAGCTACCTCTGCCGGTGTAACCTCAAGATTTAAGGTTTCCCGGACAGACACAACTAGTGCTTCCACCAACGCTTCTTGTGCTATGGCGGAGGCAGAAGCGTCCTCCTTAGTGTCTGAGGAGACCGTACCTGAGACAACAACCCCAGAAAAGGGACTGCAATGACCAGCTCAGAATCCGTATCTGAGGTATCAGATGACATAGGGGTAGGCGGGGGTCGCTCTTCTTGACCCCCGTCCCTGACAGGCTACCTCCACCCGGGATACCAAAGACTCCAAAACGCTGATAATGCATCATCACAAGTGGGGTACTGGAGGGTCCTGCGGCCACCCTGAGGGGATCAGGTGGGGATACATGTGTGGCAGGGTTCATGTAACAAGACACTTGCCAGCAAAACACAAAAAAAAATAATTGCAAGAAAAAAACTTTTTTTTTTTTTTTTTAACCTAGTCCCCCAGCGCAGTAGCGCCCCTCAGTCTACCTGCTTGGACCCCTCAGAAAGAGAGAGAGAGAGAGACCCCAAGGCTCACCTGATGCACAGAAGTTTCTTATCAACCTGCTTCCAGCACTGTCTGTTACAGACAGGAAGTCTTTGGCTTGCTTTCCCTGGGCCAAGGAGGCGGCTCCGCCCCTTTACACGTCTTCCGGCGCCTCCCAATTACTCCACGAGGTGTTTGGTCACCTCAAACATGGCCGCCCCCATGCTGGAGACACGAGGCTACGCCAATATGGCGGCCTCGTGCGATCTGCAGGAAAATGGCGGCGGCCTGTGTAGGATAGCGGCGGCTTGCAAGCTAGCAGCGGCCTGCGGGATGTGTGAATTCGGCCTGTGCGGCCTGCGGAAGTGCCTCGGCCTGCGGGAGGTGTCCTCGGCTTGCGGGAGGCTGTGTGGCCTGTGGAAGTGACCGGCTTTCTGGAGGGATGGTGATCTGTGGCTGCAGTAACTCAGGCATAGGCATCGGCCTGTGTACACACTAGACAGGTAGGATACCTCTATACCTCAATAGTAATGCCTTTTAGTAGTCTGCCACTGACTTCAGTCACCTTTACAGTCATATAGTGACTTTAGATAGTCAGCTCCCAAACCAAGCCTCCTGGTTTCTATTCACAAAAATCACACTCAAATTGGGGGATCTGTGACCTGTTATAGGATAGAGGGGAGACCCAAAAAACCGAGTGTCCGACCATCCCAGAGAGGGGCCCGCGTCCACCAACAAACCCGACAGGGGGAGAGGGGGAACATTCTACTCACCATACCGGAAACCAGGCGGGCGCCAACTCCTGACAGAACCCCTCTCCACCGGGGTGGGGGGGCTGTTGACCAATACGGATGCCGTGACTCTGTTGGTCATTGGCGTCCAGGCGAGACGTTTAACTCGCAGGGTCAGTCCCCGTCCAGTGGGACTATGTCGCGGCCGACCCAGCGCGGAGCTATGGCCTGCACGCGCTCGTAGGCTGAACTGGGGTGACCACTGGATCTCAATATCCAGCCTGTCGCCCAGTTTCAGCGTACTTGCTTGAAGATCTCACAGGAACACTGGAGAAAAAAAAAAAGCTGTCTAAAAAAGTATTTCTAAAAAAAAAATCCTGCCAGGACCGAAGATCCTAGCAAGGAATCTAGGTCCTTACTCCTAACTAGACAGAAAAAAACTGATTTGCTGTAGCAGGAAGTGAGAGGATATACCCTCTGGGACTGCCCCTAGGGTGTGGCCAGAACGTTTTCTTTCCTGTCTAGTCCTACTCCTGTAGAGGGCAGTATAACCCGAGTTGATATTAATCAAGGAGGACTACGTCTGTCAATGAGCGACAGAGAAATGTAATTTCCTGCTTGTGTGATTGGCTTTCTGATTTTCCCAGAAGTCTATAGTAAGATAAAAGTCAGATTTTGAGCATCCCCTGCAACAAAAATGTCATTTTTGGTGAGATACTCTGAAAGAAAAATTACGTCTATAGGGATTCAGACCCAGCCACTTTACATATTAAAGGGTAACTCCACTTTCGTGGGAAAAAAATAGCAAATAAACAAAAAACAATATAGCGTATATATAATTGCGACACAATCATACTGTAATTGAATGTTATTAAAAATGACCTTTCCTTTTCAATCTGCAGCTGTTGACATTTTCCAAAAATGCAATGCAATATGGCTACCTGGAGGTGTTCTGTATACATAATGTGTACTGACCACACCCCAGAAATGTAATTTCCTGCTTGTGTGATTGGCTCACCAATTTTCCCAGATGTCTATAGTAAGATAAAAGTCAGATTTCTGGCATCCCCTGCAACAAAAATGTCATTTTTGGTGAGATACTCCCAATAGGAACACATCTAAAGGGATGCAGGCCCAGCAGCTTTCCTCATTAGAGCCCTGCAGCTGCCACAGCTGACAGATAATTATGAAACCACTCCCATTTGACTCACTCCCCACAGAGGCGCAGAGGAACAAACAATGATTTATTCAGAATAACAAAAGGTAGGAATCTGAAACAAAGGTTTTTATAATCCTTGTAATGTACAGAAGTATTTTTCTCAACAAAAGTGGAGTTACACTTTAAAACTCTGCAACTTCAGAAACTGATTGATAACTTTAAAGTCACTCCCACTCATTTTGAACATGGACACAGATAGGCAAACAGCTATTTCTTTAGAATAACAAAAGGTAGGAATCTGCAACTAGGTTTGGTAAAATCCTTGCAATGTAAATAGATCATCCAGAGGGGAATGTTTTTTTTTCTCAAGAAAGTGGAGTTACTCTTTAGGATCTTTAACCTATCACAACTACTATATGGTGGTCGCATATTCCACAGCACTTTGCAGACAGTATTTAACAATCCCCACAATTTCCTACACCAGACACTGGGCCTTATACTACTGTCAGCTCAAAAATTTGCACTGATGTAGCTTTGTGGAGTTTGCACCGTTCTAACAGACAAAAACAAATAATAAAAACTGTCATGTACCATGCACTTTGATTTTAGCATGTTCCTCATTAAACATTGCAGCATGTGTTAAAAATACAAAATTTTGTTAGTACATTTGATAACTAAACTCACAACATTTTGGATGTGCATTTCATATGAGCGTTATTTAAATTATGTAATTAAAAATACTGAAAAAAAAAAAAAGAACTTAAAAAAGTTCTAAAAAAAAGACTATTCATATAATCCACTTGAAACAAATGGACCTTGTTAATGACAAAGATAAATTCACCTTTGTTACATTGTAAAAGATGGTGTTTTGTTTGAAACCATTTGCCAGTCTAACGAATGCAATATTAAATCTTGTTAAAAATGTAAGGGTCCTTTCACACGACCGCTCCGATCAGATCCGCCTATCAGTTTTTTAGGCGGATCTGATCAGATCCTCCATGCATCCCTATGGGGCAGCGGATGCCAGCGGAGACATGTCCGCTGACACCCGCTGCCATACGCATCCAATCCTGTCCGTGAAATCCGGACAGATGCAAACCCTATTTTCCATCCATCCAGCGGATCGGATTGGATGGGATCGGATGAGAGCGGACAGGCGGTCCACTCTCATCTGATTCCCCCATAGAGATGCATGGGGCTCTGACATCTCCCTCTCTGCACACAGAGCAGAGACGGAGCTGTCATCCGGCGGCTCAGTGGGGATCAGTGTTTACGATCCCCTGCCGAGCAGCACGGATCCACCTACACAGGCGGACCGTGTGAAAGGACCCTAACTTAGCGGTGTCCCTATTTATTCTAATAGTTTTTCATAATGCTGCAACATCCACAAGTCTAAGTAGGACACTGAACATTAGAGGTGATTTATTCTTCCAAAGCAAATACACTTTTACAAACTGGTACTGACTAGTATTCCAATGTTTCTCTTCTCCCTCAGTTTTTTTCCATCACTCAGCTAATGTGACCCCCAACTCTAATGGAGAGGGTCACAGGAGAGTCAACCAAGCCACTGACATCCTCCATATCAACTGATGATGTCATTGGTCGTTAGGATGCCGGCAGCTAAAAGGTTGTAATAGTGCATAATGAAAACCTGTGATAAGTGTAACTAAAAAGGCAATCAAAGAAAAAAGAACTCACTGCTCAAGGTGGTAACTAAAAAGGCAGCCTTCATCCAAACACTGGCTTGTATACAATTTTTTGGCAATTTTTAGGCATTATGCCAAGGCACCCCTGAAGAAACCTCAAGGCACCCCAGTGTGCCTGGACACCCTGGTTGAAAAGGCTGCCTTAGATGTGGTGGCTGATTAATTTAGTTTTTTTTTTTTTTTTTAGACGATTTTCCCTTTTTTGTGTGACTCTGTCTAGAGTGCACATGGCATAGCTAAGTTATGAAAAAAAGATATGAAAAAGGGGCAGTTAGCAGTCATTTACATTGTTATTTTATTATTTTTAGATACCTTTTAGCATGTTTAGATACACTTTGTCAATTCTGGCATCTAGTAAGTAGTCTGGGTCCTTATGACCTACATAAAAAGAAAAAAAGTCCTACGCACTATGGCCTTATGACGTACAGTCTGTCTCACATTAAAACATTTTTAATAAAACTAACTTAATACTAAGAAATCCATTTTGCCATACTGAAATGTTAGGAACACAGTGTCATCTACTGTTATGCAAACCATTTAAAAGTAGCCTGGAATGTCAATTGCAACAACGCCATTTAGTCTAGACTTAATAGACAGAAGAAGTCTAGAAAGGCCAGTAGATGGCAGTATTTCTTAGCGGCAGTAATAAATAAACTTAATGTACATCCATATCCAATACTTTTTCAGGAAATGTATCAAACCCATTTACCATATCCTGCATGTTTAAAACATTTAAGTGCTCTGGAAAGAAAGCAGTGCTTATGCATAAGCCCAAACATATTTGTAGTTCCCATTTTGCCAGTCTTGTGGTTCATATGCCTCCACCACCCAGCCTATGAAACAACTATGTTCCATTTTAGCATCCTGTGTTATCTGCCTGCTCACTGGACAATAAATAAAAAAAAAAAAAAAAAAATGAAATTATTGCCCAAGGAGCAGGCAAATAAATAAAGTCTTAAAGCATAAATATAAAATATTATCTCACTAGTTGTACAATGTTGTAGAACTGTATGAATCAGCAGACTGGCTGAACAAAATAAACAAAAAAAAAACTAAGAAAAAACAAGCATATGCATTTTGAATATGCATCTAGCTATGTATATGAGATTTTGATTTGTTTTCAGATACGTAAAAATTTTAGTCTTTAATGTTTAAATAATTAAATGAGTCAAAAAACAGTGCTTCTTGTATTCTGATTAAAGGTCCACTCACAGCAGATGTGTTGGCACAGTCTCTCTTAAAAGAACAGACACACTGCCACTTTGATGGAGGCTTGAACACAATAACACAGTTATTGGTAGGATCCTCATCACACTGGCTGGAAACGTAATAAGTGTAATTTTACTAATAGTGCAGTAGCGTTAACCTCTACCTAAAAATAACATAATAGTTTTGGTGGCAACCTTTTTTTAAATGACTTCCCTTCATATCCCAGTAATGTTTATCAGCTCCTATGGACTTGGTTAACATTTAGAGTGCACTTTCCATAAAGTGTACACAGGAGGTTTATCCTTTTCTATCTGACATTACCATCAGTCAGGCATTCACAGTTTCAAAGACAAGAGTCTTTTGAAAAATAAGACCCAGTGATTTGGATGATAAGTAATAATAGCTTTTTAATAATCGGACTCACGTTTTTCTTGGGTTTAGGCATTGACAAAGAACAAAGGGCATATTCTATATAACAGCACACTGGGACTTTGTCTTTATAGCTGTCTGTAAAACCGCATTTGAAAGTTTCAACCGGTTTAACAAATAGAAGAAACAGGCATTTAAATTAAAAATAATATTGATATTTTTGCAGTAAAGCTTTTTTTTTTTTTTTTTTTTATATAATAGTCTGCCAATGAAATGTGCAAAACATTATTTAAGGATAACAATACACCCATTTGTGCTTTCATTATTTGTGTTCATCATTTCATTTCAAAGTCGATAATACCATCGGAAAGGAAGGGTTTTGCACCTGTATAGGACACAGCTGTCTTACAACCATTTTGTACACGTGATATAAATGTAGCATAAACCCAGTTTTAGCCAAAGATTTTTTTGTGTTGCTTTGTTTTAGAAAGTGTAGCAATGAGACCGATCTGCTGTTAGGTTTTCACTGCTCTTGGGGTTGATTTACTGAACCTGGAGAGTGCAAAATCTGGTGCAGCTCTGCATGGTAGTCAATCCGCTTCTAACTACAGTTTGCTCATTAAGTCTCCATTCACACTAATACGACTTGTCAGGCGACTTGTCAGCCTGACAAGTCGCAGTCCGTCACGGTCCGTCGCGGTCCGTTGTGTGGTACGGGAACCGTTCTAATAGGAGATACACAAGTCGCTCCGACTTAGAAAAAGGGTCCTGTACTACTTCAGGGCGACCTGGAGCAACTTGCATAGACATTCATTCTGTGAAGTCCGTGCAAGTTGTGCCTAAGTCGCGCTGCACGCGACTTCACAGGTCGCCCCCTAAGTCGTGCTGCTTCAGTGTGAATGCGGTGTTAGGCTTTAACAAAAAACCTGAAGCTGATTGGTTTCTATACAGAGCTGCACCAGATTTTGCACTCTGGTTTTAGCAAATCAACCCCCTTGTGTCCCCATTAGGGAGATTTCCCCTCACGTACTGTGGTGGAGGTTTCTCAGTGGGCAAAACTACAGCAAAACTGTTGACAGAAATTCTTACTCTTACCCACTCTATATTAAAACTACGAAAGAAAATAAAAAAATGCCCGGAGACATTCCATCGATATGGCTTGTTTTTGGCAGAAGATGTTGCAGCAAAATACTGAGGTTAATCATATCAGAGTAAGGATATCTCTGTCTGAAGGCTACTGTACATTCAAACCACGTTGTCAGGTTTTCCCAAAAGTTGCATTGTCACCAAAAGTAAAATCCGAAGTTTAGTAGAAAAGGTGTAAATTTCCACTGTTGCATTGCATTTCATTTTATACTCGTCTTCATTCTCTTGTGTGGCACATACATGGTAGTGCCCCAATTTTAGTGCACATGTATGCCAATAAAAAAATAAAATAAAAGCTGCTTTCGTTTTTAACACATATGTTAGCAATAAATACATCATTGCTGATTGATTTTTTCTATTAAATAAACTGGTTTCTTTAAGCTACCAGATAAGCTTTGCATTTCCACTTCATCTTGAAACTTCATTAAAAGTAGACCTTGAGCGTGTCAATCGCACAGATTCTTTGTTCTCCATCTGATTGACCACTCATATGTAGCTCCTCTTTCATATATGCTTGGGATAGCATAGGTAATAAATATCGAGTAATTTGACAGTGTCAAGATTTCTTCATACTGGATTTTTGCTTCTGTTTGCGTAGGTGTCCTTCAATCTCATGTCTGAAGACCAGCATTCCAAGCTGTCCATGAGAAGCCTCATTCATGGCCTTTGACTGCATACACATTTTGTATTGTTCTGGAGTCAGTTCATCCACACAGCGCTTCTCATGCCAGAGGTGGAAAAGACCCCTAACAGGCGTCCTGATCACAATGAGATTGCTATGAAGGTATTTGCGGTACAGGTGAACATCTTCGCCTCCCCAACCCTTGATATCTAAATCAAAACCACCTGCAAAAAATAAACACATGCATGCATAAGAAATTCAAACAGAACTAGCAACACTTATCCACATGCACAAACAATATTTTGCAAAGATAGGGTCGCTCTTAAAGTAACAGTCCAGGCAAAACCTAACTAATGCTAAACCTGCTCTGTGCCACATTCTAAACCTAATCTAGCTAACCCTGTAAAGCAAAAATGATTGTACTTACCTATTCTGCAGTTGATCTGGTCCAGTCCCAGCATCAGCTGTCAGCGGCGGCTTCAGCATGGAGGAAGGTGCAGAAGAGGCACCCGACAACGGACACCCCATTGTAAGTCTATGGGTGACGTCACTTCCCAGGCATTTCACAGCTGTTGTCGGGCCTCTCCTGCACAGACCTTCTGCCGCTGGAGACTAGACCGGATCAGGTGCAGAAAAGGTAAGTACAGCAATCTTTTCTTTACAGGGCTAGATCGATTAGGTTTAAAATGTGGCACAGAGCAGGTTTAGCATTAGTTAGGTTTCACCTGGACTTCTTCTTTAAGTGCTGGTAATAATCATCATCATCATTATTATCACCATCATAAAAATCATCATAATAATAGCAATAATAACTATTATTATTATTATTTTTATTATTATTACTACTACTATTATAATTATTAATATTTGGTAATATATAACCCTTCAGAGGAGAAGCTTAGTTTAATTAGAAACCCATTAAGTATCCCTCCAGCTCCTAGATCAAAACTAACTTAACCACCATATGCAGATGCCTACTTACCTCTCCTAGGCAGTAGTTGTCTCCTCCGATGTCTACCCTACCCCATCCCAAATTCTTCAGCTCGTTAGATTTAAATATGGCAAATGTACCTGTAGTGTCTCTGTTGTTTAATTCCAGGTCTATAGGGAGACACTAAAGCCTAGTATACATGAGCCGAATGTTGGGCGGCATCGGCCCAGTTCAATAGAAACTGGCCAATATTCGGCATGTGTGTAAAGGAATCAGTCCGACAGAAGCAGACATATCGGCCGGCTCCTATCAAAGGAGCATGATGGGAAAATATGTGCTGATTGGCTCCTGAACCAGTGTTCTGGTGGGGGGCCATCCCCCTGTCAAAACACAATAGAACAGCAGAGGATATTGCTGTACTAACGTTGGATAGTTAATACAGCGTCTCCTCCTGAGCTGTCAGTTTTTTTTTTTCGTTCAGCCCTGCTGGGTTGAACAAATAAAAGATGACTAGTGTGTACTTAAGAAGATTTTGGGCAGATGAAAGGTAAACACTGATGGAGGCCACCATTTTTAAAGGAGAGGAAAGTAAGCATTTGGGTGGTGGTGGTGGGGCTCTAGTTTACATTAAATTAGGGTACTGGGGGCGGGGGGGGGGTCTTTTTAATTAAAGCTGATTCTATGCTGTAAGGCATTCCTAATGAGCCCCTGAGTTAGCATGCCACATTAGTCAGCCTGGGAGTGCACTACACTACTATTTTATGAGCTTTGTAAAAAGTCGATGCTATTTTGGTATTTTATTTCTGGCAATGCATTTTTCTGTCCTTCAGTATAAAAATGGATGCATGCTTTAGCCAGAAATAGTTGCTATCATTTTTTCTATCTATACATTGTAATTGTAATTCTAATGAGTGAAATATAATTTAATTGATAAATGCTAGATTTTTTCCTTTGAAATGACAGGAAGCAGAGTTTATCTATGCCTACATGCAGTGAACATTTACAGGGAACCACACCTTTCTATTACTCATTATTCTTCTCCACCTCCTTTTCTTTTCCAGTGCAATAATTAAGATATGAATGTGGGATGTTGTTCTTAGAACTGGTATATTTTAATTTAATTGTTGATCCCTTACTCATTATGTGTACCAGCAAGACTTTTATAATATACATGCATATACTGTACATTGTGCATATTAATACTAGCAGTTGACTGTAGTAAACAATGCTTTCATCTCACCGATATTAATGAAATCTGACCGATACTGACAAGTCATTCCAAACCCAAAGTCTCTCCAGAATCCAGTATCCTTTTTAATAACCTAGAAAATACAATAAAATAAGACATAAACCAAGTTTAATAAATTAGAATACTATTTGAGATAGACGGTTTGCCATAAACAGAAATATGAGGTAAAAAGATAATCAGCGCAAATTTGTGCTATTCCCAAGGTAGCTGTAAAGTGCTCATGTGCAAATTAAATATAATGAATAAATAATCGTGTATGATGTATATATTCTGTGGTGTGTTGGTTAGGGATCGACCGATTATCGGCAAAATCGATATGTGGAGGGCCAATATGCCCTTTTCCTGATGTATCGGCCCCGGAGGTTACCGATATTGCCGATATTTCGGGAAAGTGCTTGCCCGGAGTGATGCCTGCAGCTAGAGGCATCACCCCGGTACCGGCGTCCATAGCCGACGGTCGGCTGTCTTGTAATGACAACCGATGCGGCTGAGAAGCCCCTCGGCTGTCATTACAAGGAGCGGGAGGGGGCGTCCCCCCTCCCGCCGCCTTCCGCTGCTCGCCCGGGTCTCCCGTCCCACCGGGAGACCCAGGCAACCAGCCTGCACAGCCGCCAAAGACCCGATCAAAGGCGCATTCGGCTCTGCATTCAAAAACCCGGAAGTGATGTCATGAGTGACATCACTTCCAGGTACTGGCGCCAGATTAAAAAAAATGACAGCATTCAAAATAGCCAAACTTGGCGTTTTGAATGCTTTTAAGTGCAGTGGAGGGGTTTGGGGTCTTTTAGACTCCCAGATCCCTCCACAAGAGTACCTGTCAAGAAAAAAAAAATATGGTTTTAAATGTACAAAAATATTGGCGCATATCGGCCATATACCGATATGCATTGGCCAAAATATCGGTATCAGCAACGAAAAAACGATAGCGGTCGATCACTAGTGTGGATATTAACAAGATCAAAAGTGCACAAATGCCTCAACAATGATGAATTCCTAAAAATAATAGTAGAAAACTAGTATTCAAAAAAGTGCAAGTGCAATAACTCAAAAAAATGAATAAGCTATGACATTCAATCATATCTCAAAAAAGAGCATGTGAAAATCATATCCCGAAAAAGTGCATGTGCAATGAATCACTGTGTAAAAACTCTAGAAATGTTCATTTAAGTTGATAAAAAATCCTTAAATAAATTAATCCATAGATAAAAAAATATACAATTAATAGATAGTCCATAAAACGTCCCAAGCGAAAGAAAGTGCAAAAGCGTGGTCTGATGAAATTTAATCGATAGATGATCCTAAGTGATCACACGTGAAGAAATCACACCAAATGTGCCCCACCGTTTCCACCAAATATAACTCATCAGATAGGAAGCCGGTTACATTTTAAACCAGCACTCGCGCTTAATAAAAATTTCCCAGCATGATGGTTTGTATTTGAAACTTAAGCCATAAATCTTCATAGACATATTAGTCTCACAATGTTGCCAGATGGGGATAAGAGATGAGAGGAGAAAGAATACCAGAATAGTGTAACTCCATATTAAATCATTTATTTAAAAGAAACAATGTTTCACTCACAGTTTTAAGTGTCTGCCTGGCACTGGGATCTCTGACATCCAAACCGCACGCTGCGGCTGTGTCTCCAAGCCACAAGCAGTCCTACCGCTCCGTGAGGACGTCAGGTGACGAAACTAGTAGGGAGGGGCTAGGACACAGAAACACTGCACGTATCATACTCCACGCTCGTGGCTTGGAGACACAGCCAGAGCGTGCGGTTTGGATGTCAGAGATCCCATTGTCAGGCAGATTGTGAGTGTAATATAGTTTCTTTTAAATAAATGATTTAATACGTAGTTACACTATTCTGATATTCTTTCTCTTCTCATCTCTTATCCCCATCTGACAACATTGTGAGACTAATATGTCTATGAAGATTTATGGATTTATGGCTGAAGTTTCAAATACAAACCATCATGCTAGTAAATTTCTATTAAGTGCAAGTGCTGGTATATACAGTGGGTACGGAAAGTATTCAGACCCCCTTAAATTTTTCACTCTTATATTGCAGCCATTTGCTAAAATCATTTAAGTTCATTCTTCTTCCTCATGAATGTACACATAGCACCCCATACTGACAGAAAAACACAGAATTGTTGACATTGTTGCAGATTTATTAAAAAAGAAAAACTGAAATATCACATGGTCCTAAGTATTCAGACCCTTTGCTGTGACACGCATATATTTAACTCAGGTGCTTTCCTATTCTTCTGATCATCCTTGAGATGGTTCTACACCTTCATTTGAGTCCAGCTGTGTTTGATTATACTGATTGGACTTGATTAGGAAAGCCACACACCTGTCTATATAAGACCTTCCAGATCACAATGCATGTCAGAGCAAATCAGAATCATGAGGTCAAAGGAACTGCCTGAAGAGCTCAGAGACAGAGTTGTGGCAAGGCACAGATCTGGCCAAGGTTACAAAAAGATTTCTGCTGCACTTAAGGTTCCTAAGAGCACAGTGGCCTCCATAATCCTCAAATGGAAGACGTTTGGGACAACCAGAACCCTTCCTAGAGCTGGCCTTCCGGCCAAACTGAGCTATCGGGGGAGAAGAGCCTTGGTGAGAGAGGTAAAGAAGAACCTAAAGATCACTGTGGCTGAGCTCCAGAGATGCAGTCAGGAGATGGGAGAAAGTTGTAGAAAGTCAACCATCACTGCAGCCCTCCACCAGTCGGGGCTTTATGGCAGAGTGGCCCGACGGAAGCCTCTCCTCAGTGTAAGACACATGAAAGCCCGCATGGAGTTTGCTAAAAAACACCTGAAGGACTCCAAGATGGTGAGAAATAAGATTCTCTGGTCTGATGAGACCAAAATAGAACTTTTTGGCCTTAATTCTAAGCGGTATGTGTGGAGAAAACCAGGCACTGCTCATCACCTGTCCAATACAGTCCCAACAGTGAAGCATGGTGGTGGCAGCATCATGCTGTGGGGGTGTTTTTCAGCTGCAGGGACAGGACGACTGGTTGCAATCGAGGGAAAGATGAATGCGGCCAAGTACAGGGATATCCTGGACAAAAACCTTCTCCAGAGTGCTCTGGACCTCAGACTGGGCCGAAGGTTTACCTTCCAACAAGACAATGACCCTAAGCACACAGCTAAAATAACGAAGGAGTGGCTTCACAACAACTCCGTGACTGTTCTTGAATGGCCCAGCCAGAGCCCTGACTTAAACCCAATTGAGCATCTCTGGAGAGACCTAAAAATGGCTGTCCACCAACGTTTACCATCCAACCTGACAGAACTGGAGAGGATCTGCAAGGAGGAATGACAGAGGATCCCCAAATCCAGGTGTGAAAGACTTGTTGCATCTTTCCCAAAAAGACTCCTGGCTGTATTAGATCAAAAGGGGGCTTCTACTAAATACTGAGCAAAGGGTCTGAATACTTAGGACCATGTGATATTTCAGTTTTTCTTTTTTAATAAATCTGCAACAATGTCAACAATTCTGTGTTTTTCTGTCAGTATGGGGTGCTATGTGTACATTCATGAGGAAGAAGAATGAACTTAAATGATTTTAGCAAATGGCTGCAATATAAGAAATAGTGAAAAATTTAAGGGGGTCTGAATACTTTCCGTACCCACTGTATTTTAACCGGCTTCCCATCTGGTGAGTTATATTTGGTGGAAACAGTGGAGCACATTTGGTGTGAGTTCTTCGCGTGTGATCACTGAGGATCATCAATCGATTGAATTTCATCAGATCACGTTTTTGCACTTTCTTTTACTTGGGACTTTTTATGGACTATCTATTAATTGTATATTTTTTATCTATGGATTAATTTATTTAAGGATTTTTTATCAATTTGAACATTTCTAGAGTTTTTACACAGTGATTCGTTGCACATACACTTTTTTGGGATATGATTTGCACGTCACGTGTTCTTTTTTGAGATATGATTGGATGTCATAACGTATTCATTTTTTAGAGTTATTGCACTTGCACTTTTTTGATCATTAGTTTTGTACTATTATTTTTAGGAATTCATCATTGTTGAGGCATTTGTGAACTTTTGATCTTGTTATCATCCACACACCACAGAAAATATACATCATACACGATTATTTATTCATTATATTTAATTTGCACATGAGCATTTTACAGCTACCTTGGGAATGGCACAAATTTGCGCTAATTATCTTTTTTCTTCATTCACATGCAGGGCACCTGCAGTAGATTAGCAGCATTTTTGTTTCTCTTGGGTTAAACCAAATACCAAATTACCTGGGCACCTGATCATTTTCTTGTTCATAAACAGAAATATATATAATAGATAAATATAAATAATACATAAAAATATATAAATCTCACTATATGCTGTGTCAAGGCAAGATTGCTACTGATTCATTTTTTACTGGACTGGCTAGTGGAAATCTGTATGTGTCCGTTAATGGTATTATTAAGACGGAGGTTAGACAGAAAACTTGTTACATATTCTCAAACAGAACTGGGAAAAAGCATACTTGTGCACTTTCTACATAGTAGCTGAATGTGGTTGGCATGTGAATAGTTAAAACAGAAGGACAGCAGTTTTATCAGTACTGGAACAAAGCTTGCCAAGACACGCCTGGGAATTACTGGCAATGTCAACCAGTTGGTACTGGCTGCTAAACCAATTACAGCCCAGCCGCCTCAAGAAGGGAAGCAACGTTCTAATGCAGGAAATAAAATCTAATAATCATGAAATCATAAGTCAGGTCAGCAAATGTAATTAAAAGAAAAGACATAATGTGGATCATGTTTGCCGAGCCTGGATGATGAGGAATGGTTTGCTAAATTTAAATTCCAGATAGACTACAAATAAAACTATATTAAAACATATGCTTTGTTTGATTGTGTGACGAAAAATCCATTTTTTTCCCTCCATATCTTTACTTTGGGCCAAAATTACATTTTCCTACAATCACGGGTTTTTGTTCAACTCCCCAAAGACTCTTCAAGGGAATTGTCCTCCAGTTCCTGTGTATGTGGACAGACTAGTATATAGTTTATTTTCTCTGTATATATTTAGCTGACTATTTCAAGTGAAAGAGAATTTACTGTTAACTTAGTAAATGAGACTCTGCTGATTTCTATCCATTTCATCGGCAATCAAAAAGATTGTTTTTTTTTTTTCCTTGCACGTGAAATGGGTTTTTATTTTTTTTTTTATTTTTGCGCAAAGAAAATTTTTTCCGAATATTCACTAAGCTAAGGGAAATTTTTTCTTTGCAAAGTGCATATTCCCTTTAAAATTTCACAGCCTATTTGCTTATAGTAAATCAACCCATAACTCTTTAAAAGTTCACTTGTACAACATTTTCTATTTATATTTGCTATGCAGTCTTCAAATACCTATTTTTGTGTGTATTTCATCCCCTTCCTTTGCCTCTTTTTACAGTTATTGACTTTGCTTCGTGCTTCTCATCAGCTCATTTCTGTATATGTTTTTTTTTGCTAGGGGGCATTTATCATCATACAGTCCCCTAATAGTTTCATGAAAGGGCTGGTGGAATCACCCAAACCGAACACAGCTACTATCAATGTATAGTCAACCACAGTGCAGATCACATACTTATTCATTTTTTTTTTCCAGGGCTGTCCCAAGTTATTCTCAGACTGGCCAGTTGTATGTAAAAATGTTGGTAAGGTCTTAGCTTGAAGATTCAGCCAAGGCACTTTTCTAGTTTTGAGATGAGTGGGAAAGGGTGAAAACATATGTTGTGATTTTATTGCCATGTCCCCTTTGAAGACATTTTTCCTTACTTTTTAGAGGCACAACAGTAGATGACAAAAGGAAGTTGTTTAGGTATGTTTTGGATGGCTTAGAGTTAGGGATCGACTGATTATCGTTAATGCTGATATATAGGGGGCCAATATGCACTTTCCCTGATATATATCAGAGTCGGTCCCTGAGGCTACTGATATTGTCGATATTTATGGAAAGTGCATGTACCGGAGTGATGCCAGCAGCTAGAGGCATCACCCCGGTACCGGCGTCCATAGCCGACGGTCGGCTGTCTTGTAATGACAACTAATGCGGCTGAGAAGCCGCTCGGCTGTCATTACAAGGAGCGGGGGGATGTCTCCCCCCGCCTTCCGTGGCTAGCCCGGGTCTCCCATCCCACCGGGAGACCCGGGCATCCTACCTGCATGGCCGCCTAACAGAAGACCCGATCAAAGCCGCATTCAGCTCTGATCGGGTCTCCATGTAAAAAACTCGGAAGTGATGTCATGACATCACTTCCAGGTACTTGGCGGCAAATTCAAAAGAATGTGAGCATTCAAAAACAGCCAAACTTGGTGTTTTGAATACTTGTAAAGTGCAAAGGAGGGGTTTGGGGTCTTTTAGATGTTTAAATATCCGAAAATATCGGCCAATATCGGCCGATACCGATATCCGATGACCAAAATATCGGTATTGGCACTAAAAAAAATATCGGTCAATCACTACTTAGAATCCCTTCCATTGAGAGGATAAGTCTTTGACTCTTTTCACTGGAACTAATGTCCCACTTGAAAATGTTATTACCTCAACAGTTTTAGATTTCCAACTTAAGCCCATTTTGTTTGCTTTATAGTTTTTTTCCTTACTCTGGTTCAACTTTAGGTATAGCGTTCAGTATATGGAGGTTTTCTATTTATTTATTTTTTTCTACTGGTTGAACTAGATGAATTTGTGTCTTTTTTCAACCAAACTATGTTACTTTGTTTGGAATAGTGAAGTGGCCAGTCAATCAATATTTACAATGTACTTACAGCTACAGAAAATAAGTCATTGTTTGTTTCTCTGCTAAGGAAGCTAATGATATTTGTTTTTGACGGTTTACTAAAAAAATAAAGATGGTTTAATTTCGAAATATAATAGTTATTTAGTTTAGTAAATAAGGTGAAGTTGTGTTCAATTTATTCATGCAATCACTTAAAAGAAATAAATTGTGTCTATTTTTTCTTACACTTGGTTGAATATTCAATCCACACAAATATTTACTTTATTTGCTAAGCTAAGTGACTGTCCACTTTCCATGTGAAAAGACCTTAGTCTGTTAGTAAATCAACCCCAGTATCTTTATCAAGGTTGTAAAAGTTTTATACTTCTCCAATGTGCCTAAGGCTGTTACAGGACTGATGCATCATCCACATTTCAACTGAAAGCTATGCTATTATAACATAACTTTCCGTCACTCATATCTCTGCAGCTTGAATGATGCCATTTCATATTATAGCAATCAGAAAGGCAGATGCCAGCTGGACATTTGGCGATTCTGACATTTTCTACTAAGTGTGTTACAATAACACTAGTAGGTAACAGTAGGACTGGCATCAGGATCCAGTGAATCAAAGCTATGTCTGTGGGCCCTACATTTGGAACAAAATCTCTAACAAACCTACACAAGAGAAGAATCGAAACTTTATCATAATTTGTACTGACCAACCCCATATGCAAAGGGAGCCTGTGGGACCCTACTAATGCCTATGTTGGGCCATGAGTGTAATTCAGCTTTTGCCTGCTAGTGGTCCCCACTACCCTCGGAGCTGTAGATTTAGCACCCTCCTAGGTAGGTGCTAAAAGTGAGGATACAGTTGTTGGATCTTTTTTGCTTACCAGAGAGATTGCCAGGGAAATTTTTATTGCTCTCTGCCTACTGGAGAGCAGGATCTGCTAGTGAGGTCTGCTCGTGGTGCTCAGGTGCAGCTTAGTTTGTCTGAAGTATTTCACACCAATAGGGAGGCATATTGGACAGTGGGAGAAAACCTCAAATGAGGGCATAGGCATTTAGTACAGCCCTGGTGGTAAGTGCATCAGTGCATGCTGGGACACTGTATAAATGCCAAGAGCAAATGTGCTTTCAGCTAGAGAGTGGGGTCCCGGAGGGAGGGGGTGGCTGCCCCTCCTCTGTAGAAGCTGCCTGAGGGTCCTAGAGTCAGAGAGGAGCTGAACCCAGATGTCCTGCAGAGCTGTCTGGAAAGGGGACACTGGAGAGGATCTGATTCTGCCTACAGTGAGTAAAGATCTGTGTCATGGGGCCTGTTCTGAGAGGACCACCCCTTCTGTTGGAAGAGTCAGTGGATGGGTGCCAGTCAAGGGGATGCTGGAGAGTGCCCTGAAGATAATGTAGTTGCATCAAGTCTGCTGCTAGAGAGAGCAATAGGACTTAATTCTTTCATACAAGTAGCAGTATGGTTAAAGCAATGTGTCTGCTTCCACAAATAACCCGGTGAGGCCAAGTGATAGTTGTCCTTATCAACTGTAAATAGTTCAAGTTGGAGTATCCCACTATTCCCTTCTCCCATCCAAGTTCCACAATAAATATAAAACCAAAACCCCTGGACTGTTAATTGAGTAGCGAGCAACTGGGAGTAAGGATAGATGAGTGAACTGTCCCTAAGTGACTGTCTGCAGGGAATCAGAGGAGGCCCAAGAAGTCCACACACAGCAAGCCCTACGGGGACAGTGCTACAAAGGTTTAAGCATTTTGCAGGGGCTGAATTTGGCAGTCAGAGATGTGAGCTACAGAGTGTAGTTAGCGTTCTGCAGAGAAGGCACTTAGGCTCCTTATTGGAGACATTGGGTCTACACGGAGATAAAAATGTAGAAATTATCGCAATCTGGCCTTCCTCTTCAAAGGGATTCCATCCGTTCTTTTCCCTTAGTGGTTCAAGCCAAGAAGCTGAAACACACTTCTGAGAGAATACCCTAAAGGGGGCACAAAAGTCTGAACCCAACTGGTATAAAGAAAAGTAAACCATGTCTAATGGATTATTGAAGACCATGCTTATATGGACTGTTATATAGTTAGCCTGGCTGAAAAAAGACACAGGTCTATCTAGTTCAACCAATAAAATAAGTGTTATGATGCACGATTGCATAAGCAAAAACAAGTTCCATGCATAAGTGGACTGAGATTTTTTCATTCAGTGATAAGTAAGTGTAAGGACTTTATATGTGCCCACTGGGAAATGAAGAATCACTACATGTTCGAAAAAGCCGTATAATTAAAAATTACCTTTCTATCTTGAAAATGTTAAAAACACATAATATTCCCAGTTATCATCATACATAAAATTGTATAAGAATCATAAAAACTTTAAAGAATTGTATGCCATCAACTATCCATATAAAACAATGCCCATCTTTTTTTACATGTTTTGCGTCTTTACCGCTTCCTCAGGAGAAATAGTTAGATATTAAAATTTTCAAGTTTACAAAGGCATAATGACTGGTTTGGTTTCAAAGTCTGATGGTGGGTAGGAGAAATTGTGTAGGCCTGTTTGGTAAAGGTAATAGGTCTCTTGTCTAGACCTTGAAAGATGTGCCTTGAAACACGTGACCCTGGTATATTTGAGCCCTGTGTATGGTGCGGATCCTGACGGACTCAACCTGCAACCACAGGACTGGGTTCCTCCCTACAACTCTGTGTAAAGTAGGATTGATAGCACACAACAAAGAATCGTAGGTTAGAGAGCATGAGCTGGAGCTCAGGGAATTAGGTTTAAAATCCATCCCCCCCCCCCTCCAACCACTGGCTACAATACTTTACCATGGGGCCCTGGCATGAGAACTGGCTTAACAACCCTCTGTCAGGGGGAGCTACAAGCCTAATTTAGGCGGCTCCCTGGATTTAAGGCTGACTTTGATCACATGAATTACCCTAACGTTTGGTAAAGATTTGTGTTTTGCCATGTTACCTTATACTGTACTTTTCTGAATGATTTTTTCCTGACAGAAGAAATGCAGCATTACAAATACGCCTAAAGCCTAATTTTTCAAATGTGTTTAGGTGCATTTAGACGTGTTCAGGCATGTCAAGTGTTCTTTCATTTCATGGGCCAGAATAGTAAATTATTCTGGCCATTTAAATGATTGAATGCTCAAGCGCAAAATACTCCTAGCATTTAGGCATGTTTAGACGCAATGACATGTGCTTAGACATGTCAGGAGTTTTTTCTGCCCAAAAAGCTCCTCTCCTGAATGTTATTTTGATGCGTTCAGAATGATTTCTGCCTCCAAACACCCATGCCCCCTAAATGCCTGGTAACACCGACTGTATGTGTGCATATACACATAGGCTAACACAGAGGGGTGTGTAGGGGTAGAAAAAAAAAAACAGGCATTTGACAGCTGCAGTGTGCATGAGGCCTAATGCACATTTATATGCAGTGTAGCAATGTCACCATTTAGAGTGTCACCTCAGCGGGCAAGTACAGTAGCTGCCAATGCACATGCCTGTGGTGTTCTGCCTTATGAAAATGGTATAAGTATTTTTTTTTTTCTGTGGAGATGCATTGATAGTGTATTCAAAAAAAGGGGTCTGCCATAATGCAACACACATTAATGCACAAAATAAACCACGCTGCAGTGCATGTAATATTGTATTATACCAGACCACTAATGTCTGAATGGGCCTCCACTAACAGTTTCTTTTCCAGTATTTAACCACTTGCCAACTGCCCACTGTGTTTTTACTGTGGCACTGTGGATCTATTTCACGAATCGACGTACCTGTACATCGTTTCATTCAAAAGCCACTAGATGACCCAATCGCTCCTGTGATTGGCTGGTGGGGATGTCAATCAACGGGTGCGGCAGACCTGATGCCACCGGCCACCCGCGATAATCCACGGGAGAGGCAGAACGGTGATCTGCCTATGTAAACAAGGCAGATTGCTTGTCAGGGATGAACACAGTGATCTTGTGTTCCTGCTAAGCAAGAACATGGATCTCTGTGTTCATCCAGTGAGTCCATCCCCCACACAGTTAGCAAGCACCCCCTAGGAACACACTTAACCCTTCGATCGCCCCCCGATGATAACCCCTTCCCTGCCAGTGTCATTAGTGCAGTGAAAGTGCATTTTTTTGTTTAGCACTGATCACTATAATAATGTCACTGGTTCCCAGAAAGTGTAAAAAGTGTCAGTTAGATGTCCGATTTGTCCACCGAAATGTCGCAGTCCTGGTAAAAATCATTGATCTCCACCATTACTAGTAAAAAAATAAAAATAAATAAAAATTCTATAAAAATATTGCATCATTTGTAGACGCTATCACTTTTGCGCAAAACATTATTTTGGGATTTTTTTTTTTTACCAAAAATATGTAGCAGAATACATATTGACTTAAAATGATGAAAACGTGGAGTTTTTAAAATTTTTATATTGGCTGTGTTTTTTAGCAGAAAGTAAAAAATATTGTTATTTGTTTTTTTCAAAATTGTCGCTTTTTTGTTTATAGCGCATAAAAATAAAAACCGCAGAGAGGTGATCAAATACCACCAAAAGAAAGCTCTATTTGTGGGAAAAAAGGACATAAATTGTATTTGGGTACAGCGTCGAACGACTGCGCAATTGTCAGATAAAGTAACGCAGTGCAGTATCGCAAAAAATGGCCTGGTGATGAAGGGGGTAAAACCTTTCCGGTCCAGAAGTAGTTACAGTAGAATCTAGACAAAACTTTGGGATGGGAGGGGAGGTGAGACATTTAGAACCTCTGCCAGGATTTTTTATTGCTGTTTGTGTCCATATTGGGAAAATATCAACTCCCGTCTCATCCTGGTCCCACTGGGAACAAAGGTAATGGAGACAAAGACAACAATTAAAACAAATTTAAGTAGGAAATACCATCGTTTAGTAGGTAATAGTTGGAACATTTGTGTTTTATTGCACTGAAATGTCTTAGTTTGAGACATTTTCCTTACTTCTTGCCCTTGTGACTGGTGCCACCAAGACAGGAAAAAAGGACATTCTGTGCAAAGAGGCTGGAGTGATACCATAAAAAAATATAATATGTATGGAGATAACTCATCTTCAATATAAAACAAATAAAAAATAGGCATTTTGTCTGGAGTACCAATTTAAAGTGTGATTCAAAAATTAAACAACCATACTTACCCTAAAATAAAAGAAAAAACCAAACAAGGTTTTATTGCCCAGTCTCTGAATTCGGTAAAGCAGAGTAAGATGCATTGGTGCGATTACTCTAGACCAGTGTTTCTCAAACTTTTTTCAGTAAAGGCGCCCTTTAAAATTATGGACAATCTCAATCACCCTCCAAAATTATGGACAGTCTTGAGGTGCCCCATTCTAAAATGTAAAAACTATTCTTATTTACATAATGCAGCAACATGAATACATGTAGGACACCAAACGTTAAGGGTGATTTATTCTTCTGAAGCAAATACACTTTTGCAAACTGGTACTGACTACTATTGCAGTGTTTCTCTTCTCCCTCAGTTTTTCTCCATCACTTAGCTAATGAGACCCCCAAAGCTGATGGAGAGAGGCAAGAGAGGGTCAAACAAGGATGATGTAGGCAACTGACATCCTCCTTATTAAAGCGGAGTTCCAGCCTAAACACACACTCACCTGTCCCACGGTCCAGCGATGCGGCGTCTTCTCCCTCTCTGCTCTGCGGCGCCGGAATCACTGGTGTGGGCACCCGGCTGTGACAGTTTGCGGCTTCACAGCCGGGTACGCACTGTGCATGCGCGAGCTGCGCTATGCGCAGTGATTGGCCTGCAATCTTCTGGGACCACTGACATGTCCCAGAAGATTGCAGGGAGGGAGGGAGAGAGGAGAACTTCCGTTCAGGGCGCCGCGGCCCTCCAAGCTGAAGTGGGAGCGGGTACCTGTCACAACTAGGTACCCGCTCCCCCCCAAAAAATGACATGCCAAATGTGGCATGTCAGGGGGTTAGGACTATTTAAAGCGGAAGTTCCACTTTTGGGTGGAACTCCGCTTTAACTGATGATGTCATTGGTCATTAGCAGGTCGGCAGCTAGAAGGTTGTAATGGTGTACAATGAAAACCTGTGGCTTTGTGTAACTAAAAGACAGGTTTCATCCATCCACCGGCTTGTATTTAATTTTGTGGAAATTTTTAGGCATTTTGCCAAGGCACCGCTGAAGAAACCTTAAAGTACCCTGGTTGAAAAATGTTGCTCTAGAAAAAACTTGGCCTTCCAAGACATAATACCTAAACCCCTTTCCCTTTGTTTTTTTGGATAGTATTTCAGATAAAATATCACAAATTTCAGATGTCTACTAAATAAGAGATCTATTCCAATGACTATGGGCAAGTATGCAGAAGCAGAACAGCTAATATATAAGTGTACTTAATATAGCATTAAGCACACTTGTACTACATGTCGGCCCACCCACAAGTGCATATTATTTCAGTTAAACTTCTGGAAGCAGTCCTGTAATTTTCTTTCAGAGTTCACTTGATGGCGCCGCTTATAATAGTTAAATTTATCACTCTCGGTGGAAGTAAATTTGTTGAAAGGATTTACAGTGCAGTTAACGTAATTGTTATTAGTGCTGTGATAGAAAGTTAATGGAGGAGTAGAGAACAATAACAGCCACTTAAACATCCATCAAAAGCAAGGTCACACTTTAAAAACAATAGGAGCTAAAAGTTGCCGGGTTGATGGAAGTATTTTGCTGGCAATAGCTTTTCTGTAAAACTTTCACATAAAGATTATTATCACACTGAAAATTGTTTCCCAGATAGGTGAAGAAATAGATTTCCTATCCTCCCACATGACTCAGGATTATGTAGGGGGAATTCCTATCCCCCCACATGACCCATCCTAGCCCCCCACTTGATCCAATTATCAAACATATTTAGTTATTTTTTAAGATCTACTCTATTGAGATTTAGCTCATATATGGGTAGCATCCAAATTTTTTGTCTGATGACTCTCTATGAAATGTACTTCCTGTCAAAAGCATATTCAGCCACGCACATCTGTGGATGCATTCCTTGACAGCTGTTATAATAAGCAGATAGATCCTGCATACATCAGAATTTAGGCATACTTATCTATTAGTTTAGAATTTTTTAAACTGAAGTTTTATATCTATTTTCACTAATGATATACAACCTGTGTGCAACACAGGCCATACATTTGCAGGGCTGACTCCACCAGCTGCAATAAGAGGCAACAGTAAAGTCCACTAGCGTTGAGATGATATGAGCATGGTAGGGATTAGGGGACAATTTTCTTCTTATGTTCCAACAGCAGTGGAAGAAACATCTGCCTGGTCTAGGATGCTGCTGGAAACAGTGGGGTTAGGAGATCTAGAGCAATGATCAAGCCTACTCTTGACCCAACTTAGCATAGTCCCATGCTGACCTCCTTTCCAGCTCATATGTGCCATAAGACCTCTGTCAAACTTTCCTCCCTATAGCTTGAGACCAAAGGTGATGCAGCGGATACAGATGGAGATACTTGTGAAATGGGCGGATGGGTGGAAAGTGAAGAACTGGGATGGGTGCTGGCTTTTTTGCTGCTGACCGGTATCACTGAGGTGCTAGTTGTACCAAGCTTTATGTGTCTCCTTATGCATGTGGTACCCAAATAAAGAGTTGTTTTATTATAACTGATATGTTACAGGCAGAGGAGGCAAAGCACAATGTTGCTATCAGCAGCAGTAAGTGAAAGAGGGTCAGAGTGCAGAGCTACTGTATGTGGAGCAGCCCAAGGGAAAGCAGTGGCCTGTAACTGTGGGGCAGTGCCATCTGGTGGAATAGGACAGTTCTCTACACATTGCCCCTGCTCCTGGAAGGATGAAATCTTCCCTCTCTGCTGTTCTCTCTCTCACTCATGCTCCTCTTCTACAGTCTCATTCACCCATGTACTGTCTACCATCATGTCATCCCTACCCTCCTTATCACTCAAACCCACTTGCCAGTAAGCTGTAGCTGCTGGAATACCACTAACATTGACTGCTCCATGCCTGGTGTACCATTTCTCTATGCTCCTGGAGCTCTAATCAACATTTAATAACATGAGTGCTTGCGCATCCTTCTGCTGCAAATTAATTATGGCGTTCTGAAAAATGTAGCCGACTCCTCCATGCTCGAATTGCGGGCTACAATGGATTTAGCAGTAGAGGAGGAGGAAGAAGTAGGCACGTTTGCAGCTGTTGAGGAGGAAGATGAGGAAGGCTTTGTTAGCCACTCAATCACCAGTCCTAAAAAGGATTATTGAGTCTATGCACTGTAAACACAAGTAAGGGGGCAATAATATGCACCCCACCACACTGCAATTCATTGTAATGAATTGACAGAACTATATATATATATTTAGTATCACTGTAAAGAGCACTGTATCACATTAATAACTCTCCCTGCAAACACAGTCAGGTCTCCCACAATTTAAACAAAGGCTTGCTTTTAATAGTGAGGGGGCAAACACATAAGAAAACTCCAGTTGTTGGCCCTTCTAAGCCACCTGACCGTAGTTCAAAGGCCAACAAAGTACATTATTGGTAGATGGTTGCTATGGTGGTGAGTGTCCGCAAATCTCTGATCTCAGTTCACCTTGAACCCATCCCAAACTGAAGCTCATTCATACACTTTTTTTGAGAAAGAAAAGGAGGCGCAACTCCTAGTGCATTACCCCTGGTAACCGTATAAAATGTTTTACTAAAAAGTTTTATTAAAAAACGCAGGAGGAGGAAGGCCTACGTGCATTAGAGGAACTTTGGGTTGAAGGAGGGTGTGAAGAAGATGAGGAAGGATTGTTGGAAATCGAAAGATTATGCCAGGTCCATACAGGACAGATCCAGCACACCTCATTTAAACCCAGGTCTGTGTTTCACCCCCATTGGGCCAAAGGGAGCTATATATCCACATTCTATGAAATGGTTTACTCGGACTTCAACACATTATGCCAGAAATCCAGGGGAGACCACTCTGCGGCCATGCCTCCAGGAGAACGAGAGGCCTTGAGGAATTTGAAGAACAGTTCTTATATAATAGTCCGGCAGGCCGAACATGGGGGACATGATGAGCGGGAATCCGTGGCGGGGGGCACGTAGACTATATGCTCCTATGGTAGACAGACAGGACCACGATGAATAAGGTGGGGAAAGTTTCTAATACATAATACACACTGCCCTGTTTACTTGATTCCCAGGTTCTAATGAATATGCCCAGTGCATGTGCATTTAGCATTAGGACATATAATTGCACATTTTTTTTTTTTTGTTTGTTGTATGTATGTTTTTTGCTTTTTTTTTTTTTGTCTGGTTCTGTCATTTATCACAGGCCAGTGGATACCATGAGACACTTGTGATTGTTTTGAGGCAATTGAGGACAGGGGGCTCAACTGTGCACTGGATGGTTCCGCCCACTGCCCGTAGGAGGCGGGAGGAACCGGTTTAATTGATACTAGTATATATTTTGGTTTGCTGTTTATAAGATCAGCTTCGATGAAGGGAGCTTGACTCCCGAAACGCGTTAGCGGTGTCATCTACAAGGACGTTTTCCATTCCATCTGTGGTAGAATCTTTTAATGCGATTTTATATTCTTCTCGTTTGTGAGTATGCATTTGCCATTTTAATAAAACATTTTTACGGTGACCACGGGTAATGCACTAGGTGTTGCGCCTCCTTTTCTTTCTCTTATGTATCTCAGTTGGAGTTCCCTTCCTGAGGAGAGCAGCGGTCTTCCCCTTCGGAGTGATTGCTTGGCTGAATTGCTTGTATAAACTTTTTTTGGCCCAAAAAGACACCTTGACCAGTAGTGGTCATTGCCACTGACAAGGATTATCCAACCTGCTTAAAAATATTGAGTTTCCTATAAAGAAGCAGTAGATAGGGTAGTAGTATATGGATCTTGATGCATTACAAGAGAGGAATGTTGTATACACTTGGATCTGCTGTAGAAGTAGAAAGACATCCATAAGCCTTGTACCCAAGTAGGTATGGTTTGGCTTCCCAACAATGAGACCACAAAGCAGATCTGACCCTGTCCACTGAGTTCCAAGTTTAAGCTGTTACCACATGTGGGCTTATTTAATAACAGAGCAATGGTTTCCAACCAGATTTTGCGTGCCTGTTAATTCTACACCACTAAAAGCTAAAGTTTAAATGGTTGCCATGGAAAACTGTGTAGCAGTGCTCATATCACTGCGGTATTACATTATTCTAATTTTACATTAAAAATGTATAATAAAGAACCCTGGAAAAAATTATGTGAGTACAACAAATAGATCATAACTGGTTACATACTACATGAAGTCATTGTGGATTTTATTGGACTTACAGTCTAATAGCTTTAACAGTCAGGGAATGAATAGATGAGTCTAGAGTTACCATCTGGTCATTATTATACAGGCTTTCCTGGCCAGCAAAGATATGGCTTCACAGTAATATCAATAACATAAATAATACAAAAGAGAGTTTACCTTTCCAAAAAACAAGCTGATGACCAAGAAGGTGTTCTAAAACTCAAATAGTGTAAGTGGTATATACCCTTTATTTAAAAAAAATAATTATAAACTTTGATTAGCCATTACATTTGGTTTGTGTTGACTGTAGCCTATTTACGTTCATCCACTACAGTCAATTAATGTAATTGACTGGTGTGTTTATCACATTTTGCTCACAAATACTCATCGTCAATGAGAAACCATTTAGTCTGTAGTAAAATGCATAATGTATAGCAGTAGGATCATTACATAAACCTAATTCATAAATACTAAAAATGCTACAGCTAAGACTGGACAATGGACTACATTATTTGTGGTCGGTAAATTAAATGATGGTTGGAAACCTGTGTATGAAAAGGTCACGTGGTGTGTCAGAACCGACGTAAGGGGTAGGCCTGTAAATAAAGAGGGCCCTCCGAAGGTTAGTATGCCAAGAAAAAGGGTGAAGGTGGGTGGGGTGGGGTATAAAAACAAACAGATCTAAGACTTTGTGTGTAGTGTAAACCTGTGGGGTGGGGGGGGGGGGGTGTTATATCACTTACGTCTACGTCAGTCCCCTTAGTGCTCCTAGAAGTTAACATGCAACTATATACTATGTGCATAATCATGTGCACACTTGCTTCAGTAGCAATCATATGCATCAATTTACAGCTACAAATGGCCTTTGATTGAAAATTTGGATTTTGTAAAAAAAAAAAAAAAGCATTATATTCCATGGTAAACAGTTTTCAAGTTCCATAAGTAACCAGTGCCTGATAGTGTTCAATATAGCTATAAGAAAATATAGTTCCCTTCTCTGCCAGTCTTGTGATTCAGATACCCCTGCCAGATAACACAACTAGGTCTTTGCATAGTTGTAAACCTCTAAAATGAAAAATGAACAAAACATATCCTTCTATAGTGTGTACTTGCCTTGATCCAATGCACCTACTGTGATTTCTGTCTGCTCTCTCATTCCTCTGCTATCTGTATGACTTCCTTCTGGCAGTCTATGGGAAAACCAGACCAGACAGTCCTGGGAGATGGCTTTGCCACCCTCCAGCACACAGCAGGTGACTGACAGCCTCAGATATGAATGTTTGCCTATGAGACTGTGTAGAGGGGGGGGTGTCCTTTCCCTCCACTGAGGTCTCAGATTACACTCAGCTCCATGCTCTATGTTGTTCAGCAGGTGACATCATATCCCCATCCCTTCCTTTTGGAAGCTCAGAAACGTTGTGTAAAATGTGTGCTTTAAAAGGCTTTAGAGAAGAGAGGACTGCAGAAAAACAGATACAACTTATGTAGAATGATTTGTGTATCA
Organism: Pelophylax lessonae; assembly: GCF_965119305.1. Classification (NCBI taxonomy): domain Eukaryota; kingdom Metazoa; phylum Chordata; class Amphibia; order Anura; family Ranidae; genus Pelophylax; species Pelophylax lessonae. The sequence continues at coordinate 542,641,932 of NC_138768.1, read as the reverse complement.
TCTGAGGCCAGTCCCTTCAATGGGTATAGGTGAGGGTTTACAACCACTTTATTGCAGAAGTACAGCTTGTTCAACAAAGAGGTTCTAGCTTTGTACCAAGCAGAACCTTTTAGTCCTCACCCACTAAGCAAGGACTGATTTGCTTATCAAAATTTTAGTCTGGTTACACTATGAAGCCCTACAATAAGCAAATATTGTTTAACCACTTGCCGACTGCCTAACGACTATTTACGTCGGCAGTCAGCCCCTCACAGGCAAAGCGACGTAGTACTACGTCGCTAGGCTGTGAGGCTCTAGGGAGCGAGCGCGCGCCTCTAGAGGCGCGCTCCCGCTCGCTCATGGACCCTCCGCCGGTCACTCTCGATCATCGGTTACACCGAGAGAAAGGCAGGCGGCTAATGTAAACAAAGCCGCCTGTCTTTCTCCCCTGTGTAACAGCACAGATCCTGCTATGTAGCACTGTAGATCTGTGCTGTTATACACACAGCCACATCCAATCACAGTAAGAAGCACGCCCCTAGGGACACACTTAACCCCTCCTTCTCAAATAAAGTTAACCCCTTCCCTGCCAGTGTCATTTTTACAGTAACAGTGCATATGTATAGCACTGATTAATGTAGTAATGTCACTGGTACCCCCAAAAGTGTCAAAAATGTCAGTCAAGGGTCCGATCTGTCCACCGCAATGTCGCAGTCCCGCTAAAAAAATTGCAGATCGCCGCCATTACTCGTTAAAAAAAAAAAACAATAAAAATTACAGAAATCTTTCCCTTAGTTAGTAAACGCAATAACTTTTGCGCAAACCAATCAAAATACACTTTTTGCGATTTTTTTTTACCAAACATATGTAGCAGAAAACAAATTGGCCTAAAATGTTAAAAAATTTTGGATTTTTACATTTCTTTGGGGGAATTTCATATAAAAAATTTGAAAAATATTGTTATTTTTGCAAAATTGTCGCTCTTTTTTTGTTTATAGCGCATGATTAAAAAATCGTACAGGTGATCAAATACCACCAAAAGAAAGCTCTGTTTGTGGGAAAAAAAGGACGTCAAATTCGTTTGGGTACAGTGTCGCATGACCACGCAATTGTCCGTTAAAGTCATGCAGTGCCGAATCGCAAAATAGGCCCTGGTCAGGAAGGGGGTAAAATCTTCTGGGGCTTAAGTGGTTAAATGCAAGAGGCATGTGTATTCTGAAAATGTGGTTACTGCTGAGCTCTCTCCTTGTACAAGGTGACTGGTCTTATATCTGAACCCCCCAGTTTTCAGCAGGTAGTCAGTAATATGTGAGCACCGCATTTCTGTGTACATCACATGCAATTTCTGTTCAGTGCAAACATTTTTTATGGTTCAAATCGAATTGCATCCACACCAAAATGGTGCAGGACCCTTTTTTTCCCTGCACCTGAATCACATTGTGCGGGCATTCACACCCATGCAATACAATCCTTTCAATCGCTCTGCATTTTGCAATCTGTTTCGGGGTGTCAATAATCTAACATTGACACCCGCAGCAGATCGCATGGAAGTGGTGTGATTGAGAAGCAGTTGCGATGCGGGGGAAACGCATTTAATCTTGTGTATTTCCCACATTGCATCAGTGTGAACCAGAACTGACAGATTGCAGACAATGGGACTGGATGCTGCACCTGTGCCTTCCTGGTGCACTATAATAACAGAACTAGAAAAGGGGCCTGGTTGGATCTAGTAGAATCGGTGGAGCACGGTTGGTGGGAATTCCTCACGTGTGGACACTAAGAACACTCATTGATCATTGGACTATTTGCACTTTGTGTCACTTTGGGACTTTTTTCACATGGACTATTGAACGATTAATTTTTGAGCATTGATTTATTTATTCATCATTTTTGATTGCACATATCAATTTTTTTTTTGTGGTGTATAGATTTAAAAAAAAGAAAAAGAAAGAAAAAGAAAAGGGGCCTAAAATATATTTTCCATCTTTCACATATAACATATTGTTGACTTTTGTTATCACAACTAAAATTTAAAGCGGATCTCCACCCAAAAGGGGATGCTCTGCTTGCTTGTACCCTCCCCCCCTTCCATTGCCACATTTGGCACTTTTTTGTGGGGGGGGGGGGGGCGGGTACCTGGTTCTGACAGGTACCCGCTCCCACTTCCAGGTAAGACTGCGGCACGGCAATCTATGACATATCTGGCAACTCCTCCCCCCCCCCCCACTGCCTTCTGGTACCTGTGTGTGTCCCAGAAGACGACGGGACCATTCAGAAAGCGCAGTGCGACTCGCGCATGCGCAGTAAGAAAACGGCATACACAAGAATAAATGCGTTTCCCCCGCATCGCATCGCACTGCTTCTCAAGCCTGAAGGCTTCTCTGCCAGTTTCCCTTACTTGCAATGCCAGCTTCTGCACCTGAAGCCAATGGATGAATCGGCTTGGGGTCCCAACATCGCGGGTCAGGTAAGTGTCCTTGTATTAAAAGTCAGCAGCTACAGTATTTGTAGTTGCTGACTTTTAATTATTTTTTTCAGGCAGAGCTCCGCTTTAAAAAAGTTTTCCAAGGTGCTTACCATTACAAGAAAGTTACAGAGCAGGTATTGACATGAAAAAAAGTTCAGACTCGCTGCTCTAGACTTCTTGTAAGAATCACCGCACATTACACACTCTGTTATGTCTGCTGTAATGTCATGTATCATTAACAGCACAAAAAATGGGGCAATCATAACAGGAAGCCATGCAACAAAATCTAAACATAAACAGCAAACAGTCTGTGAATCACAATCAGCTACACTGTGCTTTCATGTGCTTTATATTTGTGGAACCGTCTTTGAAGTATCCTTTGAAGATAAACATGTTGGGAGAGGAAATGAACTGAAACAGAAAAATATTGACAGTAGCCCCAAATAAGTGTATTTATGCATTGCAAACCAATGGGAAGCATGCAAATACGTGGATTATGCATTTTCCTCAAAGCGCATTTTCATTTACATTTTCCATTATTGTCTACATTTGGTTTTCATGTAAAGGACTGAAAATGTGACTGGTGTTATAAAGAGTTCATGATTTAGTCTGTGAGCTTTAAAGTGTAACTAAAGGCAAAACTTTTTGGAGTAAGGGACAGTTATAACACCTACCATTTGATTTATTTATTCATTTTTTTCATTTGTGTCCCATTGGGGAGGTTTTCTTTCACTTCCTTCCCCATAACCAAAACAGGAAGTGGGAGAAAATTCCTGAGGGAATGATGGTGCATCACCAGGGTTACCAATACTAATGTTCCCATTGGAAGAATCCACCTTCATTAGTGTTTTGTTGTCAACCCAAAATGTAGGATTTTCTTTTAATTTCATTGATAATGGTAAACAAGACAAATATACAGAGGGTGAATCTCCCTAATGGGAGCACAGACATCAATAAAAACTTCTCCTGATAACGTCACATCGACGAAACGTGTAGAGCGACACCTCGTCACTTCCACTCACCTCCGGCTCGTGGAACGCACGGCGTTCTGGAAGTATCGTCTCCGAGTGAATATTTTAATAAACTCTTTTTACTATACGGAATCACAGTATGAGAATGCTTTTTTTCCCATATATACGTGGCCTTTGAGACAGGACTTCCTATCTACTGGTATACGTGGTTTACATACAGCTGGGCTTACATACAAGAGTCATCTTTACTACAAGTGATGCTCGTTACCCCTGCAGGGGTTTGTTGATCTGGTGATTGCGGTCCTGGAAGAGAGGGGGAGCATGTGTGTTTTCACGATCACAAATCACCATTGAAGATTGAATACAATTTGGGATTTTGACTATCATCATCTATTTTTATGTGAACATGTTTTTGGATTTTTTATTTTTATTCTTGTACACACCACTTTTTTGCACCTTGTCACTTTATTAATGTTTTAATTGATATTTTACAGATCTCGTTGTTTTAACACTGCCAGTATTGCTTTATCATTTATTATTACTTATTTTTACACTATTTATTTGTTGCACTTCAGCACTTTACTTCTTCAGTTGTATTGATTGGTGAGATACATTTATTTATCTTCCACTAATCTCCCATTGGCTTTCACTCTTTCTTGGATCCAGGCAGCGCCATTTACCTCCTTTCTTCTTTACTAGTTGTATCCCTTCATTGGGATTACATATGAGGCAGGCTGCAGCCAGGTAGGCATACCATAGCGTGGATTTTTTACATATATTATCAAAAAAATTGACAGAGGTTCTAATTCCACTACACTCTATCCAAAACTAAAAAAAAGTTTTGCCTTTAGTTACACTTTAAAGTGGGACTAAACTCCCTTGCATGATTTTTACCTATAGTTTAGCCTATAATAATGCTTACCTATGGGTACAATAAACATCTTCTAAACCTGCACTGTTTAGGAGATATTTACTTTAGTTGCAGCTGATGACGTCACGGCGCCTGCGCTATGAAAGAAAGGCAAACCCTTGGCGTTCCATCACAGCCGTGCCATAAACAGCAACTCCCGCTGAGTGACTTCATTGCTGTTTCATCCCATTCATATCGCCGAAGCCGGGACCAGGAAGAAATGTGGAAGATGAAAGCGCCTTCAGCGATGACAGCATGCCACTGGCGGGATTCTTTTTCAGGTAAGTCTGTTATAATGTGCTGGTATGTGATGCATACTAGCACATTATGACTTAAAGTGACATTAAAGGTTCTGATGTATTTTAAAAAAAAAAAAATAATAACAAACATGTCATACTTTCCTGCTCTGTGCAGTGGTTTGCACAGAGCAGCCCTGATCCCCCTCTTCTCGGGTCCCCCGCTGGCGCTCCTTGGAGCATGCTCGCTCGCAAGCCTGGCTCTATGCGTCTATAAGCTGTGTCTCAGCCCCGCCCCGCTCTCTCACTGGCTCACTGGCTGTGATTGAAAGCAATGGGTGCCAATGGCGCCCGCTGCTGTCTCAGCCAATGAGGAGAGGGGTTCCCAGGACATCCAAATCGAATCGTGCACATTGCTGGATGAAGAGGGGGCTCAGGTGAGTATGGGGGGGGGGGCTCTGGAGGAGAAGCACACATAAGGTTTTTTACCTTCATGTTTGAAGGTAAAAAAAAACCCTTCAGCTTTTACAACCACTTTAAACTGTCCGGGTCCCCTTTCTTTTTTTTATGCGGTTTATCAAAGCTTTAAGTGTTTACAAAATTCTGATTATTATGCACTTTTTATTTTATGAATGAGAAAATGACAGTTGCAAATTGATTTGCGCTTTTGTGTAACACTAAGGGGTCTATTTCTAAAAAAAAAAAAAAAAAAAAAAATCAAAGCAATTCATCTTATGAAACTGCATGTATATCCATTCAGTGTGAATGCCAGCAAAATTGTTTTAGGCTATTTTCTCTTCAGGGAGGATGTTCTTTATTCAACAGAATAGCATAAATCAAAACAATACTGCAGTATGATCACTAGATGGAGCTGATGACCAAAGTAATCAAAGTATTTATTTCCTATGATGATCAGCTCCATCTAGTGGCCACAATGCAGTATTTTGCTGATAAACACTATTTTTATTAATGAAGAACATCTGCCCTGCAGAGAGATTAGCCCACTAACATTTGATTTTGATTTTGTCAGCATTCACATATCATGTGTGACACATGACAAACATACATGCCGGGCAATGAGGGTTCGAGGTCTCTAAATGAAATAAAAAATATTTAGAGCACACCTTCTTGTGTCTAATGTGGTAGACTCTGTTTAAGGAGCTCTATGACCTCTCTAGCCATTCTGGAAATGAGTTTTTTTTTTTTTTTTTTTAGTTTGACTTTGGAATTTTGGTAAATTGGAAGTCTGAGCCTCTTGATAGTAATCAGCTCAGTGTGGCTGGCAGGCGGCAGCACATCACTTTTTGTTTACTGCTGCTAAGGCTTTCAGGCCTCATGCACACAGAGGATGTTTTTGCACCTGCTTCTAAAAGCTTCAGACTTTCCTGCCTCTAAACTCCTCTGCATGTTAGCCTATACAGTATATCCATGCGTACATAGACTTTTAGCAGTGTTTAGTGGCAGAAGCTTTTAGAAGCAGGAAAAAACTCTCTGTCAGTGCATCCAGGAGCAGTGGCGTTTAGGCAGAAAACAAAAAAATGCTTGATGCTTATAAAAGGGTGATAGGTACGTTTAGAACATCAGCATTTATTCATTTCAGTTATTCTGGCCAATGAAATAAATTAACACCCTTGACGCCTGTAAACATGTCTTAACGCACTCCACACTTTTACAAGTGTCAGGCATTTTTTCTGTCAAAACTCTGCTGCCAGAGGAAAGGCTTTTAGGAGTGTTTTCCAAAAGGGCCTGTGTGCATGGGACAGGGGTCACAATTGAGACCCAGCCCCATGCACACCTGGATAGGAAGGGCAGCGGGGGGGGGGGGGCATATATAGGAACTAATCCCCTCCATTTACCCCCATTTTCTTGGTGGAGGGGATTGGTTCCTCTACATGCTGCCCCTCTTATTAACGTCCTGCTGCCCTGGGCTCCTGTGTTTTCCCCTAACCCCCCCTTCATCTGCCGCAGCACTGCCAGGTTCCCCTCTCCCTCCTGCTGCTGAGGGGGATCTGTAAAGATAGAGAGCAGGGAAGGGGCCAGTAAATGAGTCATTTACCAGCCCCTTTCTTCTCTTAATGAATAGAGTCAGTGATCCGTATCAATCACTGATTCTGTCCATTTACAACTGAGGTATAGTAAACTGTGTTTACTATGCTTTGATTTGTGAATGACTGGGAAACTCTGTACAGAGCTATTTATGTCCATTTTTTCTGTACTGCTGAGGCTGCAGAGGAGGAGATTGAGGGCTGTGTCCTTAATCTCCTTTCTTTGTCTTAAAGGTGAAACATCAGAGGTCTGTTTAGACCCGTGATATTTCATCAAAGCCCCCAATTGGGCTTCAAAAAAATTGTATGTAGCACCCTCCTAGGTAGATACTAGGAAAACACATTTATTTGCTCCTTCTGCTTATCAGGGGAGCCTGATCTGTTAGGTTGCCTGTTGCATGTCTCCAGTTGTGATTCACTGGGTCTGAAGGAGTGTCCCCACTGTGTCCAATGAGGGAGCTTGTTGGGCAGTGGAAGAAACCCAGCCAGTGACACATCAGGGTTTATGGCAGTCCCAGTGGGAGGGCATTCCGGCAATGCATCCTGGGATTGACCATAAATACTGAGGGGACATGTGACAGGGCATCTTTGGTGGTAAGCAGAGTCCCAGGAGGAGATGGACGGCTGTCTCTCCTCCTGCAGTGTGTGAGGAAGGTGGTCTTAGGTGGTTGGCCTAGTGAACCAGGTGTGGAGCTGAGCTGCAGAACATCCAGTGGAGTTGCTGGCAGAGTCTCTCGGAAAAAACAGTGTCCGTGAGTACCAGTGCCCACAAGGGGGACCACTCCAGTGAAGTTAGGGGATCAAGGAGATATCTCACACAGAAAGTGATACAGTAAAGGGGGTGCCATTTAGAAAGCCCTAAAGAATAGGAACAAAGGGGGTGCCAGGAAGGGCCCTGAAGAGTGTTCTGCAGTACAGTACAGCTTATCTAAAGCGGTTCATTAATTACTTCTTCATCGTTATTGACAAGGTGAAGCAGTGGCCTTGCCGCAATCAGCAATATCTAGTCGTCCCAGCAAACTGTACATAGTTTATACAAGTTGGAGTATCCCACTCATTCCCTTCTCCTATCCAAGTTCTCAATAAAACTACAAAAAACAAAACTCCTAGACTGTTTCCTGACTGAGCCAAAGCACTTTAAAAAAATGCTGAAATGTCATGTCGTTGCTAAGGATAACCCAGGGGAACCTGTAACCAGCAGCTCCCAAGTGAGTAGTGCTACATGTTAGTGCTACATGTAAAAAAAATCATACAAAAATGACATTGTAAAAAAAAAAAAAAAAAATCAAGTGAAATAAAGTAAAAAAATAATAAAAAAAATACTGACACCAGTGGCAGAACTACTAGGGTCGCAAAGGTTGCATTTGCGACTGGGTCAGGGGGGCCTTTATGGTTGAACCAGGCCCTGAAGGTTTTAGTTAAGTTTCTGGCATTAGTCAGGATGGTTGCTAACCTGTCAGTTCAGGCACTCAGCCTTAATGTTTGAAAATGTGACCAGTCTGCTTCAACTTGGCCATTCAGATTGAAAAATTAAGAGGCATTTTACATTCATATTTCAAACAGAACTATTGTATTTTCTGTTTATTGCAAACTCTGAAATTGCAGAATAAAAACTGCACAAGCATGTTACTATTCCATATCTCTCATATTTCATTGTGGATAAACCTGAATTTGACATTTCTATGACTACTCTGACCAGGCCCGGATTGGCTAATCGGGAGCACCGGGAGAATTCCCGGTGGGCTGGTCCAGTGCAGGGCCGGTTCAAGGGGTGGAACAATTTATTGTAGGAAAGGGGGGGCGCAGCAGAGGTGAAGTGCTTAGGGCTCGGGTTTAGTCTCAGAATCTTCTGTCTGCTTCTGTCCCCGACCGTAAGCCCGCCCACCACCTGCATTGCTTTAGAATTCTTAGTTCTGTGTCCAGGTTGAGTCCCATCTCCTATCAGACCTGTAGTTAATGGTCTAGGCAGTGGTCCTCAACCCTGGCCTACAGGGCCCACTAACAGGCCAGATTTTAAGTATTACCTTGGGGAGATGCAGACTAGAGTACTGCAATCACTGAGCAGCAAATGATATCACCTGGGATGTATTTCAGTTATCTTGCAAATCTGGCCTGTTAGTGGGCCCTGTAGGCCAGGGTTGAGGACCACTGGTCTAGGGAAGTGCTGTAAGTGGTGGGCGGGCCAGTGGGCGGGGATAGAGGCCGGCAGAAGATTAAGAAAATGTCGGGACTACATCCCTGGCAGAGCTAAGAATACTAAAGCAATTCAGGCGGTGGGCGGGCGGGCTGACAGACGGGGACAGAAGCAGACAGAAGATGCCCAGATTAAACCCAAGAACTCTGATGAATTACAGGTACAATGCAGTGATCTACTAATATTAACCACTTCCATACCGAGTCATGTAAAATGACGTCGGCAAAGTGGTTGTCTAGATCCGGGCCGCCGTCATATGACGTCATATGACGTCGGCCCGTTCTAGCTGCTACTGCGCGCCCCCGGCGGCGCGCAGCGGCGCGATCAGGGATGAGGCTCGTCCCTCGGACATAGCCCATCACTGATCAAGGTAAACAGCCAATAGAAATTGGCTGTTTACCACGTGATCGGCTGTGTCAATCACAGCCGATCACATGAGCGGCTCCAGCACGAGCCGCTCGTTCTCTCTGCAATGCGCGCCCCCGGGGGCGCGCAGAGCAGCGATCGGGGACGAGGCTCGTCCCTCGGACAGAGTCGATCCCCGATCTAGGTAAAGAGCCAATGAAATTGGCTCTTTACCACGTGACCGGCTGTGTCCAATCACAGCCGGTCACAAATGTCAACAGAGAACACGGTAACTAGCTGTCACCGTGTTCTCCTCCTCACACACTGATCCTGTGTGAGGAGGAGATTGTGGTAACAGCTAGTTACCAACTACAGTGCACCCTAAACACACTGATTGCCCCCCCCCAATAAAGAGCACCTGTCACTAGCCCATCAAAGTACCCGAGTACCTGTCATCAGGTACTCAGATGACAGGTACTCGGGTACTCTGATGGGCTGGTGACAGGTACTCGGGTACTCTGATGACAGGTACTCGGGTACTCTGACGGGTACTCTGATGACGGGTACTCGGGTACTCTGATGACAGGTACTCGGGTACTCTGATGACGGGTACTCGGGTACTCTGATGACAGGTACTCGGGTACTCTGATGACGGGTACTCTGATGACAGGTACTCGGGTACTCTGATGACAGGTACTCGAGTACTCTGATGACGGGTACTCGGGTACTCTGATGACGGGTACTCGGGTACTCTGACAGGTACTCGGGTACTCTGATGACAGGTACTCGGGTACTCTGATGACGGGTACTCGGGTACTCTGATGACAGGTACTCGGGTACTCTGATGACAGGTACTCGGGTACTTTGAGTACCTGTCAACGGAGTACCCGTCATCAGAGTACCTGAGTACCTGTCAACTACCCATCAGAGTACCCGAGTACCTTCCACCTGCTCATCAGAGTACCTGACGCCTGAAGTACCCAAGTACTTGCCGTCTGCTCATCAGTACCCATCACTACTCATCAGTACTCATCAGTACCTATCACGTATCAGTACTGATCATCAGTACCCATCAGTACAGTATCACCTATCACCTATCAGTCAGTGAGTACTACTCATCAGTACCTATCACCTGCCTGTCACCTGCCCATCAGAGTACCCGAGTACCTGTCACCTGCCTATCGGAGTACCCGAGTACCTGCCACCTGCTCATCAGTACCAGAGTACCTGTCACCTGCCCAACAAAGTACCCGAATACCTGTCACCCTTCATACAGCCACCATGTCCAAGTCCAAAAAGGTTTATATACGTCCTCCGTTTAAACCTAAATACCGGTGTTATGGCAGCAGATAGCTGCCATAACCCTGGTATTTTTTTAAACGGTGGACGGTTGGCTTTCCGATAAGGGTGGTCCCAGCGGCGGATTCGCCGTGGGATCACCCTTCCGGGATGGCGGAAGAGGCGCCCCCCCCTCCCGACACGTTCCGGTCCTTTTCCCCGCTTACCGGACCCGCCGGCAGCGGGGAAAACGATCCGGTCCCGAATCCTCACAGACAGGATGTCGAGTGAGGGCAAGCTTGCCCTCACTTGACTCTATGGTCTTGGAGGACCGGAGCTACGGAAAATGTTGTTGCCTAGCAACCGGTTTAAAGGTCCTTTTTTTTTTTTTTTTTCATTTTATATTATAATTATTATTTTTTTTTTTTTTTCTATCTTTTAGTGTACTTGTGAGATCTGAGGACTTTTTGACCCCAGATCTCACAAAAAAGAGGTCCTGTCGTGCCTATTTCTATTACGAGGAATATTTACATTTCTTTTAATAGAAATAAAAATGATCAATTTTTTTTTTTTTTTTTAAACGGTGTAAAAATAAAAAATAATAAATAAAATAAATAGTAAAAAAAAAAAAAAAAAAAATTAAAGCGCCCTGTCCCCGTTAGCTCGCGCGCAGAAGCGAATGCATACAGAAACCCCGCCCACATATGTAAACGGTGTTCAAACCACACATGTGAGGTATCGCCGCGATCGTTAGAGCAAGGGGAATAATTTGAGCCCTAGACCTCCTCTGTAACTCAAAGATGGCAACCTGTAGAAATTTTTAAATTGTCGCCTATGGGGATTTTTAAGTACCAAAGTTTGTCACCATTCCGTGAGCGTGCGCAATTTTGAAACATGACATGTTGGGTATCTATTTACTCGGCGTAACATTATCTTTCACATTATGGAAAAAAATTGGGCTAACTTTACTGGTTTCTTATTTTTTAATTAAAAAAAGTGAATTTTTTCCAAAAAAATTGCGTTTGGAAGACCGCTACGCAAATACGGTGTGATAAAAAATATTGCAATAATCTCCATTTTATTCTCTAGGGTCTCTGCTAAAAAAAATATATATAATGTTTGGGGGTTCTAAGCAGTTTTCTAGCAAAACAACTGATTTTAGCTTGTAAACACCAAATGTCAAAAATAGGCCTAGGCAAGTGGCTAGGATGCATGATGATGCTCCTTGGATGTTCGGCCCCTCTATATGGCTAGGCTGTGAAAAAGTCTCACACATGTGGTATTGCCATACTCAGGAGGAGTGGCAGAATGTATTTTGGGGTGTCATTTTTGCTGTGTACATGCTATGTGTTAGGAATATCCTATAAATTGACAACTTTGTGTAAAAAAAAAAAGTTTTCATTTTTTTCCCACATTTTCCAAAAACCTGTGGAAAAAAATGATATGTTCAAACGACCCATAATGCCTCATAGAATATACGTTGGAGTGTTTGCTTTCCAAAATGGGGTCATTTTGTGGACTTTTCCATTGTATTGGTGCTCTAGGGCCTTGAAAAGTGTGATAGGTAGTAAGAAAGTTTTATGTGTATTTATGCTCCTAGAACGCCTGAATGTGCTTCTTGGACGTGGAGTCTCTTTTTGTGGCCAGGCTGTGTAAAAGTCTCACACATGTGGTATCGCCATACTCGGAAGGAGTAGCAGAATGTATTTTTGGGTGTAATTTTTGCTGTGTACATGCTATGTGTTAGAAATAGCTTATAAATTGACAACTTTGTGGGAAAAAAAAGAAAAAAAATTTTTTTCTTCATTTTCCCAAGAATTGTGGGAAAAAATGACAACTTCAAAAAACTCACCATGCCTCTTACTAAATACCTTGGACTGTCTACTTTACAAAAAGGGGTCATTTGGTCGGTATTTGTACTGTCCTGACATTTCAGGGCCTCAAGAAAGGAGATAGGCAGTCAGTACATCTGGTGTGATCAATTTTCAGTAATTGGTACCATAGCTTCTAGACTCAATAACTTTCACACAGACTAAATAATATACACTAATTTGGGTTAATTTTACCAGAGACATGTAGCAGTATACATTTTGGCCCAAATGTATGAAGAAAATTTTATTTTTTGCAAAATTTCATAATTGAAACTAAAAAAAAGTGTTTTTTTTCAAAATTTTTGCTCTATTTTGCATATATCACGAAAAAAAAAAAAACCCCAGTTGTGATCAAATACCACCAAAAGAAAGCTCTATTTGTGTGAAAAAAATGATAAAAATTTTGTTTGGTTATAGTGTAGCATGACTGAGCAATTGTCATTCAAAGTGTGAGAGTGCTGAAAGCTGAAAATTGGTCTGGGCAGGAAGGGGGTCTAACTGCTCTGTATGGAAGCGGTTAAGAAGTTATGCTTCAATTAGGCAGCGCATATCTTGTCTTCCAAAATTGTGCTTAAATGTATGTATTATACTATAGTGACATGGACTTTTAAATAATACCAATCCCTATAAATAATTATTAAAGTGCATAAATGTCAAAAATGAATAAAATATACATAAAGTGCTCTGTGACATTCATGTAAGCATCCGTATCCAAAAGAATATAACTGTGTGTATATAACACTGCAATCAATTAAAGTGCTTAGTGCTCATTAAATACCCAATTAAATACAATTATATATATATATATATATATATATATATATATAACAATGACAAACAGGAGTAAGAAAAGCACAATAAATCACTACAAAGATGCAATACTCACTCACCCAGCGCTATAAATAAAGAGATACAATTATTTTAAAACAAGACCCTGAACAAGACCCTGATTGTATGGGTCGCTGCTGCTGCTATATAGTATAACAATGTAAAAAGAGGTGTAATAGAATAATTCTAGCATATATGGATAAAACTACAACACTAGCAGCGCTAATAAGCACACAAAATATGTACTAATGCACAACTATAGATGTCAATCATAAAGATAAACTGTTTGGTCAACAGAAAAGGAGTCTCTGATAAAGATCAATTTAAATCCAGTCTGGCTATATCCAATTAAAAGGGAAGGGTGTGAAGGATCACTCTATCTTCCAATAGACCTCCACCAACCACCTGTGCTCCCCGTCTTTCTGGACACTCACCAGATACTCGATCACAACTTGCCTATAAGACTCAAAAGGATCATCAGATCTTGCATCTCCTCACTACTTTATTTCAAACAAATAAAAGTGCTTTTGTGCTCAGTGCTACTATAATTTGATCACTCAAAGTTCAGTGCAAAAAAATTGTCCAATATTCTCCCAGTGAAGTATTCGCGACCATGCAGGGGAACAGTGGTGGTGGGTATCTCCTATTCACCCGTGCAGTATTATCTGGGGTGTGCGCCTACCAGAGGGATATGATCCCTGGTACCTTATGGCAGCCAGGATCCTGAACGCTTTTTAGCTAATATTTAGCTGTTGAATGGTCTTCTCGTCCACTTTTCCTCTGTTTGGGATCACCTATATGTCTCAGGGTAAGTATTAGGAGAGAAACAAGGGACTTCTCATGGTGTAGTATGTGCAATAATCGTATCCTTTATTACGGGTTCATTAAAACTCATACAAAATATAAATCAATTAATGCCTATGTAGCATTATGCTGAATAGCTGTATATACTAATTACCGGATCACGGAGAATAGCAAGCCCTCAGGTGCAAATCACGTCACTCCTTCCCGGCTACTAATCCGGCATCCGGCGTGTGTTACAGCTAAACTCTGCAGTGAGGCGGATCCCTATTAGTTATTGTAAGGTAGCTGCAGTCTTGTTCACTGCTATATATAATTTATTAATTTAGTAATCATTTGGCGCGAATATCTATTGCACTTGCACAATGCAGTGATGTTCTGCTCTTTTCAGCTGAGCACTGTGGATATGATTGATAAATAGGGGAGTACTCAGCAGAAATATTTTTTAAAGTGACTTTGTGCTATTAAGTAAAATATGTTGGAGGCACCTTGCTGTATGTATTTTCCTTTTAGGTGACTATTATATCAGGTTCACACTAATGCGTTTTCTGTGACTCACATTTGCGCAGGCACAGCAGCCGATTCATTTAAATGGGCTACTGTACCTGCAGGAAACACAGGAAAAAGGTCCCTGCACCTTTATGAAAACGCAGGGAAATCGCATGGTGCAAAAGTACCATGTAATTTCCCGCACCAAAAAATGTGCTGCATTTTCAGATACGCGGGAGTGCCAAAAGGAATAAATGGCAGCCTTGCGCATCTGTAAAATAATTTTTCCTGCAGGTGGTTGTGGGAATAGGTGCCATTTACTCGCTGTCCCGCACATGCAACCACCTGTAACAGTGTGAACCTAGCCATGGGCTCATTTACACTTGCGGTTGGTGGGCAATAAAACATGCTGCTGAGCCTCATTTTACAGCTCCCTATCACTCCCGCCGTTTAAGCTGCAGAGGCAGCAGCTAGAGGTTTACAGATGCCACTGCTGCAATGTGGGGGGCAGTGTAGGTGTAAGTGAAGGGGTCAGTGTAGGGGGGTCAGTGTAGGTGTCAATGTGGGGAGGGTCAGTTGAGGGGGTCAGTGTAGGGGGGGTCAGTGTAGGTTTCAGTGAAGGGGGTCAATGTAGGGGGTTGGTGTAAAGGTTCAGTGTAGGGGGGTCAATGTAGGGGGGGTCAGTGTAGGGGAGGTCAGTGTAGGTGTCAATTCAATGTGGGGGGGGGGTCAGTGTAGGTGTCAGTGAAGGGGTCAATGTAGGGGGGTCAGTGTAAGGGTTCAGTGAAGGGGTGTGTCAGCGTAGGGGGGTCAGTGATGGGGTCAGTGTAGGGGGGTCAGTTTAGGTGTCAATGTAGGGGGGGTCAGTGTAGGGGTCAGTGTAGGGGGGTCAGTGTAGGGGGGGTCAGTCCTTCCCTCTTTCTTTCCACCCCACCTACTCGCTCTCTCTCTCTCCTTCCCTCTTTCTTTCACCCCTCCTTCTCTTTCTCTCTCTCTCCTTCCCTCTTTCTTTACACCCCTCTCTCTCTCGCTCCCTGCCTCTCCTTCCCTCTTTCTTTCACTCCTCCTTCTCTCTCTCTCACTGAATGAATTACAAGGCTGTAGAGAACAGTGCGCCATTGCAAACTTATATTCAGAGGTTTTAATTACATTATTTTAATATAGTAAGTCGTGAACTAAAGTGGGCCAGTCTAAGGCATGAAACTCCAGGGCTGAAAATTAGTCCCACTCCGGCCCTGACCCTGACCCAGTACTATGGACTAAATATGGTATTAAGACATTACAGCACATATATCCAACTGAGACATGCTCAGTCTGGACCGTGACGATTCAGACGATATCTGGAAGACCCCTTCCACTTGCTTAGTTTCTATCTCCTCTTGGTGGAGACCCTTAGGTCATGCATAGTCCACAAGGCAAATGTTGTATGTTTGCTGAACTGTGTGTTACTGTTTCTACTTCTACCTTTTGCTAAATTTAATAAAAATAATTTAGCAAAAATAATAGAAATTGCACAAGCATGCATACGTGAATCTGAGTAACAATTACATTATCCATTTGCCATCTTGCCTAGTTTGTCCTTCAGCATTAGCTGGAGATGACAAGAGGTGCTACCTTCAGTAGGAACATTTTTTTTAATTTTTGCCAGGGACCAGGCAAGTAATATGGAAGCTCTATTCTTACCCAACCTTTTTTTCTTCTAGTCTTTTTTCACATGCTTTAAAATATGCAGCTGTCAACACAAGTGAAGGAAGAACACAGAGCAGGACTGAAAGGAGTCACACTATTCTGTGCAATGATGGTCTAGGTCCCTTATGCAAATATAGGAGACTAATGTCATCTTGAGAGGGATATGCAGAAAGCCTATTACCTCTGGGCTGTGAAGTTTGCTTAGCTGAAACAAATACTGTATGTCACAGAGAATCCTAGGTCTTGTACTGTGCCTGCACTGTAGTTAGGAGATTTCTGGAAAAGCCACAAAGCAGAGGAGAATTTATCAAAACTGGAGCAGCTGTGCTTGGCAGCCAATCTGTCTGCACCAGTTTTGATAACATCCCCCCATAGAGTTACAAGTGTGCATGCATGTACTATTATTAACCTAAAGTAGTTACATTTCGGATAGAGTAAGGGAGGGTTATAACCCCTGTCAGATTTTTTTTCGCCATCTTTGTCCTATTGTGGAGATTTCCCTTCACTTCCTGTCCCATAGCCAAAAAGGAAGTGAGTGGAAATTCCTGCAAATTAGGGAAATTCTGTGGGTCACCAGAACTAGTGTCCCCATTGGAAGATTTCCCCTTTATTACATTTTTGGGGACAACGCAAAATGTGGAATTTTCATTTGCTTTCACTTTCAATGATAATGATAAAACAGGGAAAATAGAGAGGGTGAATCTCCTTAACGGAGGCACTAAAAAAAAAAGGTTTGCCTTTAATTGTACTTTAACATCAGGGTGTTTACATTTATTTAAATTTAAATTACATTGCATTTATTTACACAAAAAATTGCCTTGCTTTCAAGGGAATCTCTAAAATGGTTTGTGGCCAATTTTATTTTGAAGGGATGTTTTACAGCAAAAAAAAAAAACAACTTGTGTAACACTGTCCCCGTGGGGCAGTGGTTCTCAACTAGGGTTCCCTCCAGAGGTTGCTAGGGGTTCCTTGAGCAATGAACAATTTCTGCCTCTCAGATAAGTTCCCCTGACACCATTGATCTTTTTAGCTATCTGGAAGAAGGTAATTCTTCCTAATGTCCACAAGTCCATCCACTGACCATCACACTAATGTATCATGAGTTGTAAATATAGTCATTTTTAGCAGGGGTTCCCTGAGACCTGGAAATTATTTCACGGGTTCCTCCACGCTGAAAGGGTTGAGAAAGGCTGCTGTAGGGCTTGCTGTATGATGACTTGTTGGGCCTCCTCTGATTACCTGCACACAGTCACACATTCATCCTTAGGCTCCATGCACACAGGGCGTCATAAAAACGTGCTCCAAAGCTGTTTACATAACGCCGGGAAACAGCAGCTGTAAAAACGTGCTTTCAGTAGCTTTTTCTACTAGCGTTATTGCACGTTTGGCCACAGTAGCTGTTAGCAGCGTTTTTTTCTGCCTCCATTCAAAATCAATGGTTCCCTATGGGAGCCTATTGATTTGAATGGAAGTCACACCGCAGGTCGGATCAGGGTGATCCGACTTGCGGTGCGACCTGCACTGTGAGAATCTTGAGGGGGAACTCCACGCCAAAATGGGGAAAAAAACGGCGTGGGGTTCCCCCCCAGGTTCCAAACCAGGCCCTTCGGATCTGGTATGGAATTTGAGGGTAGCCCCGCGCCGAAAAAACGGCGTGGGGTCCCCCCCAAAATCCATACCAGACCCTTATCCGAGCATGCAGTCCGGCATGCCAGGAAAGGGGAGGGGACGAGCGAGCGGCCCCACCCCCCCTGGATCATACCAGGCCACACGCCCTCAACATGGGGGGGGGGGTGGGTGCTTTGGGGCAGGGGGGGCTCTGCACCCCGCACCTCAAAGCACCTTGCCCCCATGTTGATGAGGACAAGGGCCTCATCCCCACAACCCTGGCCGGTGGTTGTGGGGGTCTGCGGGCAGGGGGCTCATCGGAATCTGGAAGCCCCCTTTAACAAGGGGGCCCCCCCAGATCCCGGACCCCCTCCCTATGTGAATGGGTATGGGGTACACTGTACCCCTACTCATTCACCCCATGAAATGCAGTGTATGGAAATAACGACAGGAGACGTTTTGGAAAATTTATTAAAAATCTTCATCCGGCTCTTGTCCTCTCCGGGGGTCTTCTCCTCTCCGAGGGTCTTCTGCTCTTTTGCTGTCCGCCCTTCTTGTCTTCTCCTCTCCGGGGTCTTCTGCTGTCTTCTCCTCTCCGGGGGTCTTCTGCTGTCTTCTCTCCGAGGGTCTTCTGCTCTTTTGCTGTCCTCCCTTCTTGTCTTCTCCTCTCCGGGGGTCTTCTGCTGTCTTCTCCTCTCCGAGGGTCTTCTGCTGTCTGCCCTTCTGCTGTCCAATCTTCTTGTCTTCTCCTCTCCGGTCTTCTGCTCTTTTGCTGTCGGCTGTCGGCTGTCCTTCTTCCTCCAGTCCTCCTCCGACGACGTCTTCAGCGATTATGCCGGCCTCTGGTCATCTGTGACACAATGGGGCGTGGTCTCCCGATGACGTCATCTGGCGGCCACGCCCCTAATGGCTATATAATAAGCTGCAGAGACCAGAGGCCGGCATAATCGCTGAAGACGTCGTCGGAGGAGGACCGGAGGAAGAAGGACAGCCGACAGCCGACAGCAAAAGAGCAGAAGACCGGAGAGGAGAAGACAAGAAGATTGGACAGCAGAAGGGCGGACAGCAGAAGACCCTCGGAGAGGAGAAGACAGCAGAAGACCCCCGGAGAGGAGAAGACAAGAAGGGAGGACAGCAAAAGAGCAGAAGACCCTCGGAGAGAAGACAGCAGAAGACCCCCGGAGAGGAGAAGACAGCAGAAGACCCCGGAGAGGAGAAGACAAGAAGGGCGGACAGCAAAAGAGCAGAAGACCCTCGGAGAGGAGAAGACCCCCGGAGAGGACAAGAGCCGGATGAAGATTTTTAATAAATTTTCCAAAACGTCTCCTGTCGTTATTTCCATACACTGCATTTCATGGGGTGAATGAGTAGGGGTACAGTGTACCCCATACCCATTCACATAGGGAGGGGGTCCGGGATCTGGGGGGGCCCCCTTGTTAAAGGGGGCTTCCAGATTCCGATGAGCCTCCTGCCCGCAGACCCCCACAACCACCGGCCAGGGTTGTGGGGATGAGGCCCTTGTCCTCATCAACATGGGGGCAAGGTGCTTTGAGGTGCGGGGTGCAGAGCCCCCCCTGCCCCAAAGCACCCACCCCCCCCCCATGTTGAGGGCATGTGGCCTGGTATGATCCAGGGGGGGTGGGGCCGCTCGCTCGTCCCCTCCCCTTTCCTGGCATGCCGGACTGCATGCTCGGATAAGGGTCTGGTATGGATTTTGGGGGGGACCCCACGCCGTTTTTTCGGCGCGGGGCTACCCTCAAATTCCATACCAGATCCGAAGGGCCTGGGGGGGAACCCCACGCCGTTTTTTTCCCCATTTTGGCGTGGAGTTCCCCCTCAAGATTCTCACAGTGCAGGTCGCACCGCAAGTCGGATCACCCTGATCCGACCTGCGGTGTGACTTCCATTCAAATCAATAGGCTCCCATAGGGAACCATTGATTTTGAATGGAAGAAAAAAAACGTATAACGTGGCTTAACGCACGTTAAGCAACGTTATGGAGCCTTATGGAGCCTTTAGCAGCGTCAGACGTTTTTTGCAGCTTGACGCTGGAGCTCCTGAACCCACAGTTCCTGGGTTTTTTTGGAGCTGTAAAACGCCTATGCCACTTGGAGCTCCTAAAAGCTCTATGTGTGCATGAGGCCATAGAATAACATGGATGGGCGTTCTGCAGCTGCAAAAAAAAACGTCTGACGCTGCTAACAGCAGCTGTAAAAACGTCCAGTGTGCATGAGGCCTTACTCCCAATTGCTCATTGTTTAATAAACAGTCTAGGGGTTTTTTTTTTTTAGTGTTTATTTTGGAACTTGGATGGGAGAAGGGAATAGTGGGATACTCCAACTGAAACTACTGTGTTTCCCCAAAAGTAAGAAATCCCCCGAAAATAAGACCTATTAATAGTTTTGCCTCTCGCTGAAATATAAGGCATCCCCCCTGAAAATTAGACATCCCCGATAATAAGGCCTCCCCCGAACATAAAGCCCCCCCGAAGCTTACCGGTACTGTAACTCTGGACCGTATCGGTGGGCGTCGCCGCACAGCTCGCTGTAGGCCGGAGCAGACAGGACAATCAGAGAGCCCATGCTGCCGCCTGCTGCTCGCTCCACCCTGACAGTGATTTGCGCGGGGCACAGTGTGTGGACACACAGTCGGGCACTGAGCACTGGTGACTGAGGTAGGAAATGTCTGATTAAGGTGTGGGGGGGGGGTGACTGGCACAGGGGTGGGGGGATCACTTACCATAAAATGACACAGGAGGATCAGAGGAGGCAATCAAAATGACACAGGAGGATCAGAGGGGGCAATCAAAATGACACAGGAGGATCAGAGGGGGCAATCAAGATGACACAGGAGGATCAGAGGGGGCAAAATAAGACATCCCCTGAAAATAAAACCTAGCGCATTGGGAGCAAAAATGAATATAAGACACTGTCTTATTTTCGGGGAAACACGGTATGTACTAGGGCTGGGGAATATAATCGAAAGATTGATGCATCGCGATTCGACCCTTCGCGATTCTGCATCGATGCGGGCTGCCGGCATAATCGATTATACGAAATGACGTCATCAGTCGTGGCCACGCCCTATCGCGCAAGTGGAAAAAAAAAAAAATCACAAGATCGCAGGATCGGCAGCTGATTGGTGGGTTAGTGTCGGGAGCTTAATAAAAAGGCTCCGCCCCTCCCCTTCCGCCTCTTTGACCCGGGCCGAGGCGCAGCAAGACATCCCCCGCGTGTATCGGCGTCCCACCTGCGGCCTAGAAGCCAGCCAGCCAGCCATCCAAGCCAGAAGCCGCCAGTCCAGTGAGTCCACACACAGGAGCCCCAAGTGCGTCCCCATCGCAGCCAGCCATCACCGCCAGCCTCACCTCACCTCACCGTAGCCGACAGGCCCTGGAGGCCCAGCCGCCACGCCACTGCCAGTGACGCCAGCCGCCCGCCACAGAGCCCAGAGAGCAGCACAGCACCTGTCCTCCTCTGCAATGCAGTGCACAACAACCCACACAGTCACACAGCAGGTATGTCCGAACAAATAATTGTGTAATCATTCATGGGGGTCTCTCGTCTGTATCTCTGGGGGATGTCTGTGATGGGGGGGGCCTGGGACAGGGGACGGTCGGTCGGGGCCCGGGGGTACTATTCTGCTGTGGCAGTCTGGCAGCCAGGGGGGTCAGTCAGTGTCAGTGGGGGCCTGGGGGTCTCTGTCAGTGTCAGTCAGCTAAGGCGGATCTGGGCAAGGGGGGGACTCACTCAGTGTTTGTCAGTGCTGTGGGGGATTGGGGAAGGTGTGGGGGACATCCAGGTCTCTGTCAGTGTGGGGGTCTGGGCAAGGGGGGGGGACTCACTCACTCTCAGTGTTTGTCAGTGCTGTGGGGGATTGGGGAAGGTGTGGGACATCCACCCAGGTCTCTGTCAGTGTGTCAGGCTGCAGTCAGCTCAGCTGTGGGGGGAGGGGGGTCTCTGTCAGTGTCACTGTCACTGTCACACTGTCACTGGAATTTATTGCAATGCATATTCACATAAAAGGATTTATATATAATGTTTTGTGGGAATTTATGATGACCATTTTCACAAGAATATTAGCTTGGCTGGCTGGCTGGCTTCTTCTATCTTGGCTTGCCTTAAAGTACAACTATAGGCCAAACTTTATCCAAAATCCAAAAAGTTTTGCCTTTAGTTGTACTTTAAATGGTGGTAGGCCTGGCTTATATTAATATTTTCTTTTATGAAGCAGTAAACTGCACTACTACAGTTTTTTACTAATTTTACTGTTACTTCTAGTAAAATACTAGTGTTGTTGTCTGTCTCTGCTATGCTGTTTGCATTTTCAGACCTTCCTATATGTTTGCAGTGCAAGTGCACTAAAGTATGCAGGGCTTGCAGGCCATGACAGGGTCCAGGAAAGTGTCCTTTGAAGCAAATGAAAATAAAAAGGATTCTTTTATTTGTGACTGCTTGATTGTTTGTTTTTTTTGATAAAGTTTTGAAAACCATTGGGCAGTGGGCTGGGCATGGGCATTGGGCAGTAATCGTGATGCATCGTGATGCATCGCGGAATCGAATCGTATCGAATCGCGACCCTAATAATCGTAATCGCATCGAATCGTGAGGTAAGTGAAGATGCACAGCCCTAGTATGTACATTGGATAAGGACAACTCTCACTTGGCCTAACCAGGTCGCTTGTGGAAGCAGCTACACTGCTTGAACCATACTGCCACATGTATGGAAAAGGTTAGGTCTCCTTGCTATTTTCTCTCCAGAAATAGACTTGGTGAACATTATCTTCGGGACACTCACTAGCATCCCCTTTAGTGACACCCGTCCACTGACTCTTCTAGCTCCAGGCCCCCCTCAGGTCAGGCCCCTTGACACAGATCTGTACTCACTACAGTATATGCAGAATCAGATCCTCCAGTGTCTCCCCTTTCAGTCAGCTTCACAGAACCTTCAATTTCTAATAGGTGGGAAGAGACAAATAATTGTGGAAAGCAGAATATGAAAGGCAATTCTGGGTGCAGGATATGTCTACATAGCTGCAGGGATACTCATGTACTCTATCCATTCCATTCCCATCCCATGCAAATTTAGAGTTGTAAAGTAGAAGATAAAGCTAACTCATCAATTCTTAGCAACATCCCCTTCCCCCTCCTCCTACTAATCCTGCATGCCCTGTATAAAAAGAATCTGTGTATTTACCTATTTTTAATCCAGTTCAGTCCTGTGATCCAGCAGCTCTGGCTAGCCTGTTGTCAGTTAGCAGCTGCTGCAGATGAGGAAGCGCTGACTAGACATGTGCAATTCGTTTTGGTCCGAATATAAATTTGGACAATTTTTTTTTCAAATGTATTCGAATCTCCAAATGAAATAGTAACGGATTTATTTGAAATTAGTTTTATTTTGTATATTTGTTTTCTAACGAATTCCATATTTTCAGAATGATTCGAATTCAGATTGGTCAATAAATTATTAACCAATTTGAATTCTGTGTAAAGAATAGCTGGTTGTCAAGGAGCGGGCCGGAAAGCCAGCCACTGTATTCTTAACAACCAGTGAATCGTCAATTGTCAGTGGACTTCCTCGCTGACAGATGAATTGAAACAGAGGAATGCTGGCAATGAAAAATGCAGACCCCCCCCCCCAATTCAAACCAGGGCTTGTATGGATTTTAAGGGGAACCCCATGGCAATATTTTTTAAGCGGCATGGGGCACCCCAAAATTTATACCAGAACCTTATTTGAGCATGCAGCCTGGCAGGCCAGGAAAGGTGGGGGGAGGGGGGGAGCCAGCACCCCCCTTCTGCAGCATATCAGGCAACATGGTCTTTACATGGGGGGTGCTTTGGGGTAGGGAGGACTCTGCCCCCCCCAAAGCACCTTGTCCCTATGTTGATGGGGACAAGGGCCTCTTCCCCACAACCCTGGCTCAGGCCCAGGTCAGTGCTGCGGGGGGTTACTTTTTGGAACCTGGAAGTCCCCTTTAACAAAGGGGGGCCACCAGGTTTTTGGCCCCTGCCCTATGTGAATGAGTATGGGGTGCAAAGTACCCCTACTCAATTACCAAAAAAGAGTCAAAAGTAAATAAAAACACAACAGTTTTTGACAATCTAAAAATAGAAAATAAATGTGCCCCAAAGTAGATTCAACGTCAATCATAATGCCCACCACCCCACTGACCTGGAAAAAAAAAAGCTCTGCACCCAACAAAGGCTTCTGCCATCTGTTCTTAAATAACTAAGGGGCGGGGACAACTGATGACCCGCTCTTTTTTGATGTCACGCTAAGGGCCTGTGGCCTTGTATGATTCAGGAGGGGCGCTCGCCCCCCCCCCCCCCCATTTCTGGCATGCCGAGCTGCATACTCAAAAAAGGGTCTGGTATAGATTGTGGGGGGGGGGGGAGTGGAGCCCCACGCCATTAAAAAAAAATTTGGTGTGGGGTTTCTCTTGAAATCCATACCAGACCTGAAGGAGGGGGGGGGGGGTCTGCGCTGTTTTTTTCTACATATTTCATGTAGACAATGGAGGGGCCATGGGAGCATATGGGTGGCATCACAGCTTCGGGAATTCACAGCTGTTGTTGAACGCCTACTTACACAGGGGAGCCAGGAGTGCTAAATCATGTGACTAGACTGGAATAAAAAGGTTAACTACACAGAACTTTTTATACAGGGTAAGCAGGAAAGGTTGGAAGAGGGGGGAGGGAAGGTTTTTAAGAATAGTTAAGAGTTAGCTTTGTCATCCACCTTAAAAATTGATATAGTTATAATAAGCCTTTCCTAACAAGTAAGATTTCCTATATCAGTATTTCTATGCTTCTAAATTGTTGCCAAAAGGCATGTAAATGGTTACTAGCAGACTTTATAAGGTTTTACAATAAATGTATACCATTGCTGCTTCTTGCTGCATGAGAAAAATCTACACCATTTATCACTCTGTGGCCCCTGAACAAATAAAAGAAAACACTCTTTTGAGTTTGCTTTAAAATGGCAATTAAAAAGCAATTTTAAACCAAGTAAGCCTTCATTCATATATTTTAAAGTTCTTTGTGAGTTTCCGACGGTTTTGTATAACCTGGCTTTGAGGAATTAACAAAATAAATGTTCTTCTTCTTGAAGTACATACAGAAATCTCTTTCAAAATAGCAAATTTTAATTTCAAACACAAAGAAATGAGCTCAGATATTAAACAACTGCTCTGAGAACAATATAATCACAGTTATAGAAGGGTGCTGTCATGCATATTAAAACTATATTGCAGTTCCACTAGTTTGTCAACTTAAACATTTAACTTGTAATATGCAGGAGAACTTCATACAGGACTCAAATCACAAAATGTAGTTTACAGAGGACCAATTATGCAATGTTGACATCTATCATCCTGATGACTTACTCTGGTCTCTGGATAGATATTGTAAAACATACCTTCTACAACAGGCATGTCCAACCTGCGGCCCGAGGGCGTATGCGGCCCAGAACCACAGGCAGTGCGGCCCACTGCCCCCTGACAATTATTATTTTTTCCTGGGGAGGAAGTAAGTTGAGTCGGGGGCACGGCCACAGCAGCTTCCAAATAATGCAGTAAGGGCACGGCGGCGTTTTATTACTTATATACCTTAACTATAGTATATATTTTATATGCGGCCCGAGAAAATTTCTCTACACTCAATGTGGCCCAGAGAAGCCAAAAGGTTGGACACCCATGTTCTACAATTTCGCCATATCCCTTACTTGTAATGAAGTGTGCCCCACGTTATACAAGAAGCTGGATCCTGGAGAAATCTTCACTACTGGATGCCAGTCCTCTTCCAGTCTCTGAACCTTCGGGAGTGCAATAATTAACAGCTTTGGGTTTTCAGGCAAGATATCTGTACAGATGGGCAAGATATCTGTACAGATGGTCTGACAGGGACATGCTTCCTGCTTTGACCTCCTCTATTTAAAAAGTTATTTCATAGATTACACTGCTTTTAACACAATTGGGGGAATTTATAAAGGGTGTCTTAAAGCTACTTTAAAAGTTAAGGAACAGCACTTGCAGTGTCAGTGCTTGTGCGCAAATCATGTACCTGTCACAGACAAGTACATAAAATTGGTCCAGGTCTGCACTGCAAGCCCGTCCCCAGCCTCTGTGCCCATCACATTGACAGGCGCTTGGCTGAGGAGTTTTACGGTAAGGGTGGGAAGAGCCTGATTGGGAAGAGACTAGTTCCCCATAGTGAGAGACTAGTTCCCCATCAGGTCTGCGCCACTGTTGTTTGACAGCACACGGGATCTATAGATCTATGGATCTATTGCTGATTTTGAGTGCAATAGCAGCTTTCAAATTCACTCACTGCTTTGTGTTTCTCTCAAAAGTCACTCAAGGGGGGTAGAGAGCCTGATGGGGATTCGAGAGACCAGTTCCTCTTTAGGCCTCCCCCAGTAAAGTAAAAAGTAACTTCCTAAATATGGAAATACCATAATGACATCAACTGTATCACTGGCCCTTTTTCTTACATATAACTTTCAACCAGGGAATCTCAGCTAAATGGGTCTGAGGATACAGCACAGTGTGGGAAGCTGTCCCACACATAACAGCTTCCCAGCACAGACACTGCCCACTCTGAGTACTGGTGTACCTCTGTATGCCAGATCAGAGTTGGTCTTAATTACCTCCAGTTCCCTAAACGGAGAACTGACAGTAATTTTTTAAGAATTTGTCGCTGCCATAGTGGCAGCAGTAAGAACTACCTGAATTTATGTGATGGTAATGTTACCAACACTGGTGCCAATGTTTGTCTGAGTTAGGCATAGGAGGTTCTTAAAGGAACTACAATCAGAAAATTGTTGTTAGGGTCATTTTAAATTCCCTTGAACATTAGCAGAATTACCAGGGATGCACATGTCGCACTCGCGATCGGGCCCTGGCTCTCCGCCACTGTCGGGAGGGCGCTAGCAGGTTTGCAGGCTGCAGGGCTCTGGGCTGAGAGCGTCTCTCTCATACAGCCCAGAGCCTCCACTGACAGTTCCCCCTCCCTCCTCCCTTGCACAGATGGGAGAGGAGAGAGCTGATTTGCTCCTTCTCCTCCCGCCCCTCTCCTCCTATGTGTGCACCATGGGAAGTGTGAAGCTAAGCAGCTGAATTTGATCATTTAACTGCTGGGCTTCACACTTCCTGAAGGACACAGCAGTCACAGAGCATGCTGGATGCGAGTCCCAGGAGGAACGTGGGGGGGCAGGGTTCTGGGAGAATGTCCGTGGACACCCTACCAGAACTGGAATATCGGGGCTTGGATGGAAGGGGGGAGAAGGATCAGGGGTGCCCTTCATGGTTTCTTGGACTGGGGCCTATTAGGTTCTAGTTACGCCTCTGCCCCTGTATCTGTGAATGAGGGAAAGAATCCTGTTTCTGGTCAAACTCACACACATTCACAGGGTATGTAACACAATCTATAAAATAACTTTTTTCAATATCTTTACAGCCTGTACTGCTGTTCTGCCTAAAGATCCAAATCTGTTAAACATTTCAGAGACAGGAAGAAGACAGGCCTCCTGCAGTGAAGATTTCTCTAGCATCTAGCTGCCTGCACAGCATCGGCACACTTCATTACAGGTAGTTGATGTGACTAAAGCTGTAAAATTGTGTTTTGTTTTTTTAATTTTAGTGTTAATTTCTTCCACTCCTTTTTTTGCAATGCAGTATAGTATAAAAAAAAAAATTCTAATTCAATCTAACTACATGTACCCATATCCAGCCAATCAGAAGTCTATGGTCCACCATGAATTTCTGTAGTAACAAAGATGTCCTGAGAAGAAAGGTGAATATGGTCCCAGTAATTAAATGGCCAGATGACAGAAATACTTAAACTGTAGAACTGTTTTAATGCAACCATCACATGGACGTTTGTTCATTTAAATATAGTGCTGTTTGTAAAGAACAGTTACGCTTAAAGTCTACCTTTCAGCACAGTTAAATGAACACTAGAGAGCCCTTAACACTTCTTCCAACTCAGAATAGTCGAACAAACTCGGTCAAATTATGTGCATGAAGGAGCCTGTGGCTGCTTTTTAATATAAATTGGAGTTTCTCGGTTTTTCTGCCATGCTTGACAGAGACTCCTTAAAAGAAATCTGTCAGGTCCAACAAAATGTCTAAACAAATAACTGGTAAACACAGGCCCTTTATGGTGTTGGTAAGTACCTATGTTAGTCTCTAAGTTAATTTTTGCACATTAGGAAAAAGGGTGGGGGGCTAGAACTTGCACGTGAACCATACATAACACATCAAATTCCTCACACAGTACTAAACCCTACCCCTGCTAGAACTAATCCCTGCCCTAGTTATTTAATAGTCCATTGCCAGAGCGGTTATTGACCACAGAGGTACAGACTTAGGACTGCAGGATGTAAGTAAGCCTAAGGCTACAATTTAATTTCCTCTTCAAACTTAAAGTGGTTCTAAAGGCAGAAGGTTGTTTACCTTAATGCATTATATGCATTAAGGTAAAAAAACTTCTATGTGCAGCAGCCTGCCTAATACATACCAGAGCCCCATCACGATCCAGCGATGTGTATGAGAGCCTTGGCTCTTTAGGGACTCTCCCTTCTCATTTGCTCAGACTGCTGTCAATCACAGTCAATGAGCCAATGAGGAGAGAGGTGGGGAGGACAAGTCACTGCTCTGTGTGTGAGTAGGCTCAGGAGCCCTGCTTGTTTGCCCCCATAGCAAGCTGCTTGCTCTGAGGGCACTCGGCAGTAGGGAGGGGTCAGGAGCGCCAGCGGAGGACCTGAGAAGAGGAGGATTAAACACAACATATACACACAAAGTGATATTCACCATCCGTGCGCTAATCATACAAGTCCAAACGTACCTTATGTATGCATGTGTGGGTATTTATGTATATATTTTTGCATGGCTGGTGTGCTAGGTGTATATAACACCTAGGTACTTTTTATATATGTATATACAGTATATATATATATATATATATATATATTAATTCATTTTTATGAGTTTTAATATGAGCCATGTACATATAACATGGGTTTTTGTTGCAATATATGTTGCCGCTTTTAATTGTAATCATAGACTCTTGCAAATGTTTGTAAGTGTTCCCAGCGTGTGGAGCCTCTCCTGGTATGGCCGCTTTAAGTCCAGGGCCAGGACTTAAAACTTGTAAACAACAAGTGTCAGAATTAGGCTTGGTCCTTGTACTTAGCTCATTTGCCAGTCCATTCATGGCGGTTTGTAGGCATTAGGATTGCATATTTCATTATCATGGA
The DNA here is from genome assembly GCF_965119305.1 of Pelophylax lessonae. NCBI lineage: Eukaryota > Metazoa > Chordata > Amphibia > Anura > Ranidae > Pelophylax > Pelophylax lessonae. The sequence goes on along the minus strand of NC_138768.1, from coordinate 542,612,962 downwards.
AATTGATCTTCCTTGCATCTATGTGCCTCCTCTTTTATTGTTGTTCATAAAAAGGTTCAATAGGTATATATCATGCAAACAACTATAATTAAATGCGGTATGGATATTTAAAAGCTGTGTTAAATGGGTATGCTGTAATTACACTCCACACTGTTAAGAATATGTGGCATAGATGAGAAATCCTACAATATCTCCCAAACTCCTACACATGACGATGTCATTATTGTGCTCAGCAATTACTAATAAACACCTTCACAAAGTACTGTGTTTTTGATGCTTGCTAAAGAAGTACTGTTTCCCTTGGGTATTATTAGTAGGAAATGTGTCTAATGGAATGCAGTGTTGATGGAACACTTGTACTTTTTGAAGTTGTCACTTTTGGAAACATCTGGACTTCACGATTTATAACATGGGAGGAAGTAAACGTTGTTTTCTGACAGTTGTTGTTTAACTTTGTAAACTGCACTGTTTTCACATGTCTCTTTTAACCTCCCTGGCGGTATGATTCTGTCAGGAATTCTGTTCCAAAAGCGGTACAATTCTTTTCATGGAAATTTGGCGTTATGTATTATAGGCCTACAATTCTTAGTAATTACTGACTTAAACCTGACCAAAACAAGACTCTAGTAGACATCCCAGATGTGATAAATTTGAAACACAAACAAGTGAATTATAATCGAATCAATAATATTATTTTATTATTTAATATATAATATATATAATAAAATTATATTATTGATTAGATTATAATTCATGCGTTATATATTATATATATATGTGTGTATATATATATATATATATATATGTGTGTATATAGATATATATATATATATATATATATATATATGTGTGTGTGTGTATATATATATATATATATAACGCATGAATTATAATCGAATCAATAATATAATTTTATATATATATATATATATATATATATATATATATGTGTGTGTGTGTATATAGGTATATATATATATATATATATATATATATGTATACATATATATACATATATATATATATTTATATATATATGCATATATATATATATATATATATATATGCATATATATATATATATATATATATATATATATATGCATATATATATATATATGCATATATATATATATATATATATATATATATATATATATATATATATGCATATATATATATATATATATATATATATATATATATATATATGCATATATATATATATATATATATATATATATATGCATATATATATATATATATATATATATATATATATATATGCATATATATAATATAAAATGTGTTATGTGTTTTGTGCAACGTTTTTTTTTTTTTTTTTTAATTTCCCTCCCTAGTTCCGCTCCCATGCAGCATTGCTGCTGCAGAGAACGGAACTAGGAAGTCCTCCTACCGACAGACGAGCGGCGGAGATCTCACTGGCGGTCACAGCAATGAGAGCTCATCGCTGGATCGCCAGGATAAGGTAAGAGAAGCTCCGCTGCGCTGTCTGCACGCTCTGCCCATTGACCCCGAGCGTGACTCGGGGATACCGCTAATAGCAGAAAATTCCTACCCCGAGTCACGCTCGGGGATACCGCTAAGGCGGTTAATGAATGTATTCATCTCATCTTTTTTTTTTTTTTTACAATATCCTGAAACCTTCCAGTCATTGTTAGCTAATTTTATAAAGCTGAACTCCAGGAAAACAGCTATTTACACAGACGAAATACATAAAAGGAAGACACTGTGGGGTTGATTTGCTAAAACTGAAGAGTGCAGAATGTGGTGCAGCTCTGCAGAGAGACCAGTGACTATAATAAGACAAAAATCATCCAAACTAAATGCATGTGTGCAAAACATTTTTTTTTTTTCGTAAAAATTGTGAAAATCCATATGGAAAATAACCACTTGCCGACCGCCTGCCACAGTTTTACTGCCGCATGCTGGCTCAGCGGCGTGAATCGACGAAGGGGTACGTCAGTTCCCAGGAGTGGTGCTGAGGGGCGAGCGCATGCTGCCGGGCACCTGCAATCACTCCCCGCTGAGAGAGAAGGACGCTCAGTTGTTGTAAACACAGCTGACCGTTTTTCTCTCTGAAATGATCACAGAGCTCCTGTGATCCTTCTATAAAGGATCACAGGTCTCTATGATCATTTCACAAGTCCCTCCCCCCAACAGTTGTAAAACACTCCTCTAGGTTTACAATCAACCCTCTGATCACCCCTTGGTTAACCCCTTCCCTGCCAGTGTCATTAGTACAGTAACAGTACATATTTTTAGCACTGAATGTCACTGGTCCCCACAAAAGTGTAAAAAATGTCAGTCAGGGGTCCGATCTGTCCGCCGCAATGTCGCAGTCCCGCTAAAAATTGCAGATCGCCGCCATTACTAGTATAAAAAAAATAGAATAAATAAAAATGACATAAATCTTTCCCCTAGTTTGTAGATGTTATAACTTTTGCACAAACCAATCAAAATACGTCTATTGCAATTTTTTTCACCAAAAATATGTAGCAGAATACAAATTGGCCTAAAAGGATGACAGTTTTTGATTCTTACATTTTATTTTTTTGGGGAATGTTATATAGCAGAAAGTGAAATATATATATATATATATATATATATATATATATATATATATATATTTTTTTTTTTTTTTTTTCAGAATTGTCACTATTTTTTGTTTATAGCGCAAAAAATAAAAATCATACAGGTGATCAAATACCACCAAAAGAAAGCTCTATTTGTGGGAAAAACAGGACATCAATTTTATTTCAGGTACAGTGTTGCACGGCCACAAAATTTTATGTTAATAGAAAGCAGTGCCGAATTGCAAAAAATGGCCTGGTCATTAACCTGCCTAGCGGTAACCCCGAGCATGACTCGGGGTGGATTTTTCTATGCTAGGATCGGTATCCCCGAGTCACGCTCGGGGTGGATGGGCAGAGCACGCAGCGGTGTCTTACCTTCTCCTGGCGATCCAGCGATGATCTCCCATTGCTGTGATCGGCAGCCGCCTGAGATACCCGCCGCTCGTATGTCCTCTTTCGGCCTGATGACTTCCTATATATATATATATATATACATACATATATATATATATATATATATATATATGTATGTATATATATATATATATATGTATATATATATATATAATACACACACACACACACATATATATATATATATATATACACACATGTATATATACACCTATATATATATATATATATATATATATATATATATATATATATATATATATATATATATATATATATATATATATATATATAATATAACGCATGAATTATAATCTAATCAATAATATAATTTTATTATATAATATATATATATTATATTATATATTATATAATAAAATTATATTATTGATTAGATTATAATTCATGCGTTTGTGTTTCAAATTTATCACATCTGGGATGTCTACTAGAGTCTTGTTTTGGTCAGGTTTAAGTCAGTAATTACTAAGAATTGTAGGCCTATAATACATAACGCCAAATTTCCATGAAAAAAATTATACCGCTTTTGGTACAGAATTCCTGACATAATCATACCGCCAGGGGAAAATCCTTCCGGTCCAGAACTGGTTAAACAATTAAGTTTTGAAAATATATAAAAAACTTGAAATAAAAAATACAATGGTGAACAATTTGTATAAGATGAACAGCTGTCTTCCACACCCCGTGCTCCAATGTGCTCTATATTTCCATCTCACAAGTGCTCCTTGATACTCCTCCACCTTAATGTAAGGGGGCCACTCACCAGACGGATCCGGGCCACCAGGACCCACACAGCTTGTTATATACAGTAGGTCTCAGCTTAAGACTCCCATCTTCAAAACCAGTCACCACAATTAGAATGGACCCGACTTTGCTATATTTGTAAAAGCTTCTTTAAATGTTAAATCAGGCTCCAAATTATCAAAATTCCCAGAAGAAAGCAAAAAACATATAATTGTGCAATACGTTTATTAAAATTCCATTTTCCACATAAAATAATCCATAGAACACTCACATTTTGTTGTTCCTACAAGCGGCACCCACTACTTTGCATTCAAGTGTGCAGTAAACAGCGGTTTCAGCGCTATGGACCAGTGTGTGTGTTCCACCAATAACCAGAAGTTACGAAACCGGAAGTATCACCGCTGCGAACCACAATGCATTTCACCGGAAGGCTTCATCAGGAAGACGACAAGGGAAGCCAGCAGAACTGCAGGGTAAAGGGCCACACCGGGGGCCCAGACAGCAGATGGAAGTGGTGCATGTGCTAGAACCAATCCCTCTGCAGTACAGTGTGAACAAGAGCTTATACGGTAATCCTTTCTGTTATACAAGAGATTCCTGTAATCAAGAACAGTAGCTGCTGCTCTCTCTTCTTGTGTAGGGTGACTGGTCTTATTTTCGTCCACTCCTTTAGTTTTCGGCAGGCCACCCCTCCCTTGGCTATGTGCAGCACAGTGATATTACCACTACTTTTACAAGATAATAACTAGGTTTGCAAACGCATTAGGTGTGCACAAAGTAGACTTATATCATTTGTGGCTTATGAGGAATATATTTAAATTAAAGTTTTGTTCCAAGATGAGTTAGGCTTTAAAAGTGGCAATTTGTCATATTCCTTATGCACTGCATAGCTAGGTGTGTTGAAAAATATTATTCCCACTATTTCTACTAGGGATACTCCGATATATCAGCCACTGAAAATTATCGTCCAATAATATCAGCGTTTTGACTATAGAAAAAAAAAAAAAAGAAGCAGATAATGGCCACTGAAAAACACACGGGATTTTTGCCACAATTTTACCTTGATTTTGCTGCAATTTTCATAGGTTATGTGACTCTTTAATTTTTATTAATGCGCTTCAAAAACTATTACTTAAAAAGCTGAATATAATACAATTATATATATATATAAAAAAAATATATATATATATATATATTTTTTTTTTAAAGCTGTTTATTTCAGTTTTGGTGTCAGTTTTCGGGGCCAAATGCATCCTAAAGTTTTGGTTTCAGTCCAAAATGTTCGTTTCGGTGCACCACTAATTTCTACATTGTACATACGTCCTCAATGCTTTTAAAAACAAATAAAAAAATATCTAAAAACATTTAAAAAACATATTTACAGAATATTAGCTTGCTAGTAAATTGTGTTCTGTGAAATCTAAATGTATTTGCCAAAAGACTTTTATTTAAAGTGTGCCTATATGGTTTCAGTAAGTTGCAGTACAAATTTATTATTAGAATATTCCAGGTATAATTTTCCTACATTAGACTTAATATTAAACATTATATCCTTCATGCGTTCTGAAGAAAGCACAAGGTCTTTGGGAATGCTTGCCTCTCTGATTTTTCTGCTGTCTGCCTTTACAGTATAGCAGTCAGTGGATTTTGCTATGCAACAATGACATCTCTGAGATCAGTTCAGATATGGGTGTAGTTAATGCAGTGTGCCGCAGCTGCCCAAACATTCTGCACAACAGCTTGCAGTCGCCTCTTTGCAAACTTCACCCCACCCCTCTATTTACCCTCGTACAGCAAAGCAATTGGACTTCTGGCAGAACACTGCTCTGACAACGCAAGTGCTAAATTGTCATCTGCGTCCAGTACTTGTATGCATCTAGTCCTACAATGCAATAGGGATTGCTGTCAAACAATATTGCGGTAATATTTACAGAGACACAGCTGATGCTATTTATCTGCTTTGCTTGGGTCTGGTAGCAATATTTTACATAATATTGTTTGGAATTCTCTAGAAGTATTCAAATATTATTTCGGGAAGAAAGAATGGACAATATGGACACTGTTGACATAAATAGGTTGGATCTTTACTTGTGTGTAAGGCAAATAAAGGTAAATTTAAAAGAGAACTATAATGATCTGAGATAGTTTTTCTTTTGTAAAGTTTTAACTCAGCCCCGGCAGGTTTTATCCCCTTAATGACCAGGCCCTTTTTTGCGATATGACAATTGCGCGGTCCCAAATAAAATTGATGTCCTTTTTTTTTCCCCACAAATAGAGCTTTATTTTGGTGGTATTTGATCACCTCTGCGGTTTTTATTTTTTGCGCTATAAACAAAAAAAGAATGACAATTTTGAAAAAATATATATATTTTTTACTTTCTGCTATAAAACACATCCCATAAAAAAATGTAAAAAAATCTAATTTCTTCATCAATTTTAGACCAATATTTATTCTGCTAGATATTTTCGGCAAAGAAAATCCCAATAAGCATATATTGATTGCTTTGCGCAAACGTTAATCCTTCTACAAACTGTGGGATATTGTTATGGCTTTTTTTTTTTTTTTTACTAATAATGGCAGCAATCAGCGATTTTTAGCGGGACTGCGACATTGCGGTGGACACCTAACTGACACTTTTTTTAGGGACAAGTAACATTATTACAGTGATCAGTGCTAAAAATATGCGCTGTTAATGTACTAATGGCACTGGCAGGGAAGGGGTTAACATCAAAGGGTTAAATGTGTCCCTAGGGGGTGCTGTGTGGGGGTTGCTCTAACTGGGAGCTTAGGAACACAAGATCTCTGTCGTCTCCCCTGTAAGAACAACAATCTTTCTTGTTTATATAGGCAGACCGCCGTTATGTCTCTCTTTTAGAAATGATTGTGGATGGCCCGCTGATTGGCTCCCCCTCTGTCTAATCAGTGCACAATAGCGGCTCTCTTGCACGAAATGATGTACAGGTACATGATTTTGGGCAATAGAGTCGACTTGCCGCAGCAAGTCGACCTTGCCGGTCGGCAAGTGGTTACACAAACTGATGCTCTAGCTTTATTTAAATATAAAGTTTTTATCTTAAAGCAAAACTTAAAAAAAAAGGGAAGTTCCAGTTTTCCTCCTCTTCCCCTCCTCCACCACTATTGAAGGTTTTTTTTTTTTTTCTTGGTGCGGGTGCCTATTTCTGGAAAGTAACTGCTCTACCTCTGCTCCGCTCGCCTAGGAGATCCGAGTGAAAGTTGCCCCCCCCCTGCCCTCCCTGCCTGCAACCTCCTAGGACATGTCATGGGTCCCAGGAGGCTGCATGTCTATTGAGAAAGTGCAGCTCTATTTATGCATGCGTAGCAGGAAGCCAGCTGTGAAGCATTGGGAAGTCACAGCGAGTTTCCCACAACCAAGATGGCGGAGATCCAAAAACCTGTAAAAAAAAAAAAAACAGACCTAAATCCCTGGACTGGTAAGTGTCTGTTTATTAAAAGTCAGCAACTACAGTGTTTGTAGCTGCTGACTTAATTATTTTTCAGAACAAATGTCCTCTGTAAATATACATTTTTTAATACAGGATGCATGAGTGATATTGATGTCAAAGTGTATAACAGCATACAGATGTCAAAGTGCATACAGAAAGAGCTGTTTACTTTCAGACTGTCTCTCCTTAATTGAAAGTCTGATTTACCCCTCTCACTTATTCAGCTGTGTGTTTGTAATTTGAGCTTTTAATACAGGGTTTTTAAGCAAGCCAGCTACAAATAGCCCGGTAAACAAGCATAAAAAAACCTATAACACTATATTCTACAGTAAATGAGAAAAATAAGCATGGAGCATTCCTATGTAATATTTCCTATTAAAAAGACGATTTTATTAGGTTTTGAACAAAACGCAATAAGAAAATATTTCCCGAAAACACCAAGGTGCATATTTATAAATCAGTGAACTGTAACATTCACCAAACATTTTCTGCAGCTAAAGCAATCACTGTAATTTAAAGCAAATACACCAGGAAAATGTACCTTCAGTGAATGTCACTTTTACTGCTTCATAAATATATTTCTACACCTTCCTTCATACACCCTGCATAACAGCACAAAGACTGAAAGTATGCAAGAGGTGCCTGGATCAAAGTACCAGTTGTGCAACACAACAAATCCTTTGGCAGGTAAACAATTCTCATGCTATACGTATTTCATCCTTGCATTCAGCTGCTTGCCCTGAGAGCAGCCTTAAATCTAAAACGCTGCTAAATGCAAATTATATATACAGTACTGTATATGGTGTACGGATATTAACACCATCATATTTATGAAGCTATGTTTAAAATGACAATCACATAGCTGAATTATTCTGGTAGAGGAACTTTGAAGGATATGAGACTAGCTCTTTCAAGTATTAATCTGAATGACCTGGAATGCTGCCCATGAAGCAGTGTAAAATATAGTGTGCACAAATTGACAAGATGGCATATCCATTAGCTCCTGGAAATACATTTCGTCTTTCTAACCTTAAACTCTCAATTCGCATTAAATAGTTTGTGTTACATCATTTACTGGATTGGCTCATTATGCATTCAACATTGCTGCTCTGTACCTCATACAATGCCATATAATGGTAGTGTTGGTTTATGACTGTACACTTAGTATGTGCTGGGATTTGAAAAAACTGTGTTACCTTCAATGGTCCAATCATAAAAGATCACATTGGAGTGTCAAAATATTATCCTTTTACATTTGGAGCATTTAGATATTAGCAACCTGTTTTATGTCTTCCCACCTGCAACCTGTATATTACAACTGAAGTTTAGTTTTTTTCTAGTAATTTGTTTTGGTGTGTATAACATTATCTGCAGGTGGTTCCTTCTGAAAAAAAAATGTGAGCAGCTGTCTTCCGGTACTGTGATGGTTAAAAGAAAAGTGCCGGCTTTAAAAAACAACACACATACTTACGGCACATTAGGTGGCGGCTCTAAGACCACGAGAAGCGGTCTTTAATTGCAAGGCTGTGCAGTGGGCAGGAGCAGCTAGCTCAGGCTCTCACTGAGAGGTTGAGCCAACTGCCGGGCATGCACCTGGATGGATCCCAACATTAAAACTGAGATCTCTCCAGAGCCTGGGCCGGCTGAGTGATGTCAGCCCACTGTCGGCTGGATATGGGTCACAGGAGTGCAGAACAAAGTGCATTTCTGTGACCCACAGGAGAAGTAGGGCCAAAAGAGCTTTGACCCTACTTGTCCTTTAACAGAAGCTGCTGCTAATCACAACAGTTGCGCCAGCCACCCGCCCCCTTCTGCCTCCTCTTTCATAAAAATGGCCTTACTACCATAATACTATGCATTTAACTCCTCCATTCACACAATTTAATACATTTTATGACAGCAGTAAGAAGACTTCTATGAATGGTAGAGAGGGTAGCAAGGGGCAGGCAGCTGGTGTAACTATTTGGAGTAACAGCAACTTCTGTTAACCTTGACAGCATCAGAAGACAGCCACTTAAGGTCGCATCATGGTTGTGAGGGAGCAAGTGCAGGAAGATTTTTTATTTTTATTATATATAGAAGTAGACGCTTGCAGGTAATGGGATACACAACAATATACACGACTAATGTGTTTTATGCTCCCCCAACCTAAAAAAAAATAATAATATTGTTACCTTGAACTTTGCCCTATGCTATGCTAAGGATAAATTATTTTATGTTCTTCCCACCGAGAACCAGCTGTCAATGATTTCATGGATGCTGGATCTCAATCCAAAATTTTACTAACAATCAGGATCCCACCTGGGAACCAGTTAAAGTGGTTCCCTATCAAGTGATTACTACATCAGCTCTGACATATTGATTACATGCAGGCTGGAGGCTCCACTGGCATGAATGAAAGCCCTCAGCCTGCAGATAAACACTGTCAAATGTTATTATCACTTATGCACATTAGGTAGCCTATAAAAAATCAGGATAGTGTATTTTTTTATAAAATGGATACCGAACAAAATTATATCTTGAAAAATATTTATATAAATGATTTAGGTATGCAAATTAGTCAAATAGTTATTGTTAATTTTTGTTATTGTATATAAAATCACGCTTTTCCACAAACCTTGCGCCTGTTGGATAGACTACATGACCGCCATAGAATTCACAGTGATTATCTCCCCTACTTGCCCCAACACAGACCGCAGCTATTTAAACTTCAGAAGAACCAAAGAAGTAGACCTGGAACTTAATGGTAGACTTTAGATGATTTTAGTATAAGATACTGATTGTTGATGTTAAAACCAATACAGCTTGACCGATGCATGCTGTGCCCCCATTACCACCCATGTTTTTTTTTTTTTCCTTTTTTTCCCCTTTTTCTCTCTCCTCCTCTCTTGTCCCTCTAAATGCCATCCCTCCCTTTCATCTCTTCTGACTGCGATGTCTGGCATTGCCTTTTCTCCATCTTTTACCATTTAAGATTTACCATCTATTTTCTCAGCTGACATCTCCCTGGGCGGACACTTATTCCCCAACGCACTATTCTAGACAGATTTATAGCCCTACTGTCAGATTATAGATGTATCTCCTATTCCTATATTCTTGTATAAGACCCCGTTCACACTGGGGCGACGCTACTTGCCGGAGCGACCTCACAGGTTGCGGCGCGCAGCTCGCAACGCGACCTCGGAGCGGCCGGCACGGACTTCATATCATTGAAGTCAATGCAGGTCGCTCCAGGTCACCCCAAAGAAGCTCCGGACCCTTTTTCTAAGTCGGACGACTTGTGTCGCTCCTATTAGAACGGGTCCACAGCTACTCTATGGCAGGCGACCTACGGCGACCTGTCAGGCAACCGGGTTGCCTGACAGGTCGCCCCAGTGTGAACGGAGTCTTAGTGTGTCATTATTAATTACAGTAAGTTACCGGTCTAAGTAACTTGTAGCTAGTCCAAAGATATTTTGTGTTTATATTTGCCTGTTTCTTTAAGCCTCCCAAAACCGGGGAGTTGTCATATTCCTTTATTTCTGAAATATCTAATAAAAACATTATGAAACTAAAATTTTAGATCTTGTAGATCGTAGATCGTAGAAAGCCTTGAGAAGAAATCAATCTACATCACTTCCACTGTCATGTTTAAACTTACCTTGTAAATAGAGACTTTCTTCCACTTGCACCACACTATAAATATTACAATCCAATTACTTACAATTAACTATTCCTATAGCATTACACAACAGATTTTTTTCAATATCACTTGGTCATGGAAAAACAATGCAGGAACTTCACCTAAGTATACTCAGACAAAGAATTAATAAAACTTTCCCAAATGGTAAAAAGACATGAACCATATATTGTTCTTCTAACATTGTTTGAAACTGGTCAACATAATGATACCTTAAAAGGTCCTTATAGTTATCCATTTAATTATACCTTCTACTGAATTCCTCAAATCCCAATTTTTTGCAAATGCTAAACAGATGTTCTTCCTAAATCATTCCTTCTACTTCAGCCTGGGCAATAGCCAATGAGGCACTGGTATACCTTCATAGAAAATGGATTTCCCAGTTTTATCATTATATAATTTGTATTTCATTGCTGGTAATGCAGAAAATGAATACAGATAATGTTATACTTTGTGATAGTGAATGTGGGTTATTGCGCTCAGCAGTATACTCACAATAAAGTGCTAATGCATAAATAACATAAACATATGAACCAATTATTTAAAGGTGAATATTCCAATGAATATAGCAATAATAAAAATAATAAACATAGTCCTTGAAAAGTGCTCGGTGCAAACTTTAAGTTCCAGCAGCAAATACAATTGGACTTGATGTGAAATGCCTTCACCAATCACCATACACCCAGTGCTCGGATAAAATACTTCTTACCAAAAGAAGTTGACCCCTTAATTATAGGGGGTCATGATCGCAATGTATCTCCACAAGAGCTCCAAAATCTCCTATTACAGTCTTCACATCCAGTGTGTGATAAGCCAGAAGTAAACAGATGACTCCGAGACTCCGGACTTTGCTATAGTCATGCAGCTGTCCTCAGGTGCTGCCCTGTACACGGCCCGCTGCAGCACTGCTCTGGGATCACACACAAGCCCCGCCCACTAGCCCAATGCTGCTCCACACTGGCAGGCAGCCCTCCTCTCCTCTCCTCAGGCTGCTCCTCTCTGCTATCCCCTTGCAGGCTCTCCAGAGCCTGCAAGGGGATAGCAGAGAGGAGCAGCCTGAGGAGAGGAGAGGAGGGCTGCCTGCCAGTGTGGAGCAGCATTGGGCTAGTGGGCGGGGCTTGTGTGTGATCCCAGAGCAGTGCTGCAGCGGGCCGTGTACAGGGCAGCACCTGAGGACAGCTGCATGACTATAGCAAAGTCCGGAGTCTCGGAGTCATCTGTTTACTTCTGGCTTATCACACACTGGATGTGAAGACTGTAATAGGAGATTTTGGAGCTCTTGTGGAGATACATTGCGATCATGACCCCCTATAATTAAGGGGTCAACTTCTTTTGGTAAGAAGTATTTTATCCGAGCACTGGGTGTATGGTGATTGGTGAAGGCATTTCACATCAAGTCCAATTGTATTTGCTGCTGGAACTTAAAGTTTGCACCGAGCACTTTTCAAGGACTATGTTTATTATTTTTATTATTGCTATAATTATTGGAATATTCACCTTTAAATAATTGGTTCATATGTTTATGTTATTTATGCATTAGCACTTTATTGTGAGTATACTGCTGAGCGCAATAACCCACTTTCACTATCACATATTGCGTTTTCACGTTTTTATTGCTGCTCGCTAGAGGAAGAAATTCCCTAATTTTTCACATTTATATATTTATTGTTAAATATCACTCCATTTGCGCAGTTCTTTTTTCGGTTACACCGAATTTTGTTTTTCTAATGTTATACTTTGACAGTGCTAATGTTTTAGGATTGAAAAGGATTCAGTCCTTCTCGCAGTTGATTTATGAAAGCATGGGTATTCATGCACTGTACATAAGGAGAGGTCTAAGAAAATCTTCTTTGTTTATGTATTTGCATCATTAGTGAAGCCCAAACAGAATTATGTGCTGCTATGTCTACTGCAATAAAATAACCTTGATGTTCATAGCTAAAAATAATGTGGGCAATTTCACTGGTAGGATATCAGTCATTGCAAAGGGTGGATGGTGTTGCTTCTGGACCACAGTCCAAACTAAAGTCACTCTCTGCTACCTTCTGGAAAAGATGTTATGACTTTCATAAATATCAGTGCTCAGCAGCACATCAATTACGAATGCCTTGTTGTTTGACTTGGCCAACACTGGCACATAAGACAAGTCAAGAGCAAGAATATACAGACTACACTGATGACCTGAGGTTGCCTACAAATCACTTACCAGCTGCTGGTCAATGGAGGGAATTGCATCATGATGCCCATAAATTATCGCTGGGTTGTACTGACTGAAAAGAACTGGATAGAAAACTCTCTTTCCTACAGAGGAGAGAAAAAATGCATTTTTACGATAGACGTTTTTCGAGTAAAGTAATAAAAAACAATGTCTCAGCTAAATAAAGAGAAGCATTACTAAAAAAATTTAACTAGCCAGACCTAATTTGTGGAAGGGACAAATTTGGCAAAAAAACTAAGCATTCTTTTACAAAATAGAGCACTGCAGGTTAATGAACTAAAGATGCTTTAATGCTTAAGAATGTTCTTGGAAAAAGTCAGTAAAGGTGAACTAACCCTTTTAAATAATAAATCCATAAGAAATTACTTCTTCATAATACACTTTTTTGCAGTATATGAGGAATACAAAACTGACCAGGAAGAAATTTAGTTAACAGTATTAAAAAAAGGAAAAGTGGGCCAGGGAGACACAGACTTCCATAGTCTGTTTTGGTATAATATGCAGTTATAGCTGCAGTGAAAACGGCTACATAAAAAATTAAATAGTACTCTGTATCTTATTTGAAGAGATCAGTGTTTTACTCCCACCATGGGTTGCAAGCCATTTTCCTATCTACATTTTACTGTGCTGTTGTATGTATATGTAAAGGTACACTAAATATATATATATATATATATATATATATATATATATATATATATATATATATATATATATATATATATAATAATAATAATATATTGGAGCGCCTGCCTTTACACGCACATGAACTTTAATGGCATCCCAGTCTTAGTCTGTAGGATTTGGAGGAACTTGACTGGCCTGTGCAGAATCCTGACCTCAATCTGATAGAACACCTTTGGGATGAATTAGAGCGGAGAATGTGAGCCAGGCCATATCTCCAACATCAGTGCCTGACCTCACAAATGCTCTTCTGGAAGAATGATCAAACATTCCCATAGACACACTCCTATACCTTGTGGACAGCCTTCCTAGAAGAGTTGAAGCTGTTATAGCTGCAAAGGGTGGGCCAACTCATTACTGAACCCTATGGACTAAAACTGGGAGGCCATTAAAGTTCATGTGTGTGTAAAGGCAATCATCCCAATACGTTTGGTATTATAATGTACTTTTTTATTTTTTAATAGAATAGGGAAGGGCTAGACCTCTATGAGGTTTTAACCACTTACTGCATATCGACGTAGGGCTACGTCGGTAAACTTTGCAGGCTTATACCGGGATGATGCCTCTAGCTAGAGACATCATCCCGGTACCGTGGTTTGAAGCCGACGGTCGGCTTTCCATCGGTAACGACCGATGCTCCCCCCCCCCTCCCGCCACCTTCCGTGGCTTTGCTCGGGGCTTGTCACTGCAAATACCGCGTGACAAAAAATTTTGCAATGGCCGACATTTTATTCTCCAGAGTCTTTGCTAAAAAAATATATATAATGTTTGGGGGTTCTAAGTAGTTTTCTAGGAAAAAATACTGGTTTTAACTTGTAAACAAAAAGTGTCCGAAATAGGGCTGGGGATTAAGTGGTTAACTGATGTTTGTGTGCCCCCAGGACAAATTTACCCCTTTGTTTTGGTGACCACTGTCACTGATGAAGAAATCCAAAATGTTATTTTTACCAGAGCCAAAAGTGAGGGAAAATCCTCCAACTGGAATTCCTATGACAACGCTATAAGATGGGAATTACAGTCACTTTGGAGATATTTCCTCTCATTTCCTGTCCTATTTCCAGAACAGAAAGAGAAGTGATATTTTCCCAGTGGGCACAAGAAGCAAATAGCAGTGCTCTGACAAGGGAATACACCCTGGATAATTGATGGAATCCTTACATGGGTGCTCAGGTTCCAAAGTGTCCTCCATTTACTGGATACAATACAAAATTAGTAAATACTTTATTTATGGCATAACAGTGATTAAAAAGCAAGCCAATGGGTTTTAGTATGTGGGCTTGTTCACAGAATATATGCTGTCTAAAGGATTTTGGAGTTGCCGGCTCTCTCTACTAATTTAGTATTTTTCCAGTAGGACACAGACAGTAATATAACTTTATAAGGGTTTTACTCCTACCTATTCTATCTAAAGCACTACAGGTATCTAAACCTTTCTGCTCTCTGGAAACTGTTGGATGCTACCAACTTTGCAACCAATCCTAGTGATGGGGGTTGATTTACTAAAAGCAAATAGGCTTTTCACTTTGCAAGAGAAGTTGCACAGCACGGGGAATTGCCCAGGGCTTAGAGAATGAGGTAAAGCTCTGTTGACTTCCATCATCCATCCAAAAATTTTCCTTGCATGTGTTTCCATATTCTTTGCAAAGTTGAATTTCACCACATTTACTAAGCTTTGGAGCAGATTTCCTTGCAGATTGAACAGCCTATTTGCCTTTAGTAAATCAACCTCATTATGTCAGGCTCCTTACTGACAGACTTCTTTGCCGACAGTTATGTGTACCACAGTGATCTGTAGTATCATCAGATCACACATCACAAAATGTTTAATACAGCTCTACAGCTCAGTTAGGAGCGAGTAGGATCCAGATGGAGAGATCAAGATATGAGGTAGGTAGCTCTGCGGGGACTCTTGAGTATGGTGTGTGCAGAGGAAGATGCTAGCAAAGGCTGTGAGAGCAGGAAAGCAAGTCATCAGGACATGCTCCCTGTAGAAGGAAACACATACGACACCACTTCCGTATCTCTCCAAAGTGACACTACAGCACAGACACACTAGGGAGAGACGACTGAAGCACAAAGGCTGGCAGCGAGAACCGCCCCTGGTTGTCAGCCTTGGCTCTCCTTAGAGGGACCTGACACGAGTCAGTCAACAGTGTTTTAAAAATGCTTGGGCTAAACATACTTCTATCCTCAGACAAAAATGTAATAAAAAAATAAAATAAAAACTAAATATATATATATATATACATATATATATATATATATATATATGTATATATATATATATATACACACGCAAGAGTTTTTCAAAATGTTTTTTGCACTTATTTTGACGCCGTTTAATATATGGAACAGTGCGGAAACGTTTGGAACACCCCTCCTATATATACATATACATATATATATATATATATATATATATACATACATACAATGTTCAGCCAGCCATAACATTATGACCACCCATCTAATATTTAGTGTGGCCCCCTTTTGCTAAAACAGCCCTGACCTATTGAGGCATGGATTCAAAATTAACATCCACATGAATGGCATGGTTTTTCAGCAACATTGCCCAAGTATCACACTGACTCTGCTGACCTTCATATACCGCATCCTGGTGCCATCTCTTCACCAGGTAAGTGACACACACGCACATGGCCATCCACATAATATAAAAAAATGTGATTCACTAGACCAGGCCACCTTCTTCCACTGCTCCGTAATTCTGTTCTGATTTTCATGTGATCATTGTAGAAGCTTTTGGCTGTGGACACGGGTCACCATGGGCTTCACAGCAAACTGCAATGCCCATTTTTTTTCTGCTTTCACCACACTAGACACTATAGAAGTTGCACAGGCAGTCTAACTCCTCCAGGATAGCACATTGATACATGCCAATGCCAGAAGGTTTGCTATGTCTCCCACCACAGTCGACAAAAGCATGGAGGAGATTCCAGGAGACAAAGTTACTCTAGGAGAACTGGGCAGGGCCATAGAAGGTCCTTAATACATTAGCAGGACCGGTATCTGCTCATTTGTGCAAGGAGGAACAGGATGAGCACTGCCAAAGCCCTACAAAATGACCTCCAGCAGGCCACTGACCAAACAATCAGAAACAGACTTCATGAGGGTGCTCTCTGGGCCCAACGTCCCCTAGTGGGCCATGTGCTCACTGCCTGGCACTGTGGAGCTTGATTGGCATTTGCCATTGAACACCAGAATTGGCAGGTCCTCCACTAGCTCCCTGTGCTTTTCACAGATGAGCGCAGGTTCACCCTGAGCACATGTGACAGACGTGAAAGCATCTGGAGAAGTTGTGGAGAACCTTATGCTGCCTGTAACATCATTCAGCATGACCAGTTTGGTGGTGAGTCAGTGATGGTCTTGGGAGGCATATCCATGAAGGGACGCACAGACCTCTACAGGCTAGACAATAGCACCCTGACTGTCATTAGGTATTGGGATTAAATCCCTGGACTCTTTGTCAGACTCTATGCTGGTGCAGTGGGTCCTGGGTTCCTCTTGGTGCACAACAATGCCCCCATTGAAGTGCCCCCAGGCTCCTCTGATCTAAATCCAATAGAACATCTCTGGGACATTATGTTTTGGTCCATCTGACACTGCCAGGTTGCATATTTAGTCTGTTCAGGAGCTCAGTGATGTCCTGGTCCAGATCTGGGAGGAAATATCCCAGGACACCACCCGTCGTCTCATTAGGAGGGTGCCCCGACATTGGCAAGCATGCATACAAGCACATGGGGCCCATACAAACTACTGACTACCATTTTGAGTTGCATCAATTAAATTTCAGCAAAATGGACTAGCCTGCTGCATCATTTCTTCACTTTGCTTTTTGTTGTGTCTTTGAATTTAGCCCTCTGTAGGTTGATATATTTAATTTCCATCAAACGATGTGGCATCCTTTCATTCCCAACACATTACCCAGTCCATATCAGTATAGATATCCTGCATGACATTAGTCCATATTGAGATCTGATGTATTTTCAAAGTGTTCCTTTTATTTTTTTTTGAGTAGTGTATATATACTGTATATCTGTGAAAAAAAAGGGCAGGCTCGAAGAACCACTGGGTCTTTTTCTGCCATCAACCTTGTATATTTCCACTGTGAGTAATGGATGTAATTATTTTTATGCGGGGGTACCTTGAGATTTGAAAAAATCCTTAAGATAAAAAAGAAGGTTGGGTCAAGCTGCTTTAATATTTTTAGCCTGAATTCAATTATTTTTTACTTTAATACATATTTTTCACAGGCCTAAGTGCTACTTATAGCCCCACTAATTATCCTGGTAGCAAAGATAAAAAAAAATAAATATAATTCACTCGCATCCACTTTTCTTTTGAGAGTAGAACCGCATGTATTACAATTGCCCTTAAAGCTATGTTATTGAAAACATTTAAAACATCATGCTGAGAATAAACGGTCATATGGTCATACAAGATACTCCTATCACTGCCGGACAGATCATACCTGGCTGTGTGTTTATTCTGCATGTGTTCAGGAACTCTGCATTGAAGTAGATATCCACATCACAAAAAAACAGAAGGACGTTGTTTCCTTTCCAGGCACGAGCGCCTATATCTAATCCTTTGCCACGGGAGAATTCCTCGTTCAGCTGAATAAATGTGTAGTTCTTGAAGTTTGCTGCCCTGGAAATAAATAGAAAAGCATATACTGAAGAATGAAAAAATGCCATCACACAACCTACTATAAAATTCAGACTGAAGTGTTTGATAGTATATGTCAGTGCTTGTGGTAAATAATTACACAACAAAGAGTTCTATGTACAGTATATCACAAAAGTGAGTACACCCCTCACATTTTTGTAAATATTTTATTCTATCTTTTCATGTGACAACATGAGTGAGTGTACAGCTTGTATAACAGTGTAAATTTGCTGTTTTCTCAAAATAACTCACCGCAGCCATTCCTGTCTAAACCGCTGGCAACAAAAGTGAGTACACCCCTAAGTGAAAATGTCCAAATTGGGCCCAAAGTGTCAATATTTTGTGTGGCCACCATTATTTTCCAGCACTGTCTTTTTGATGTCTTTTGTGGTATTTGTGGATGAGGCTCTTTATCTTCTCAGATGGTAAAGCTGCCCATTCTTCCTGGCAAAAAGCCTAAAGTTCCTGTAAATTCTTGGGCTGTCTTGCATGAACCGCACCTTTGAGATTTTCCCAGAGTGGCTCAATGATATTGAGGTCAGGAGACTGAGATGGCCACTCCAGAACTTTCACTTTATTCTGCTGTAGCCAATGACAGGTCGACTTGGCCTTGTGTTTAGGATCATTGTCATGTTGGAATGTTCAAGTACGTCCCATGCGCAACTTCCGGGCTGATGAATGCAAATTATCCTCCAGTATTTTTTGATAACATACTGCATTCATCTTATCATCAATTATGACCAAATTTCCTTCCTGTGCCTTTGTAGCTCACACATCCCCAAAACATCAGCGATCCACCTCCGTGTTTCACAGTAGGAATGGTGTACCTTTCATCATAGGCCTTGTTGACTCCTCTCCAAATCTAGCGTTTATGGGTGTGGCCAAAAGCTCAATTTTGGTCTCATCACTCCAAATGACTTTGTGCCAGAAGGTTTGAGGCTTGTCTCTGCTGTTTGGCTTATTGTAAGCAGGATACTTTGTGGCATTTGTGTAGTAATGGCTTTCTTCTGGCGACTCGACCATGCAGTCCATCTTTCTTCAAGAGCCTCCTTATTGTGCATCTTGGAACAGCCACACCACATGTTTTCAGAGAGTCCTGTATTTTACCTGAAGTTATTTGTGGGTTTTTCTTTGCACCCGAACAATTTTCCTGGCAGTTGTGGCTGAAATTGTAGTTGGTCTACCTGACTGTAGTTTGGTTTCAACAGAACCCCTCATTTTCAGCTTCTTGATTAGAGTTTGAACACTGCTGATTGGCATTCTCAATTCCTTGGATATCTTTTTATATCCCTTTCCTGTTTTATACAGTTCAACTACCTTTTCCCGTAGATCCTTTGAGGATTATTTTGCTTTCCCCATGACTCAGAATCCAGAGTCAGTGCAGCACTGGATGGAAGATGCAAGGGTCTGTCAGGAGTCCAGAAACCCATTGACAATTTATAAACACACACTAATTACAAGCAAACAGATCACAGGTGAGGATGGTTAACTTTAATAGCCATTCAACCCCTTTGTGTCAACTTTTGTGCATGCTATCAGTCCAAAATCACCAGGGTATGTAAACTTTTGATCAGAGTCATTTGGGTAGTTCCTGTTGTCATTATGATTTAAAAAGAGTAAACACAGTTGATTGATAATGGCTTCAGCCAAACACTAACCATGAGTGAAAGAAAAGTTTTTGTTATCATTGATATTCTCGGAAAAATGGCCAAGAAATCATAAATTATGCCAGGGTATGTAAACTTATGAGCACAACTGTAATAATAATAACTATCACAATATGTTATATTATGGCATAGATGTTATGCTCTTGTGCATATTTACTCTATATCTCTAATACAAATTTCTTTGAACTTTGGCCTTTTTGCAGAACTACAAATCTCATCTGTCTTACCAGGTTATACCGTAGGAGACACTGTGGGATTTTGGACTGGATTAGGCATACAGAGTTAATTTACATCTGATGGGCTGTAGACGTTTTAAGAACAATACATCTTCCCTGCTCAGACAGCTAAACAAATCCTCCTCAATGCATAGAGAGGAATCTGTGACTAGCGACATTGACTCATTGATCATTTCTCCAAGAGACTTCACATGTTTCCACATTTTGAGACTTTGCTAATTGACCCCCTTCCTACTTGAAGCTCCACAGCAGCCATGTGGGCTGCTATGGCTATAGTTACATCATTGGATGCATGCAATGTACAGTACATTTGTGCTCAGCATAGGTAGTATTCAGTTCCAGGAACAAGTATAAATCATATAGCATTTAATCCTTTGCCATCATGGGCATGGTACCAAGTTTGCTTTAGAGCAGAGAGGATTAAAGCCACATATTCTCTCTAGTTACTTTAACTTCTAAACTAATCTAAGCACATAACCTATTCCTAACACAAGTCATTGCCTCCCAAAGTGGTTGTAATCTTTTATATAGTATATACCCAGTGAATTGACTAGCCTCAGATGATACACAGTGAGGAATCAGATCCTCCTACATAAGTTGTACCTGTTTATCTGCAGTCTTCTCTTCTCTACCTCCCTTTAAAGTCCAGAATTGTTAAAGCTCATCTGAGCTTCCAGAAAAAAGGGGATGGAGAGCTGAAGTCACACTCCGCTGAGCTCAGTGAGAAGGGTTCTAAAAGCTGATTTGAGGGAAGGGACACATCACCCCTTCATATAGTACACAGGAACAAAGCTGAGGCTGTCAATCTGCTGGAGCTCCCTTCCGTCACCTTTTTTCTCTTGGTGTCAGGAAAACTTATCAGAAGTAGCTCATGCTGATAGCAGAGGAAGGAGCAGACAGAAATTACACTTAGTGCTCTTAATTGAGACAAGTACACATTATAGAGGGATATGCTTTGTTTATTTTTAATGTCTGAGGATTACAAACATTTTAACTTCACACCTAAACTAATATCTAACTAATATGTAAAACATGAACACTATGTGGTACTTAGTACTTTGACACCAAATTATATTGTCTTTTTAAAGTTTTTAATAGAGTGACTGTTAAATGTCAAAATCCACTTTGTGTAGTATGTTCTAAACTCCCCTAAGAAAATAAGGAAACCTTTCAGAAGGTGAGCAGAAGAAAAGACCATAGTCCTATTGAGGGTTGTGGCATTGCTGTGTTCATAGAAGTCCTTTGTGTTTCAATGTTTCAGTAAGGACATTTAAATATTGTTCAGGATATTGTAAATTGCAAGTCATTTAGATGATTATAGCATGTGCTTAAGAAAAAAACTTAAGTTTATATAAAACCAAAATGTTTTTCCTTAGTTTTGGATAGAGTAGGAAAGGGTAAAAGTCCCTGTTGGGGTATTTTCTGTCTCTTGCTCAGGAGATTTTTCTTCACTTCCTGTCCTGGAGATGCAACAGGAAAGAAGTAAAACTTATCATTTAATTCTATTAGACCATATTTTAGGAAACAAAGTGGCTTTTAGTAATTAACCAGGAAAAGTCTATTCATGCTTGAATAGTCTTTTCAATATAAAAAATGCTGTAATACTTTTTTTATTAGCTTTTTTATGATTGTAGATGACAGGAACTTAAAATGTTTCTGATCCTATTTCATTTTTTTGTGTGCATTAAAAACCAAGAATTTTATTATTTCCCTTTTTTTCCCGTTGCTGTGAAATTGAAATATAAATCATTTCATAATTAAAATGCATTTATCAAAGACACAAAACCGTCACTAGGAGAATCAATTTCAAGACTCCATAGACACAGAGTTTCAGTGTTACATATGGATCTGATGTGACATAGAGTGACACTGAAATACAAAGCAGTTAATTGATTGAGGATATAAAACATAGCAGTGAATAATAAAATAAAATATGCGGAAACTGGTTTTCAGGTGTAAGTTTTACCTTTTCCAACTTAAACACTATTTCACTGCACAATAGAAGAAAATGTAAAATGTTGTCCCTTTTAATAACACAAGAAAATATGTAAGAATTATGTTCTGAGAAAATGTATTTTTTTCTGGCTGACCTATTCATTGTTCTATTGCTGTCTGATATTAAAAATGGAATCTAAAGGTCTCTGGACCAATTTTTTTTATTCATTGACATTTTTTTTATTTTTCATTCTCTAACTAGCACTTGCCATATTGCTGTTTGATATTAAAAATGGAATCTAAGGGTCTCTGGGCCAATCATTGACATTTTTGTCATTTTCTAACTAGCCATTGCCATTGAAAAAAATCCCATTGACTGTCTTTTTTATGCCTTATAGAACAAAATGAAATGACGCACAGGTACTCTTAGGAACTAATCAGACTCCCGCTTTCAGTAGGTAAGTATAGCCAGAAGAACAAGAGATAATTTCTTATTGTTTTGTATGAGTCACCACGCTATGCGTTGCCTTATCAAATGAAAGCTTCAAACGAATATCTTGAATCCGTTTGTGAACTGTCACTGAAACCTATAAAGCACAATGGGAAAGTGGTAATAGATAGAGATGCATTACTGGACAATTTATCTCCTTGTAAACCACAGCCTGCAGCAAACCGATTGTTACGGTGTGTGCCAGGACGAAATTAATGGCATTAGCCTCCTACCAACAGCTGCAGGAAAGAAAATGTGCCACTACTTATATTTTATAAACTTCAAAGTCAGGGACCAAATCATCAAAGGATGAGAGCCAAGCAAGTATTAAAAACAGATTATTCTACTAAGAAATAAGAAGCAGTGGGTAGCTTATTATTTATTACAAAAGCATGCAAATATGTTTACTAAGTAAACCTGTGAAGGTAGAAGAGATAGGAAATCTGAATTTTACAACTTCACTGGCTGTATGCTTGTCTATGGTGGGCAAAACATTGGGGAGTGAATAGGAATGTGCATACTCAGCCAAGTTTGGTTCATGGTATATATATATATATATATTTCAAGATATGTATATCTATCTATCTATCTATCTCTCTCTCTCTATATATATATATATATATATATATATATATCTATATATATATATATAGATAGATGGATAGATAGATAGATAGATAGATAGATAGATAGATAGATAGATAGATAGATAGATAGATAGATAGATAGATAGATAGATAGATAGATAGATAGATAGATAGATAGATAGATAGATAGATAGATAGATAGATAGATAGATAGATAGATAGATAGATAGATAGATAGAATGTTTGGGGGTTCAAAGTCATTTTCTAGCAAAAAAAAGTACGGATTTTACCTTGTAAGCGACGAATGTCAGAAAAAGGCCTGGTTTTTAAGTGGGTTAAAATACAAAAAAAAGGTTAAAAACACTTTAAGTACACCGTATACAGAACACCGTATACAGTGGGGTATTATGTGAAACATACTGAAAAATAGATTTAGGGTCTACACAAACTTTAATAAGAAACATTTAATTTAACTTTTTTTTTTTTCCCAAGCAAATTTCACAGAAGAAACTTAACTACTTTCAGACTGGAAGATTTTGCTGCTTAATGACCAGGCCCTATTTTGCAATTTGGCACTGCGTTATTTAAACAGACAATTGTGCAGTCGTGCGACGCTGTACCCAAATAAAAGACGTGCTTTTTTTTCCCACAAATGGAGCTTTCTTTTGGTGGTATTTGATCACCTGTGCAATTTTTGTTTTTTGCGCTATAAACAAAAAAAGAGTGTCAATTTTGAAAATTATTTTGCCATTTCACACTCTCCAAAAAAAAATGTAAAAATCAAAATTTTTTAACATTTTTGTTTCAATTTGTTTCTGCTACATAAAAAAAAAATCGCAATAAGTGTATTTTGATTGGTTTACGCAAACGTTATTGTGTCTACTAACTACGGGAAAGATTTATGTCATTTTTATTGTTTTTTTTTTTACTAGGCAATCTGCGATTTTTTACGGGACTGCGACATTGCGTCGGACAGATTGGACCCCTAAATGACATTTTTTACACTTTTGGGGGTACCAGTGACATTACTACAGTAATCAGTGCTAAAAATATGCACTGTTACTGTAATAATGCCATTGGCAGGGAAGGGGTAATACTATTGGTGATCAAGGGGTTAAATGTAAGCCTAGGGGAGTGATTCTAACTGTGGGTGGGTTGGGCTTGTGAGATGACCATAGAGACATGTGATCCTTTATAGCAGGATTGCATGGTCTCTGTGATCATTCGAGGGAGAAGGACAGACGGCTGTGTTTACATCAGCCGTCCGTCCTTCTCTGTCAGTGGGGAGAGATCGCCGTTGTCAGGCGGCAATCAGAGCCGCCTGACACTCGCACTGGCTTCCCCGCTGACGAGCGGGGGTGAGAGCACCCTGCCGGGGGTGAGCACTCGCCCCCTAGCTCCTCCCAGGCGAGCGCCGTACATGTACGGGGTTTTGCCTGGAAGAGCCAGCCTGCTGCAGTACATCTGCGGCGGCTGGTCGTCAAGTGGTTAAGCTTGGAGTTTCCATTTTGGCATAATTTTCTGAGGGCAAAATCAGTAAGTTTTCCAGTGGAATAAACATTGATCATGGCTGGTTCCCATGTTTCCAGAAAAAAAAAAGGATTACTAGGTAATAAAATATAATAACACACTTTCATATTTTGACTTCTATTTAAATGGCTGTGGTGAAATA
Source organism: Pelophylax lessonae (assembly GCF_965119305.1). Lineage (NCBI taxonomy): Eukaryota > Metazoa > Chordata > Amphibia > Anura > Ranidae > Pelophylax > Pelophylax lessonae. Next base: position 542,587,870 of record NC_138768.1, on the reverse strand, counting down.
GAATACAATTAGACCTTTGTAGATTCTCATAATAAATTTTGTGTTCTGTACAGGTTATTAGAGGTAAGATTTGAGATAAGAATCTTTATGTACTGTACAGATGAAAATGATGCGATGGTACAATCAATAAGCCACTAGGTGGCACCATACTTCACTGGAGTAGCAGGTCTCTGCCTTGCCAAGGGTTGCTTGTCAGCTTACTTCATGCAATCAAGGAACAATCATTATTGGGCTAATATTTATATAGCTGCAAATGTGTTTGTTGACTGAGTACAGCAATAGTTTATTTGTGACAAAACAAATATTGGCAGTATATACATCTAATACTAAAAATAATAATAAAAAAAATGTATAATTTATTAAGATTTGGATGCAGAAGCAGATTACTTTTACATGAGTGTGGGACATTGGAGACAGAGTTTTCTGCTGGCCATACACTATAGGAAAAATTGTTCAAACTAATTTTCGAAAAACAAAAAACCAAAACAATAGTGCCATCATGTAATGACTGATAAATCGTTCAATGGACCTAAATTAATCAGTTTTTTGTTTGTTTTTTCCCATATACCTAGTGTAAACAGTTTGGATGAGAAACTCATTACCCTTTCAATTTATCGTTCATTCGGCAAAAAATTTCCAAACTTGTCCTTTGTATTTTTGGCTCAAAAATGTCACAACCGATTACCAATTTGTGCCCATTGACTGGCCCGAAAAACGAACAGACTTTCCAAATGACTGAATTTCGGATGATTTTTCTAGTGGATGGCCACCATTAGTGTTGAATATTCTAACTGCATTATTTTATAATTCATTTTATATTGTAATCATTTTTTTTCATAATTTTATCTCCAGCCTTGATATTTTATGACCACCTCAATTGGCAATATCTTCTCTCTATCACCCCAAAAATGGTCAGTTCCCACCTAGTGATATTTCAAGGAGTAATAACCTGTGTCCTGTTTCGTCTCAGCAGTGGAGACAGATTGTTAACAGGTTATCATCTTTATTAATCGCACAAAAGTCCTGCCCCAACTCCTCCCTCTAACTTTTAAAGCTCTTAGGCTGCATTCACATCTAAACATTATGTCGTGCTGCAACGCCATTCATCGTTAATGGCACCCCAAATTCAGCAAGCAGATGTGCTTTTTTGCAAACATTAACACCAAGGCAAAGCTTGATGCTCAAAAAAGCACAAGAGGTCCTTTGGAGCATTTGTCATACATAGGGCAACCCATTCAAATGAATGGGCTGTCCTATGCCTGTAGCGTGAAAACTTGCAAAACGGCAAAAAATACATGTGCATGCAATGCTCGGATTTGAATGCAGCTTTAACTGCTTGCCGACCGCCCTATAGCACATTTACTGGTTCCAGGGTTGCCGCGCTGTGCAGGATCACATATATATATATATATATATATATATATATATATATATATATATATATATATATATATATATATACAGTACAGACCAAAAGTTTGGACACACCTTCTCATTCAAAGAGTTTTCTTTATTTTCATGACTATGAAAATTGTAGAGTCACACTTCAGAAGGTAGTCACCTGAAATGGTTTTCACTTCCCAGGTGTGCCCTGTCAGGTTTAAGAAGTGTGATTTCTTGCCTTATAAATGGGGTTGGGACCATCAGTTGTGCTGTGCAGAAGTCAGGTGGATACACAGCTGATAGTCCTACTGAATAGACTGTTAGAATTTGTAATATGGCAAGAAAAAAGCAGCCAAGTACAGGAAAACGAGTGGCCATCATTACTTTAAGAAATGAAGGTCAGTCAGTACAAAAAATTGGGAAAACTTTGAAAGTGTCCCCAAGTGCAGTCACAAAAACCATCAAGCGCTACAAAGAAACTGGCTCACATGCGGACCGCCCCAGGAAAGGAAGACCAAGAGTCACCTCTGCTGCGGAGGATAAGTTCATCCGAGTCACCAGCCTCAGAAATCGCAGGTTAACAGCAGCTCAGATTAGAGACCAGGTCAATGGCACACGGAGTTCTAGAAGCTGACACATCTCTAGAACAACTGTTAAGAGGAGACTGTGTGAATCAGGCCTTCATGGTAGAATATCTGCTAGGAAACCACTGCTAAAGAAAGGCAACAAGCAGAAGAGACTTGTTTGGGCTAAAGAACACAAGGAATGGACATTAGACCAGTGGAAATCTGTGCTTTGGTCTGATGAGTCCAAATTTGAGATCTTTGGTTCCAACCACCGTGTCTTTGTGTGACGCAGAAAAGGTGAACGGATGGACTCTACATGCCTGGTTCCCACCGTGAAGCATGGAGGAGGAGGTGTGATGGTGTGGGGGTGCTTTGCTGGTGACACTGTTGGGGATTTATTCAAAATTGAAGGCATACTGAACCAGCATGGCTACCACAGCATCTTGCAGCGGCATGCTATTCCATCCGGTTTGCGTTTAGTTGGATCATCATTTATTTTTCAACAGGACAATGACCCAAAACACACCTCCAGGCTGTGTAAGGGCTATTTGACCAAGAAGGAGAGTGATGGGGTGCTGCGCCAGATGACCTGGCCTCCACAGTCACCGGACCTGAGCCCAATCGAGATGGTTTGGGGTGAGCTCGACCGCAGAGTGAAGGCAAAAAGTGCTCAGCATCTCTGGGAACTCCTTCAAGACTGTTGGAAGACCATTTCAGGTGACTATCATTTGAAGTGTGACTACAATTTTCATAGTCATGAAAATAAAGAAAACTTATATATGTAATCCTGCACTTCCAAGTATCGGACGCGAGTGCACACCACCAGCGGCTCACTCCAACTGTGAATCTACACAGCGGGAGCTAATTAGTTGGTCCCATGGACCCGATGCCTCCTGGCACCCGCTGATCGTTCGGTACACAGGCAGAACGGCAGTCTGCCTATGTAAACAAGGCAGATTGTTATTCTGTCAGTACGGAAGGCATGGATCCTGTGTTCCTGTAAAGCAGGGACACCGATCCATGTCTTCCACTAGTAAAAGCACCTCCCCCACTACACTGAATCACCAGCTAGGCACTCATTTATCCCTTTGATCGCCCCTGGTGTTAACCCTTTACCACTCAGTGTCATTAGTACAGTGAGAGTGCACATATTTAGCACTGATCACTGTATTAGTTTCACTCATTCCCAAAAAAGTGTCAGTTAGTTGTCCAATGTGTTCACCCCAATATCGCAGTCCCACTATAAGTCGCTGATCGCTGCCATTACTAGTAAAAATAAATAGATAAATAAAAATTCCATAAATATATCCCATAGTTTGTAGACACTATAACTTTTGCGGAAATCAATCAATATGCGCTTATTGGGATTTTTTTTAAATCAAAAATATGTAGCAGAATACATATTGACCTAAACTGATGAAGAAATTCGATTTTTTACATTTTTTTGCTATATGATTTTGAGCAGAAAGTAAAAAATATTGTTTTTTTTTTTTCAAAATTGTCGTTTTTGTTTGTTCATGGCACAAAAAATAACCGCAGAGCTGATCAAATACCACCAAAAGAAAGCTCTATTTGTGGGAAAAAGACAAAAACAATTTAATTGGGGTAAAGTGTTGCAGGACCGCACAATTGTCAGTTAAAGTAACGCAGTGCAGTATCGCAAAAAATGACCTGGTCAGGAAGGGGGGTAAGCCCTCTGGAGGTCAAGTGTTTAGAGCAGAAATGCATTAAATTATTTTAAAATGGCAATACACAGAACTAAAGAAATCCACAACTAATCTTTGACTTTCATGGTAAAAAGTATGGCAAGTTTTCCTATCACCAAGATAAAAATGGTGACAGTGGAGGGAGCTCCAGCTGATTGACAGTCTAAGCTCTGTTCCTGTATGCTGTGTGAAGAGGGGTGTGTCTCTTGCCTCCACTTAGCTTTCAGAGCTCTCCTTACTGAGCACTGCAGAGTGTAACTTCAGCTCTCTCTGTCCCTTTTTTCTGAACTCTCAGACAAGCTTTATAATTCAACACTTTGAACAGATGTAGAGAAGAGATGGCTGTAGATAAACAGGTAAAACTTAGGAGAGTTTGTTTCATCTCTGTGTATCGCCTGAGGCCAATCACTTCACTGGGTATATGTAACATTTTACAACCACTTTAAGTTAGAAATTCAAATGAATTTGAGAGTAATACTCAATAGCATTGCTGTCTAGATGTTATATATCTAAAAAGGTGCCACGGAACAATTGATGCTAAGGATAAAACTGCAATATAACAAATATAAATATTTTATTAACACAGAAGTATTAGTTCATGCTTCAAAGAGTTTACAATAAAATCCCTTGCATTATTTAGTATTAACTGAATGTGAACTTGTCCAAATGGGGGAAAAAAGAATTACTTTATCCGCTTGGACAATTAATAAAGCCAGACTGCCACGTTTATTTTTAAATCCAGCTAAATATATAACTAATTCACCTTCATATGTGAAAATCTAAGAACATAATGGGTTTTCTGAAATAATGTTTTAATATAACCGAGTCACCAATATGGTACTTGATGAGCAAGGCAATGCAAAAGGTAACAATATTCCAGTTAAGATTTCAGCAGTCAGATTACTTTTACTGTGCTGTTTTATTAAAGGGAATGTGTCACTGGTGGCTTTTTTTTTTTTTTTTAATGTATTATAATCAGGATTTAATAATGAAATTACAAAAAAAAAAAAAATCTTTAGTCAGATATAGATTATTGCATATGAATATTCTGTATTCCCAATGTTAGGCAGTAGTTTACATTTTAACCTGCTTTTTACATGTTTCTAGGCTATCCTTGTTTGCACTGATGATGAAAAGAGCTTGTTGTTTACAGAGCCCAGCTCAATAGATCAAGTTCCAATTTAGACACACAGAGTAAAGCAGGCCAAACAATAAACTATTTTTTTGTACAATTTCTGTACAATTCTCTTTACTTCAACTATGTAGTGCAAGGGGGCCTGCCTAAGTGGATAAAAAATGAAAGTGTTGTTCTGGTTTGACCTCATATTTTATGGTTTTTGGTAAATCTAAAGAAAAATTGTACAAGAAAATTGTATAATGTATGGCCAGCCATGGATGGATGATTTTCTTCTTCCAACCACGGGTTGCAGGAAATAAAATCGCTCAAATCCTTCCATCAACTCAGTCAGTGTTGATGGGGAGATCCCTCCTGCAGAGCCATTTTATTCTTCTGGCGGGGGGAGCTGTCCCCACTGGAAGAACACAGTGATTACTGCTAGCAGCTATAGTAGCTGCTACCAATAATGGCATTTAAAGTTTGCCAGGCTGGTTGTACCCTACTTGATTAATCAATCAAATTGGGTACATTCAGCCTGGCCATAGGTTGTTCGAATTCGAACCATCTATGGCCAGCTTTAGTCACCTAAGTCCCATCTCTCCTGCTCTCTTTATTGGGAGCATGCTTACCTGCATGTCTTTGGAGGGCAGGGGTTAATCCAATGCAGCTGATCACTTTGCCCCTTGAGAATACTAACCTGGGGGATGCCTGTCAGGCTTCAGAAGAAGCGGCCATGGATATCACTCACTGCCTTAATCAAGCAATCTTTCTTTAATAGCTGTAGAGCACCTTTACACAACTGAGTTGACCTACTAAAGAAGTAGATGTTGTCCTGCTACTACTACTGCTGAGTAGGTTCTAAATTAGTTGATGATAAGCTTTTATTTTTTGATGTCCACTGTATATTTAACAAATTACATTAAAGTATATGTAAACTCTAACAATGAGCTTATCTTTTTTTTATCCCTTTAACAATATGCTAAAAATTAAAAAGAAAAAAATACTGCTCTAGTGTAATTATATAATAAAACAAACTAATAAGCAGCAACTATTTAGTGAGATATACACTATATAAAAACTAAAAAAAAGTAAGTTGCGCTAAAATTGAGGTGTCCATGTTTTTTTTTTTTTTTTTTTAAAGCCCGTAGCGTGTGAAACACACACAAAAGACTCCACCCGGTGCATAAAAAAGTGCACACACACAAACGTGAGGAACACAAAAAGTGCACAGGGTGTGCGAAAACAAATGGTCTTCCCTCCGAAGAGGTAGGACCCGAACCTCGATCCCCCGGGGCGCAAGACTCCTGACAGGGATTTAAGGTACTCATGGTCTGTCTGGCCGAAACCAGACTGACCCTGTTCTCCAGGGGGACTGCCGAAACAGCCCACCCCGAGTACTAAGTGGGGCTCCCTCGAAGGGAGACCCCATGAGAGAGGGCGAACTAAGCCAAAAGGCCATATCCACCCCCTCCTAAGATTCAAGGCTGGGCCCGAGGACCCACACCCTACAAGTCGTGCAAGAAAAAAGGGGATAGAAAGTGACAAACTACAAAGAAAAAGCCCACACAAACAAAAAGGTGGGGAGGGGGAAGTGGACAGGTGAAATAGTGCCCTTGTGAAAATACAAGGGCAGGCCTTCCGGCCGGAATAAATATTCCTCTGGTCGAAGCCAAAAGGCCTTGCCCAAGAGGCAGGTGCTGAAAAAGTGTGTAGGTGCAGTGACCATGGTGCCGAAAAACTCAAGGCGAGCTGCCCCTCACCAGTGAGAATTAAGGCACCCCTGGGCTGCCACCCCAGGGGCACATACACTACGGGCTTTTCCTATCCCTATTGAAACGCGTTTGGAAAACTCAGTGGCAATTTAGTCATCTGTTTATGCATGGTGTATGTTATCCCTACTCCCTGTTAGGACAAAACTAGATGATATTGTAAAGCTAGACCAGAGTATTTGATGTTCAGAGCTAAATAATTTGAATCTTTTCCGTATAGTAAACATTTTCTTTTTAAAGTTTGTTTCTAATAAAATTCCCATGGGAGATGCATTTTTTCTATATAGCATATAGGGACAGAGTAGCCTTTAACCCATGACATACTCACCTTAATCTACAAGGCTTAATCTACAATTAATCTACCTTAATCTACAATACTCACCTTAATCTACTAGTATATGTAGCGTAATGGCCCGTATACACGATCCAAAAATCGGATGACAGATCGTCCGTTTTTTTTTTCCATGCTAGTCCCATATCTTAAATGCAGAAGTTACTTAAGGTACAAAAATTCTCGTATGACAGGATAGTGATGTGATGTATTGTAGTATATTTGTATGGTATTTTGGAATGCCAATCGTACGATCTGGTATCATACAAGAAACATTTTCATGCTTGTCCTATCGGATATCATTGGATGAACTATCATGATCAGCTTTAATAAGCTCTGTACTAACGATCCAATTATCGTACGATCGCTTCAAAAGCAGTATTTTTCGTCCAGTTTTCGGATCGTGTGTATGGGCCATAAGGAAACCTGTACCAAGGTTGTATTGAACTGCTGACTGTCAAGACAATCCAGAGGCTTCAGTAAATTTTGAGTCACTCTTGCTCTCCTGATCTGCATTCCTGTTCTGGCTCAGTGACCCAGAAAATAATGCAGCCAGAGACAGCCAGGCTAACAACTTTTATTTCTTTTAGAAGGTCAACTGTACTTTTCTCAATACTGGCTTCTTTTAAATGGTTTTTAATAAATTCCCAATCCTAAATAGAATCATTGCCCAGAGCTTAAATGAAATAGGGGCTCAAAGTAACACACAGTTCAGTTATTCATATGTCAGAAATATTTATTACGTGTTATATTTCAGTCCGTTGCCCAGCTAAAACCCACAGATAGGTCATGAAAACATTGAGATTCCTATGACAGGGTGTATAAATTTGCTGACAGGAGATGACTCCACAAGACTGTGGTTTTCTGAACATGACACAGTGGAAAATGCAAGTGTCTACTGATTGGACCGGAGGGACTCAGTGTATGATTTATGTAAGAAGAAGCCGCAGTGGATACTCGTTTGATGCTAAATGTATCTGTAGGTAAAAATGGCCACAGATGTATTCCTGTTTTATATCTGAAATATATGCCCTGCCCAAATGTCCTTGTTACTGTAATCCCAACATCATAAACACTACATTAATCTTTGCCTTGTAATTAGCTGTAACAATAGTAATTAATAGATGAAAACATTAAAGAGGAGCTCCAGTCATTTTTTGTGTTTTTTAAAAAGTCAGCAGCTAAAAAAGTGTAGCTGCTGACTTTGATAAACACATTCACCTGTCCTTAGATCCAGCGATGTGATCACCTGAGCCGCCCCTTCTGCCTGTCTTCTCCCCCCTACATCTCAACTGTGGGCACCTGCCTGTGACAGCTTGTGGCTTCACAGGTGGGTGCTCACTGCCCATGCGTGAGTTGCACTGCGCCTCCTAAATGGTCTGGCAGTGTTCTGGAACCTGTGATGTGTCCCAGAAGACTGCAAGGAGGGGGAGAGGAGAATTTCTGCTCGGATCGCCAAAACAAGGTTCCTGCTCCATCCCAAAAAAAATGACACGCCAAATGTGGCAGGGGAGGGAGGAGTTCTTAAAGCGAAACTTCCCCTTTTGGGTGCAGCCCCGCTTTAACAATGATGCAAAATACTTTTTGCTTATAGCACCTGTAGTTCTAAAAAGCGCCACGTGTATTTAAAGCGTAACTCCACTTTTTTTTAGAAAAAAGCATTCCCCTCTGGGCGATCTATGTGCATTACAGGGATTTTAACAAACTTTGTTGCAGATTCCTACCTTTTGTTATTCTGGAGAAATCATTATTTGTTCCTCTGTGCCTCTGTGCTGAGTGGGTCTAATGGGAGTGGTTTCATAATTATCTATCAGCTGTGGCAGCTGCAGAGCACTAATGAGGAAATCTGCGAGGTCTGCATCCCTTTAGGCGTGCTCCTATTGGGAGTATCTCACCAAAAATGACATTTTTGTTGCAGGGGATTCCAGAAATCTGAATTGTATCTTAGTGCAGACAATTAGTGAGCCAATCACACAAGCAGGAAATGATGTTTCTGGGGTGTGGTCAGTATACATTCTGTGTACAGAACAGCTCCAGGTAGCCATATTGCATTTTCAGAACATTACAACAGCTGCAGATTGAAAAGGAAAGGTCATTTTTTAATAACATTCAATGACAATATGATTTGTGTCGCAATTGTATACGCTCTATTGTTTTTCCTTTACTTGATATTTTTTTTCCCCACAAAAGTGGAGTTACCCTTTAACCACTTGCCGACTGCCGCACGACTATTTACGGAGGCAGTCAGCCCCTCACAGGCAAAGTGACGTAGGGGTACGTCACTAGCCTGTGAGCCTCTATGGGGCGAGCCCGCGCCGCCGGAGGCGCGCTCCCGCCCCCGCTTGCTCCCTAACTTCCCCGCGCTTGTGACCGGCGGACCTGTTGTCCGCCGGTCACTCGCGATCGTCCGTTACAGAGGGAGAAAGGCAGGCGGCTAATGTAAACAAAGCCGCCGCCTGTCATTCTCCCTTGTGTAAGTGCAGAGATCATACAGTCCTGCTATGTAGGATCGTATATCTCTGTAGTTACACGAAAAGCCACGTCCCTTTACAGTTAGAAGCACGCCCCTAGGGACACACTTAATCCCTCCTCTTCCAATAAAGTTAACCCCTTCCCTGCCAGTGTCATTTTTACAGTAACAGTGCATACGTATAGCACTGATTACTGTAGTAATGTCACTGGTACCCCCAAAAGTGTAAAAAATGTCAGTCAGGGGTCCGATCTGTCCGCCGCAATGTCACAGTCCCGCAAAAAAAAAATCGCAGATCGCCGCCATTACTCGTTAAAAAAAAAATAAACAATAAAAATGACAAAAATCTTTCCCTTAGTTAGTAAACACAATAACCTTTGCGCAAACCAATCAAAATACGCTTATTGCGATTTTTTTTACCAAACATATGTAGCAGAAAACAAATTGGCCTAAAATGTTAAAAAAATTAGATTTTTACATTTTTTGGGGGGGGGGGGGGATTTCATCAAAAAAATGTGAAAAATATTGTTATTTTTGCAAAATTGTCTTTTTTTTTTGTTTATAGCGCATGATCAAAAAATTGCACAGGTGATCAAATACCACCAAAAGAAAGCTCTGTTTGTGGGGAGAAAAGGACATCAATTTCATTTGGGTACAGCGTCGTAAGACCGCGCAATTGTCCGTTAAAGTCACGCAGTGCCGAATCGCAAAATAGGGCCTGGTCAGGAAGGAGGTAAAATCTTCCGGGGCTTAAGTGGTTAAACATCTTATATTTCCAATATGTTACAGCTGTGTAGTGTCTAAACCGTATATTCAGTCTTTTGTATCAGTATGATACCGCCATAAGCTAAGAAGACATAAAATATTCATAAGTATTCATGAAAGTGTATAGTGTGCACAGCATAAACGAGTGGCTTTGGATGCACACTTGGTTACTGTGGTAAAGGGAAATGATTTGCACAGCCAAATCGCTTATCCTTACATGAGAAATAAACCCCTTGCTGCCTTAGAATTGTAATGGAAGTAATACAATGCAGATACCTTCTGTTCTAGGAATGCAATTCTGTAATCTATAATACTTTGAAGGTTTTTTTTTTTTTTTGGGTTCTAGGACTATTGCAAGGAAGAGAGATAAATTGTATCCAGAAAACAAATGTGGATCAAGAAAAGCTTTAGTTTAGACTCGGTTTGCTGAGCAATATTTACATTTTGAGCCTGGTGACATCAGAATAATATTTGAAATATGCCCCTGATGTATGATTATAGGCTCATTCACAGCTTTGCCTTATAGTGTGTATAGTTATGTATTATTCCACATCCGCGCACTAAAAAACGCACATGACTTTTTTCCATGACACCACAATGCAGTGTGTCTGCTGGTATATAGGCTGAAATGCGTCAAACGATCTTATCAGCAGTTGTGTTCTGTGGTTTCTAAATAAAAATGAAGATTTTGTAAGAGCAACTACCGATGTGCGGATCATCTTTCAACGTCTGCTGGTGTATGCATTTGGTGTGACTGGGGTCATGTGCATTGTTTGCAGCATGAATGGTTCCTGTTCCCTAAAGCAGTGTTTCTCAACTTTTTTTATCAGTCGAGGCACACTTTAAAATGATGGACGGTTTAGAGGCACCCCATTCTAAAATGTAAAAAACTATTCTAATAGCTTTACATAATGCAGCAACATCGACACGTATGACACCCAACATTAGAGGTGATTTATTGTTCCAAAGCAAACACACTTTTCCACACTGACACTGACTAGTATTCCAATGTTTCTGTTCTCCCTCAATTTCTCTCCATCAGTCAGCTAATGTGACCCTAGTGATGAGGGAGAGAGGCAGAGGAGGGTCAAACAATGATGCTGTGGAGGCAACAGACATCCTCCTTATTAATGGATGGTATTGGTTGTTAGGATGCCAGTGTCTAGAAAGGCTTTGTGTAACTAAAAGGCAGGCTTGATCCACCTGCTGGCTTGTATACAATTTTGATCACTTTTTAGGCATTTTGCCAAGGCACCCCAGGGTTGAAAAATGTTGCCCTAAAGCATGTTATACAGCACAGTGCTTTATGCTGTTTAATTTGGCCCCCTGTATCATCTAAAATACCTGGCTGATCCTGCCTGGTTCTGCCCTCCCTTCTGTAAACTGACCACGGTATATCATGGCTGCTGAGCCTTGACACCGTGGTCAGTTTACGTGTCTCCGTCATCCGCAGCCCTGCACTGCCCTCTCCTCCTCCCCCCCTGCCTCTCAGCTCGTACCAGTACTGCTCTGCCCCCCAGCCCCACTGCTATAAAACTATGTGATATTCATACCATACCTTCTGTTAGATAACAACATGTGCCCCACTGTATATGCTTTATAAAAAATATGACAATATCTACCTTATTTCAAAACGCCTCCTGGCGCTCACGTGACTGCTCGCCTCTCTCCTCCTCTCCTCCCCTCCTCCCAGCTTGTGTCAGCGGGAGATCTCAGCCCCTCCTGCTGTAGCTGTCAGACTGGAAAGGAGAGAGGCGAGCAGTCACGTGAACACCTGGAGGCGCTCTGAAAAAAGGTAGAAATCATCAAATTTTTTATAAAGCATATACATTGGGGCACATGTTGTTATCTAACAGAGGGTATGGTATGGACATCACATGGCTTTACAATCACTTTAAGCCCTGGTTCACACCAGTGCGGCTTTGAAATCACGCTACTTCAGCGCAATTTCAAAGCTGCAGATCAGATTTGCACCTCGGATTTCATTGCGGCCTGCGACTTCGTTTAACAGAAGTCTATGCAAGTCAAAATAAAATCTGAAAAAAGTAGTGCAGGAACCTTTTTCAAAGCTGCTGTGCCAGGAGTCGCGGTAATTTGAACGGTTCCATTGCCGGCAATGGGGTGCGACTTGTCATGCAATTTGGAACTGTCAAAACGCAAGACAAATCGCAATGGTGTGAACGAGGGGTTAGTGTCCCTGTTGAAGCGCATTTTCAAAATTTGAACTGTCTATAGCCGGCTTTAGATCAGTGTTGCCAATCTACCAGATTCAAATTTCCTGACACGACACCCAAAATTTATTGACACAGCCAAGTTATTACTGGCATTTCCAAAGGTTAAAAAATTACAGTTTCAAATGTAAATTTCAGTATTAAGGCTACAAACAAGTTACCAATGTGATTTAAGGTTAATATTAAGGCAAAAAAACATATTTCTTATTTTATTTTCAATATAGTAAGTAGCTCAGGGACAGGACTCAGGAGGACGAGAAATTAGAATGAGCAGGCACACACACACATGAAATTGACTCTCAAAGTGACACTGACAGCAGAGTGCAGCAGCACAGATCAATGACACGTCACATCCCCTCCTAAGTCACACTGACAGTCTCTCCAGATGGTCCCTTCAGTTCACTCTAGTCCAAACAGCGCTGACAGTCCAGCTCCCGGCTTGCCTTACTCCCGGCCCAAATGTTAAAGCAGTATTATACCCCAAACCAAAAATGTAGTATATTGCAGCTTACCATTCATTAGATGTTGTGGCTTCATTAGTTATCTTTTTTTCCTCTGTTTTCACCTGCTGACCTGGACAGTAACACACCTCTTATATTAGAGTGCCTCCTCTCTGGATGAATAAGCACAGGGGCACCCTTTGACAGCAGAATTGTCAGTCTGGGGGAAGGGGAGAGCTAGATATACTAGTAGATTTAAATACACTAACAAATTGAATCCGGACTTCAGCTTACACTGCAGTTACACAAGCAGCAAATATTTTTTTTTTCTTTTGGGATAAAGGTTTTTTATGAATAAATAACAACTGCTCATTGTAAGCACCCCTGTCAGTGGTAAATGGTTAGTTGCAACACTCAACTTATTTACTAGCAAGGAAAAAAAAAAGGAAAGAAAGACTATAAAAGACAAGCTTGTCTCTGCATTGAGTGAAATCAGAACTCTCAAAATGTACAAGGTTTTTCTGGGTCAACGAATCACTAAACAGTAAAATAAAGGTTACATTAGAGTTCACTAAGAAACACATCCAAAAGTTTTTTTGAGTTTTACTACGCTCCCTGCTGACACCACCAACTTTGGAATGTGGAGTTCCACATACTTACTGCATACTTACTGCTCTAACAGTAAAGAACGCTTCAAGACGTTTAAGATTGAACTGATTCTCGTCCAACTTCATTGTGTGGCTGCGTATCTTCTTTAGAGACCTAGGATTAAACATAGCTCCTAACTGTCCCTGACTGACCCTCATTCAGAACAAAGTCCCTCTGTCCTTCTTTCCTCCTCATGTGTCCCTCATTTGGGTCTGATTTATAAAGTTGCATATAAAATGCACTTCTTATCTATTAAAAAATGTTTCCCAGAGCTAAACCTTTTATCCAGTTTCTAGATTGGTACATTTGTAAATTCAAAAATCCAGTATAAAGGAATAGTAGTGGTAAAAAAAAGCACTTGTGGGTTTACCTAATCATTTTTGTGCAATTCTCCTTTAAAGCGGTTGTAAACTCAATAAAAAAAAAAAATAAAAAAAAAAAAAACCTGCAAGACAAAGGCATAATGAGCTAGTATGCAACGCATACTAGCCCATTATGTGTAACTTACCTGAAAACGAAGCCCTGACACGGACCCCCGGACATCGCTGCGGGCGCTGCCATGGTCCCTCGTCGTCTCTTCCGGGTTCGGCGGCTCCGGCACGCTGATTGGCCGGAAGAGACGGCTCCGGCACGATGATTGGCCGGAGCCGCGATGACGTCACTCCCGCGCATGCGCGCAGGAGTGATTTTTCCGGCAAGCTCCCGGCAACTTAATTGAAGGTCCCCCGGACCTTCAGAGCGCATGCGCCGCTCGCACGAGCGGCTGCATGCACTGTAAATATCTCCTAAACCGTGCCGGTTTAGGAGATATTATTTGTACCTACAGGTAAGCCTTATTATAGGCTTACCTGTAGGTAAAAGTGTCAAAAAGCGGGATACTACCGCTTTAACCACTTAAGCCCCAGCCCTATTTCGGACACTTTTTGTTTACAAGATAAAACCAGTATTTTTTCCTAGAAAACTACTTAGAACCCCCAAACATTATATATATTTTTTTAGCAAAGACTCTGGAGAATAAAATGTCGGTCATTGCAAAATTTTTTGTCACGCGGTATTTGCGCAGCGGTCTTTAAAACGCCATTTTTTTGGAAAAAATTTGAAAAATCAAATTTCACTGCATTTAAATATTGTGATAAATATATAAATATTTTTTTGTATATTGTGAAAGATGATGTCACGCCGAGTAAATAGATACCCAACATGTTACGGTTTAAAATTGCGCCCCCCCCGTGGGATGGCGACAAACTACGGTCAATAGAGATCTCAATCTGCGACGCTTTAAATTTATTTAACGGTTACTAGTTTAGAGTTAGAGTGTAGCTCTTTTTTTTAAATTATTGCCCACGCTCTGGCGATCGCGGCGATACCTCACATGTGGGGTTTGAACAGCGATTTCATTCGCGGCTCGACTTGCGTATACGTTTTTTTTTTGTGTGCGAGCTAACGGAGAAGGGGGCGGCTAAATTTTTTTTTTTTTTTCCTATTTATTTTTTCTTTTTTTTAAACTTTATTACAGGTTTTTTGAAAAAAAAAAAATCTGATCATTTTTATTGCTGTCACAAGCAATGTAAACATCCCTTGTGACACCAATATGTAGTGACAGGTACACTTTATGGAGGGATTGAGGGTCTAAAAGACCCCAGACCCCTCCACTACACTTCCCTGTATGCAAAACGCCGAAAACAGCATTTTTGCATACAGCCGTTTTTCAAATCTGCCGCCTTTTGCAGCACAGTAACCCGAAAGTGACGTCATGGACGCCGCCTCCGGGTTACGTCATCGGAGACCTGATCGATGCCGTTTCCGGCATTCATCGGGACTCCATCCAGCCGGCGGACGTGCCAGCTGGGTGCTCGGGGCTCCCGGTGGCAAAGCCACGGAAGGCGGCGGGAGGGGGGGGACGTCCCCTCCCGCCCCCCCAGGTAACGATCAAGCGGCTCCAGAGCCGCATCGGTCGTTACCGACGGAAAGCCGTCCATCGGCTTCAAACCACGGTACCGGGATGATGCCTCTAACTAGAGGCATCACCCCGGTATAACCCCGCAAAGTGTACCGACGTACCGGTACGTTGATATGCGGTAAGTGGTTAAGGGGGCATGCCCTATGCCTACATACAGTGCCTTGCGAAAGTATTCAGCCCCCTTGAACTTTGCGACCTTTTGCCACATTTCAGGCTTCAAACATAAAAATATAAAACTGTAATTTTTTGTGAAGAATCAGCAACAAGTGGGACACAATCATGAAGTGGAACGAAATTTATTGGATATTTCAAACTTTGTTAACAAATAAAAAACTGAAAAATTGGGCGTGCAAAATTATTCAGCCCCTTTACTTTCAGTGCAGCAAACTCTCTCCAGAAGTTCAGTGAGGATCTTTGAATGATCCAATGTTGACCTAAATGACCAATGATGATAAATAGAATCCACCTGTGTGTAATCAAGTCTCCGTATAAATGCACCTGCACTGTGATAGTCTCAGAGGTCCGTTTAAAGCACAGAGAGCATCATGAAGAACAAGGAACACACCAGGCAGGTCCGAGATACTGTTGTGGAGAAGTTTAAAGCCGGATTTGGATACAAAAAGATTTCCCAAGCTTTAAACATCCCAAGGAGCACTGTGCAAGCGATAATATTGAAATGGAAGGAGTATCAGACCACTGCAAATCAACGAAGACCTGGCCGTCCCTCTAAACTTTCAGCTCATACAAGGAGAAGACTGATCAGAGATGCAGCCAAGAGGCCCATGATCACTCTGGATGAACTGCAGAGATCTACAGCTGAGGTGGGAGACTCTGTCCATAGGACAACAATCAGTCGTATACTGCATAAATCTGGCCTTTATGGAAGAGTGGCAAGAAGAAAGCCATTTCTTAAAGATATCCATAAAAAGTGTCGTTTAAAGTTTGCCACAAGCCACCTGGGAGACACACCAAACATGTGGAAGAAGGTGCTCTGGTCCGATGAAACCAAAATTGAACTTTTTGGCAACAATGCAAAACGTTATTTTTGGCGTAAAAGCAACACAGCTCATCACCCTGAACACACCATCCCCACTGTTAAACATGGTGGTGGCAGCATCATGGTTTGGGCCTGCTTTTCTTCAGCAGGGACAGGGAAGATGGTTAAAATTGATGGGAAGATGGATGGAGCCAAATACAGGACCATTCTGGAAGAAAACCTGATGTAGTCTGCAAAAGACCTGAGACTGGGACGGAGATTTGTCTTCCAACAAGACAATGATCCAAAACATAAAGCAAAATCTACAATGGAATGGTTCACAAATAAACATATCCAGGTGGTAGAATGGCCAAGTCAAAGTCCAGACCTGAATCCAATCGAGAATCTGTGGAAAGAACTGAAAACTGCTGTTCACAAACGCTCTCCATCCAACCTCACTGAGCTTCGAGCTGTTTTGCAAGGAGGAATGGGCAAAAATTTCAGTCTCTCGATGTGCAAAACTGATAGAGACATACCCCAAGCGACTTACAGCTGTAATCGCAGCAAAGGTGGTGCTACAAAGTATTAACTTAAGGGGGCTGAATAATTTTGCACGCCCAATTTTTCAGTTTTTTATTTGTTAAAAAAGTTTGAAATATCCAATAAATTTCGTTCCACTTCATGATTGTGTCCCACTTGTTGTTGATTCTTCACAAAAAAATTACAGTTTTATATCGTTATGTTTGAAGCCTGAAATGTGGCAAAAGGTCGAAAAGTTCAAGGGGGTCGAATAATTTCGCAAGGCACTGTACGTTTGCTAATAGATGTTCCTTATTACCATCTCAGAAAGTTGGGAGGATTGGATTGAATAGTTTTCTTACATTGCTGGATCACCATTTAAACATTTGTATAATTGCTATTATATCCCCTCTGACCCATTGGCGACCACCAGCAGTACATATATGCGGCAGGTTGGCTCTGTCCCATGAAATTAATTAACTGTACATCGCCACCACAGGGGGAGCCAATCAGTGGGTCCAGTTGCCGCAACTGCCGCTGGACACCCGCAATCGCTCCCCGTGGAGACAGAACGGCGGTCTCCCGTTGTAAACACCGCAGACTGTTGTTCTGTCAGTAATGAACATTTATTTAGGAACACAAGTCTCTGTGTTCATTCAGTAAATACATCCTCCCCACAGTTAGAAGGCATTCGCTAGGGACACATTTAACCCTTTGATTGCCCCTGGTGTTAATCCCTTCCCTGCCAGTGTCATTAGTGCAGTAACCGTGCATATTTATAGCACTGATTACTGTAGTAATGCCACTGGTCCAATCTGTCCGCCTCAATGTCGCAGTCCCGCTAAAAATCGCTGATCGCCGCCAATACTAATATAAAAAAATAAATAAATACATAAAAATGATATAAATCTTTCCCCTAGTTTGTAGATGCGATAACTTTTGTGCAAACCAATCAATATACACTTATTGGGAATTTTTTTTACCAAAAATATGTAGCAGAATACAAATTGACCTAAAATGATGAAAATTTTTGATTTTTACATTTTTTTTTATTGGGAATGTTATATAGCAGAAAGTAAAAAATATTGTTTTTTTTTTTCCAGAATTGTTGCTTTTTTTTGTTTATAGCGCAAAAAATAAAAATCGCAGAGGTGATCATATACCACCAAAAGAAAGCTCTATTTGTTGGGGGAAAAGGGGCTTTAATTGTATTTGGGTACAGCGTTGCACGACCGTGCAATTGTCAGGTAAATTAGTCCAGTGCCGTATCGCAAGAAATGGCCTGGTCATTAAGAGGGAAAACCTTCCGGTCCAGAAGTGGGTAAAGTATAACAAAAGGAAAATTTTTTTTTTTTAGTTTTAGGATTAGGATGGAGATGTATTAGAATGCTTGGTAGTTTTTATTACATAGTTGCATAGCTAGTCAGGATGAGAAAAGACACAAGTCCATCTAGGTCAACCAATAAAAAAACCTTGTACCCTGTTAGGGAGATTCACCCTCTATTTTTGTCCTGTATACCATTATCATTGCAAGTGAAAGTAAAAGGAAATCCCACATTTTGGGTTGCACCCAGAAAAGTAATAGAAGGGATATCTTCCAATAGGGACACTGGTGACTTGGGGGACCCCAAGGAATTCCTTTAATTTGCAGCGATTTCATCTTACTTCCTGTGTTGTCTATAGAACAGGAAGTGAAGGGAAATCTTCCTAATGGGACACAGATGGCAAAAAAAATAAAAATATCTGACAGGAATTATTACCCTTCGTTGCTTTATCCACAATAAAAAAAAACCTTTTGCCTATAGTTCTACTTTAACCACTTCAGCTCCTGAAGATTTACCCCCCTTCATGACCAGGCCATTTTTTGTGATACGGCACTTTGTTACTTTAACTGACAATTGCACGGTCATGCAACGCAGTACCTAAATAAAATTGATGTCCTTTTTTTCCCACAAAGAGAGCTTTTTTATGTTGGTATTTGATCACCTGTGGGTTTTTTATTTTGTGCGCTATGAACAAAAAAATAACAACAAATTAAAAAAAAAAAAAAACGTTTTTTCTTTATTGTATTAAACATATCAAATGAAACAAAAGTAAAAAATCTAATTTTTTAATCAATTTAGGCCAATATGTATTCTGCTACATATTTGTGGTAAAAAAAAATCCCAATAAGCATATATTGATTGGTTTGCGCAAAAGTTATAGCATCTACAAACTATGGGATATTTTTATTCATTTTAATTCATTTATTTTTATTTTTACTAGTAAAGATGGTGATCATCGACCTATAGTGGGACTGCAATATTGCGACAGACATTCAGACACTGACACTTTTGACACTTTTTGGGGACCAATGACGCTTATACAGTGATCAGTGGTAAAAATATGCACTGTACTAATGACACTGGCTGGGAAGGATTTAACGTCAGGGGTGATGAAAGGTTTAACTGTCTGCCTAGCCAGTGTTTTCCTACAGTGTGGAAGTTTTACTAAGGGGAGACATGGATCCCTGTCCCTGCTTTGCAGAGACACAGGATCCATGCCTTCCTTCCTATAAGAACGGCAATTACATAGGCAGACTACCGTTCAGGCTCTCTGCCGAATGATCGACAGGTGCTGGGGGACTTTGAGACTGTGGTATACGCTGATTGGCTCCTGCTGTGCATAATCACATTGGGAGGGAGCCATCGGGGCGTGGCGAAAAAGCCGGATCGCGTATATATATATATATATATATGTGTGTGTGTGTGTGTGTGTGTGATCCGGCACACAGCAGCTGCCCTGTGGCAGTAAAACTAGTATAGGGCGGTCAGCAAGTGGTTAAGTACCTCTTCTTCAGAAATAATAAGTTGAATGTTTTCTGTCATTTCTTATAACTAACGTTTTAGCCCCCTTATCAGCTTTGTTGCCCTTCTCTGGATTCTCCCCAGTTCAAGCACATCCTTCCTGGGAACTGGCGACCACAACTGGACAGTATACTCAAAATGTGACCAAACCAGATTTTTGTATAGTGGTGAATTATTATTTATTTTTTGAGTATATAACCTTTTTAATGCATGCCAATATTCAGCTAGCCCTACTTGCTGCAGCCTGGCATTGCATGCTATTGCTGAGCTTGTGATCTACAAGGACCCCCTAAATCCTTTTCTTTTCTTGATTCCCCCAGAGGTTTTCCCCCTAGCATATAACTTGAATTCCTATTTTCAGATCCTAAATGCATTACTTCACATTTATCCATATCGAACCTCATCTGCAATATAGCTGTCTGTCATTCAATTTTATTGAGGTACTTTTGTCAAGTTTCTATATCCTGTTGTATCCTGAATTTTTTGCCCAGCTTAATTTTGTATTGTTAGCAAACACTGAGATTGAACTACGAGGTGGTATCAAAAAGTTTCTAGTTTTGTAACACGCCAACAGATGGCAGCACAAGGCTGCACACACAGTCACAGGGAGCATTGACCTTCATAAGTCAGTGTGTCAAAATCATCCTGTGTACATCGGGAGTTTGGAAACTACTGCTATTCTGACCACGTATATTACTATGTTACCATATCTGCTATTTTATCAAGTTGGAACAAACGTGAGTTTCTTCCCCGAAACAACACAATCTCACTTCCTCACCCTACTCGCCAGATTTAGTTCCTGAGTACCTCTCCCTCTTACAAAAGATGAAGATCCAGCTCAAAGGTTGCCGTTTTTACACCATTGAGGAGATCCAGTGTGAATTGCAGAAGGTGCTTGACACGCTTCAAAAAGAAGACTTTCAGGACACATTCCAGAAGTGTCAGGAAGCTGGGGGCACTGTATTCAAGGCTGGCCCAACACATTGTGTTGCCTGGGTCCAAGAATAAGATGCTGCCTCCCCCCAAAAACGTCACACCCAACAAAAGCCCCCCCATATCCACCATTTTATATAATAATAACATTTAGAAAATATTATATATACTGTTAACTTCTTCCATAATTCACCACTGGACTGGTCCACCAAACACCCACTGTCTGTCCTCAGTCCTCCTGTCACTCCTGTGTCTGCCGCACCCACCGCCCTAGAAGATCCAGCCTGCCCTGTGTGAGATGGAGTGTGCTGGTGTCTGACGTCATAACGCACACCACGATCACGTGAGGGATGTTCCCCGGAGGAGACACTCTGCCTCCTCATACTCATCGGTTTCCACTACGGGCGGCAGTATGAGATGGGGAAATGCTCTCTGTAACGTGCCACAAACTGATGACACACAATACTGCTGGAAAAAAAAATCTTGGGAGTCAATTTGCTGCTCCTTTCCAAGTTCTGCCTAGGTCCAATGGACCCAGTGGGGCCCATAGTAGAGCCGGTCCTGACTGTATTGCTTTGCAAGGGGACTATTTTGAAGATGATAGTGTGTAAACGTAGATAAAAAAAAGTACTTTCTTGTAAACAGAGCTAGTCTCGAAACTTTTTGATACCACCTCGTATTTATTCCAACCTCTATATCGTTTATGAACAAGTTAAACAGAATTGGTCTTGACATCTAAAAAACTAGCAACTTGTTCAAATCTCTAAAAAGGGAAGAGTTTGTGTCATACTTACTTTGAGGTGTTCTCCAGTATAGCTTTTACCTCTTGAACCTGTTCCTTTCCAAAGTACACGACTGTGAGATGGACTCTCTTGTCCTGGTTAATGCACACTTCTCTACAAGAAAAAACACATACCATGTCATTTTCACAGCAGTTAGTAGAGAAAGTATAATATACATGGATATGCAATTATGGTTTCGGGCTCATGTGTCTAAATAGTATGTCATACTACAGCTTGCATATAATTTTCCATTTGCAATAATAACAGCAACGTTTAACATAGGATACCCGACAATCAAATGGATTGATGTATGTGTATTCCCTATTTAAAATCACATGACATTAGAAATACAAAAGATTGTTAATAATCTGTTATAAATCAAAACACAATGCACACTAGACGTAGGACAGTTATATTTGTTTCAGATTTCAGTTAATACACAATCCTACTTATGTCACTTTTTATTATCACAAACATTTATAGCGTATTTTATTTAGTACATAGTTAAAAATTGCTATGCGGAAGGCTGAGGCCGAAATGCGTTAGCATCTATGAACATTGTATTTGCTGTTGTGCATCAATAAATGATCTTTTAAGAAGTTGCCAGCTTTTTGTTGGATTTATCTATAGTGGACTGGTTGGCCTGAGCACTGGCACTCTGTCTTCACATCATTTATATGGTGGTAGAGCTTAGGTGAGTTTTGTATATAGAGTTAAAAAATAAAATGAGCTGGAACGGTGAGGGCGACCTACACACCATTGCTTTATCCAAATAGTTTGTTCATCCCTGCAGTTGCGCTCTCACGTTAACTCCTTGCAAATTATTCACATGCTGGTCTAATTGTGTCTCCTGTGGCCACAAGGTGCCCCCTCCCCTTAAAAGTGTGGATGGTCTAGCTGGCCGGGAGTGGTGGTCTTCTGGTCTCTTGACTAGTAGTGGTTTCCAAATCCCCTGAAGAAGCCAATATGGGCGAAACATGTCGCCATCAGACAATACACTACAACCACCTATTCAACACCCAACTGTCACTATCTAACTGGCATGTGTAAACAATTTTTAATGAGTTTATTTTTAACTATGTTTGTTTCTAGTGTGAAGGCACCTGGTTATTTTTTTTTTTTATCTATAATAGACCTGCTGCCCCTTTAAATGTAAAAACAAATATAGGTAAAAGGTAAAAAGGCGCTGATATAATTTTAAATATTTTGTGTGTATGTGCAATATACTGTGAATAATTTTCAAAATAAAGTGCTCGCTCTCTGTGCAAAATATGCTGTAAATAAATTCTTCACAAGTAAGGTGCTGACTTTATGTGCAAAAAAAATTTTTGGGTTTGTACTAGTATTTGTACTTTTTATAGACAATATTATGACAGTATACGTATATAATATTATAGTGCTACCAGTAGTGCTGAAAAAATGTGCTTAATCAATATCCAATCCATTCGATATCATGATTTAAGCATAAAATCAATGCATTAGGTCTCTGATATTTCCAATACAATATTAATGTGAATGGTGTATAAATGGTGAACTGTGATCCAATAAAATTCATGCAGTGATATAGAAGTTCTTATTCATTCAGGTGCTCCAGTGAGTGATAAGTGGTAATCAATGCCTCTTACCAGATTATACCAGGTCACACAGACCTCAAGCTCCTTTGATCCTGATTATATGGCGTGGATCAGACCATCAAGACTCCTCCTTTTCTCATTTAATATTAATGTAGTACCATAGAAATGTGGGAATTAATAAAAGATAGATTTCTCCTTCTCCTCACTCCTCCTTATACTCAAGCTCATAGGAAAGTATCAAGCCGATATGTAGGGAGACAATATATAAAGCCAAATATAGTGTTGGAGCGGAGGTGACGTCGCTGATACACTGAATTTCCAGGTTTAGCAGGGACCACGATGCATTTCGCTAGGATAGCGTCATCTGTTTCCTATGAGCTTGAGTATAAGGAGGAGTGAGGAGAAGGAGAAATCTATCTTTTTATTAACCACTTTACCACTAGAGGATTTTGCTGTCTTACGTCTGGGCCACTCTTTGAGATTCGGCACTGTGCGACTTTAACGGACAATTGCGCGGTCGTTGCGACGCTGTACCCAAACAAAATTTACGTCCTTTTTGCGCTACAAACAAAAAAAGAGCATTTATTTTGAAAAAATAACAATATTTTTAACATTTTTTTATATGAAATTCCCCCCAAAAAAATGTAAAAATGAAAGTTTTTTGAAATTTTTGGCCAGTTTGTTTTCTGCTACATATGTTTGGTAAAAAAAAATCACAAAAAGAGCGTTTATTTTGAAAAAATAACAATATTTTTAACATTTTTTATATGAAATCCCCCCAAAAAATCGCAATAAGCGTATTTTGATTGGTTTGCGCAAAAGTTATTGCGTTTACTAACAAAGGGAAAGATTTTTGTCATTTTTGGTGTTTTTTTTTTTAACGAGTAATGGCGGCGATCTGCGTTTATTTTTGGCGGGACTGCGACATTGCGGCGGACAGATCGGACCCTTGACTGACATTTTTGACACTTTTGGGGGTACCAGTGACATTACTGCAGTAATCAGTGCTATACATATGCACTGTAACTGTAAAAATGACACTGGCAGGGAAGGGGTTAATTTTATTGGAGAGGGAGGGGTTAATGTATGCCTGGTGCTTACTGACGTGTGTGGGGGGAGGTGACTGAGTGAGTCAGTGACAGATCGGATGTTCAGCTATGCTGAACACTGCGATCTGTCACTCCTTGTCACTTAGGAGATTCGCCCGCTCTGTTTACACAGGCGGGCGGATCTCCAAACTAGATTCCCCGACAATCGGGGAAGAGCAGCAGCGATCGCCGCCGCTCCTCCCCTGGCCCGACTCCCGCTGTGACTGAAAACAGCGGGAGTGCGCCTCCAGCAGCGTGCGAGCGCCGCCTACAGGGGGAGGAGTCTAGCGACGTAGTACTACGTCGCTAGACGATAACGAGCCACGTTGCTGCAGTAGCAGCAACATGAGCAGACGTTATGTGGTTAATTCCCACATTTCTATGGTACTACATTAATATTAAATGAGAAAAGGAGGAGTCTTGATGGTCTGATCCCAATAATAATAATCCCAGTATACACCTGTTTTGTATACATTACTCCAGGGATGAGGTGCCTGATATAGCTTTGTCACCTAGCAGCAAACCCCCCCTTAAAATCTCAAACATTTATAGCAACATCTAAAGACAAAGTAAAGCAGCCGACTGATACTGAATAAATGACTCAGGATGTTTTCCCTTATATCCTGTACTGAACTCATATTCACAATGGACAGTTAGTGTTTTATCAGCATTTTGTCAACACCTCCTATGATGCCTGTGCTGTTATTGTTTGCTCTTCCATGTGCTCCTTGCTGCAAAGGCCAGTTATAGGTGAGGATAGTGGCCATTTGTTTGTACTGTTGAAATATTGGTGAGGGGATGCACTGGACACTTTTGCTGCCATTTTGCTATGTGCTGGGTGTCCAGTGCGCCCCTGTGCCTTTAAGGAGGGGTGGGCTCCCTCCAGGCTCACCCGCCCTCTGCCTATTCATTATAAGAGTTAGGACTAAAGAAAATACTGGGGTGCTTTGACTGGGCTCTGTAGCTTACATATGTATTTGCAAATGTGTGCAAACTAAGACTGTTTTTAACGCAGGATCATTTGGTTAGTTACAGGCTGGTTAGTAAGTTAAGCTGGGAATTTCTTGTTTTACATGTGTTGTCCTTCCATGTGCTCCTTGCCGCAAAGGCCAGTTATAGGTAAGGGCAGTGGCCCTTTGTACTGTACTGGTATTGACAACATATTGTTTTTATTATAATTATTTTTAGGATTAATGTTTTAAGACCAATAGCATTTTTTTTGTCCAATTAATGACTGATCTTTTAACAGTCCAGTGGTGATTTACAAAAGAAGGGAATAATAAAATGCTGTTCTCCCTCCCCTACTGGTATAATCATGATTGTTCTCTCCCACATTCATAAATATGCACATTTCAATAGATGAACATAAGAATGGCTATCTTATTGCATGGATATTATCAGAGACTAAATTAATATCCTTGTCCTGGGGCTATTATTTACAAGAAAACATGACACCATCATTTTTGCAGTTTACTTTTACAATTATAATTTTAAAAATCCCTATTAGCCCACTGCATCAGAAACATTGCAAATGAAATGTAAATGTAATGTAGAAAAACGTATGCAATGTAATATGTTAATTCATTATAATAGTTTTAAATTCTGACACATTTAAATGGTATGTAAGCAGTTAACTCTATTGGGGTTGATTTACTAAACGAGTGGAGAATGTTCACTTTGCATAATTAGTGATTATTTTGTTTAATGAAGCTATGTCTACTTTGAATACATAATTTAATGCATGGGAAATAAAAAAAAGGATGACATTAACCACTTCCGCCCTGCTCACATTGCTGCTACTGCGGCAATGTGGCACGATCCCGTCCAGCGACGTAGACCTACGTCGCTGGACTCCACCCCTTGTGGGCGGCGCGCGAGCTCCCGCAGAGGCTCGCTCCCGCTGTGTTCAGTCACAGCGGGAGTCGGGCCAGGGGAGGAGCAGCGGCGATCGCCGCTGCTCTGCCCCGATCGTCGGGGAATCGAGTGAGGAGATCCGCCCGCCTGTGTAAACAGAGCGGGCGGATCTCCATAGTGACAGGGACTGACAGATCGGAGTGTTCAGCATAGCTGGACATGCGATCTGTCCTTCTCTCACTCAGTCACCTCCCCCCCACACGTCAGTAAGCACCAGGCATACATTAACCCCTCCCTCTCCAATAAAATTAACCCCCTTCCCTGCCAGTGTCATTTTTACAGTAACAGTGCATATATATAGCACTGATTACTGCAGTAATGTCACTGGTACCCCCAAAAGTGTCAAAAATGTCAGTCAAGGGTCCGTTCTGTCCGCCGCAATGTCGCAGTCCCGCAAAAAAATCGCAGATCGCCGCCATTACGCGTTAAAAAAAAAAAACACCAAAAATTACATAAATCTTTCCCTTTGTTAGTAAACGCAATAACTTTTGCGCAAACCAATCAAAATACGCTTATTGCGATTTTTTTTTACCAAACATAGGTAGCAGAAAACAAATTGGCCAAAAATTTAAAAAAAATTTGATTTTTACTTTTTTTGGGGGGGGAATTTCATATAAAAAAATGTTAAAAATATTGTTATTTTTTCAAAATAAACGCTCTTTTTTTGTTTATAGCGCAAAAAGTAAAAATCGCACAGGTGATCAAATACCACCAAAAGAAAGCTCTGTTTGTGGGAAAAAAAGGACGTAAATTTCGTTTGGGTACGGCGTCGCACGACCGCGCAATTGTCAGTTAAATTCGCACATCGCCGAATCGCAAAAAGTGGCCTGGACGGAAGACAGCAAAATCCTCCGGTGGTAAAGTGGTTAACACACATTCCCTTTATTCACTAAGCTAAGTGATCAATAACTTTGTGAACAATTTCTTTTTGATAACATTATATATTTCTTTAGTAAATCAAACTCTCTGACCTCAAATGTCTTTCCATCTACGCACGTGCAAGTGTATATTCTCACCATGTTATCATCATTCAAGTACAGCTATGTCGAAGTGTGCACTTTGACACATTTTCAAAACACTTAGGGGTGGATTTACTAAAACTGGAGAGTGAAAAATCTGGGACAGCTCTGCACAGCTTCTAGCTTTTTTAATGCCAAAGCTTAAATTAAAAGGCTGAAGTTAGAAGCTGATTGGCTACCATGCACAGCTGCACCAGATTTTGCACTCTCCAATTTTAGTAAATCAACCCTTTCCTCTATTTTAGGGTCGTATTTAATAAGCAGTAAATGAGACATTCACCATATAATCACTGCAGGGGAATCTTCCTTTTGTTTGTGTTTTTAAATTTCAGAGAATGATTAACCACCCATGAATTTTGAGTTAGAAGCTGATTGGCTACCAATGCTACCATGCACAGCTGCACCAGATTTTGCACTCTCCAATTTTAGTAAATCGACCCCTTTGTCTATTTTAGGGTCATATTTACTAAGCAGTAAATTAGACATTCTTCATATAATCACTGCAGGGGAATCTTCCTTTTGTTTGTGTTTTTTAAATTTCAGAGAATGATTAACCATCCATGAATTTTGGGCGAGTGTCACCATGAAATTTTTTATAAATATTCCATGTTTTTCATGGTTTTATTCTGCAGCTTTGTGAATAAACCGAAAACATAATACATTGTTTATAACAATTTAAAATCCTTGATGGTATATACACACACAGCAAAAAAGTACTGCATTAAAAATATATTATTACTCAGTTCACACAGCTGTGAATAGGTTTATAAAATGGGATTCACTTTTTATACACAGCAAAAAGATTAAATCAAACCAGTGCTGTGGCTATTCAAGGCAAAGAAAAGGTATTCTTTAATTCCCTATACCTCCCCAGAATATTTTTACCTTTCCTTCACCCCCTCCCACTGCAATACTTTTCAGCAACAAGAACTGAAGGAAATGGGCAGTACTTCTGGGTACAAGGGGGCATTGATTGATTCTATGTGCCAGCGCTGGGCCGATCAGCTCTGCTGCCACACAGGAAGTCCATAGCCCCGTGTATGTTATGACTGCAGACGCTCATATTATACAGTACAAATGAGTGTCAGAAAAGTGTCAGAATTCCTTATCTGTATACTGCTTCCAAATCAATGACTCTAAAGTCTTTGCATTGGAACGATGAACAGTAAAGTATCACTCTCGAAAGGCAAGGTCAGCAATGACAGCCTACATAATTCCTTCAAAACAGAAACATTTTTATTTTATATATTTTTTTGGGCAGAAAGAAAACCACTGCCTTTCTTAAAACCTTGTCTTAAAGTATTTTTGCAATAACAAAGGACAAAAAATGAACACTTCTCATACAGTTTAATATGGAAAGCTTTTGGTTGGTGTCAGCAGAATAGTTTGACATTCAAAACAGCCTACTCTTGTTTCTCCTTTACTCTTTCTTTTTCATCATCCTATCTTCCTATTAGTTCTACACATGCTTTTCCAACCAGTAAAGTACAAGCCTATTAACAAATGTAACAATTTTATATCTGTTTTGCTATTTACTGCCTTGGATCGTATAAACATTTGTATTCTTTGAAAAATGAAAATAAAGATTATAAGAAAGATGATTTTTTGGGAAGTAAATTAAGTATGAGTATATTGTTTGTGTTAGTGTTGCAAATAAAAAAAACTATAATAAAATAATAAAACTATAATAAAATAATAAAACTAACAACATAAAGACACTGGCCATCTTGCTCTTTATAACTGATCATCTCTCCAGAATGGATAAAAGCTCATCCACTGAGGGACACAGGAAGTAATTCGCCTTTTGGGTTATATTGCCAGCTGCAAGAGTATTGGGCAACAGGACACAAGAAAGTCATGGGCACTAAGCCAATAACTGCTGAGAGTCTGTCTGATTCTGAGTCTCTCCAGTCTTTGCCTGACGAGTTTGTCTCCGAGAAGTCGCAGTCTTCTGCTATCAGTTCCAAGGTAACCGAGACTGTTTCAGCTCTAAGGCCACTTTCACACAGGCGGACCATTCAGATCCGCCTGTCCGTTTTTTTGGCGGATCTGAACGGTCCCCCCATGCATTCCTATGGGGCATCGGATGTCAGCGGAGACATGTCCACTGACATCCTACCCGATCCGATCTGTCAAATCTGGACGGATGGAAACCCTATTTTCCATCCGTCCAGCGGATCGGATCGGATGAGAACGGACCGACGGTCCGTTCCCATCCGATTTCCCCCATAGAGATGCATGGGGACCTGACAGCTGTGTCTCCGCACACAGCACGGAGACACAGCTGTCATCCTTCTGCTCAGCGGGGGATCGGCGGCTCGATCCCCCGCTGAGAAAAACGGACTCCGTCCAACGGACGGAGTGTGTGAAAGGAGCCTTACTAATGTCTCTCAAACTAGAGGATCAGCCTGTTTCAGGCCTGTTGCAACCAGTGCTATCCACAGTTTTGGGTCCTTTAGAGCCCCTAAGACTGCAAAGCTGTTTCAAATCTTCTTCTATGGAGATTGGAAACATCCTGCGCATTGTTAGCTTCCTCCAGGCACCTCTTACCCATCTGAAGAGGTATTTGCTAAAAAGCAGTTTGCCCCCACTGTGAATCCAGTAGTATCCTGCTTTAACAAAGTTACCACCATACCTGAGGTTCTGTCTTTAGGAACCCAACCTGTGAATGGTTTGAAGCCCAAACCTGCCTTTTATTCCATCTTGGAGTGATCTTAAAAGTGATCTTGCCACTACTGCAGTTAATCCCTTGGATATTAAATGTTTGGAGTAAATGGTTGTAGCTTTAAGCTGCTGGAAGTCTTCCGTCTCATATCTAATATACACATGCAAAGGACACTTTAGTGTAAGTACTGGACTGTGAAGCCTAACTTCTAAGAAGATACAATCTGTATGGCCTTCAATGAACAATGTATCTTTGGTTCTATCCTAGCACCAAGGCATATGAAATGCAAACTGTCCAAATGTCCACAAAGCTTGACTGGGCTACAAGCGGTTTCTCACTTCCAACCTTCCTGTGTTATTTTAAAGCCCAGGTTTTGGAAGACATTCATCTCTGAATAGGTGATACCTACAACGTTAAAAGCTAGGAAGTTTGTATCCCAGAAAGTCTATCATCAGACATGCAAGGCATGCCCTTCGTGTGTGTCTAGGGGCTTTTACCCTAAGACTTTCTTCATTGGTTGATTCCTACAGCTGGATTTGGATCAGTGTTTGACTCTCGCACCATCAAAGGCCAGGTTCCTGCCCATCCTATCTTGTTTCAGAGACTATTGGCCTCTTACTCTTTGATTAAGACCTTTTCAAGAAGCTTCTCATGTAACTTCTCCTTTTTCTTCCACATACTTTTTTAACATCAGGATTCTGGTTGTCTCTGCATTTCAGAGACATACCCACAGAGACTACACTCACCCACCCACTCTTTTCAGCCATCACCTTTGTCAGCATATAAACCAGCAAGGAATTCTTTCAGTTTTTTGCATAGGCAAAAAAGTAGGTGTTGCGGTGCAGTACTTCCTTTTGACCTAGGTAGTCTTTTAATTTCACCTTACCCAGGACATAATTTTTCCATACCTGTCTTTCTCCAATTCAACAAAAGATCTCTCCATTGTCTAGATGTGATTCAAGCTGTGAGAATGTATCCTTATTTATAAAAGACTGATTCCCTTTTAACCATTCCATTGGTCCTCATAAGGTTGTTCTGGCTCCTTGTTCCACCATCTTTAGGTGGCTCAGAAAGGCTCTAAAAGATCTTCTCTTTTTGGCAACAAGCAACCGTTTCCCAGATTTGCTGCCACCTTGTCTTCTGTTCACATGTTCTGTAAACTAAACTGTACCACGTGGATGTTGCAGCCTCATCTGATGCCAGTTTTTGACATATGGTCCATCAGCTCTTTGAGTCTTTGTTTGCTGTTGCCATCCTTCAGTTGAACTGCTTTTGGGTATCTAAAGGGTAAATGATTCCTGTGCCCTTCAATGGATGGGAAAGAGTTTATTATTTTTGTACTCACTATTAAATTATTTTCTTGGATTCTGTTGAAGAACACAGGCCCCACCCCTCTGTTTATGATCATGCACTCTGTACTGCTTTTCTACAAAACTAGTAGTAGTAATAGTAGTAGGAGCTACCATAGGCTGGCTTATCGTTTTTGTTAATTTGCCAGTGTCCAATCCTTTTAGATGTGGCAGTATAACCAGAAGATGAATTATTTCTTGTGTAATTGTTATAGGACAGGATACATATGGGATATGCAAATCACAACTGTGGAAAAGAATAATAATTTGTTTTTTTGGCCCATGGACTGCATTGTGATAAATATCACCAGAGAAATATGGACCTTTTTTTGTTCTATTTATTCAGTAGGCTTACATTTATCTGTAATAGAGCATTCCTATTATTTATACTGAGACATAAAAGTCAAGAAGATGTAATGCCATCACAAATGACCAGCACTTTCCTGACTTTTGATAATAAATTGGCTTGCAGCTATAGTCGGGCCTCTAACATTTTAATTAAGGCAAAATAATATATATCTGAGTTCCCTCAGTGTTCCTAGCATATAACTGGATGCAATTTTGAAGTCATAGTGCTAATCTTTGTTTTGCCATGCATCTTCCCTGCCTCATCTTAATGATAGATTGCATTCATCTTCAGGTAGATTCTTTGCAATGTAAATATGTGGGGTGATTTATGAAGCACACTTAGTTTGCCAGTCATTCCCATTCATTGAAATATAGATATAGGGCCTACACATCTTTTAAACAAATTATAGAATATAGAATCTGTATCAGTTTGTTTACAGACACCAACTTGTTTTTACACAGTCAGGTTTTTTTATAATGAGAAATTACAGTGAACTATCTGTTACACACCGAGACTGATTTAGAATAGGAGTTGATAATAAAATAAATTGTATGAATATTCACTTGAATATATTGTAAAAAGTGAATTGCTTTTTTTCTATTTCATCAGAACATGACTGGATATCTGAAGTGAACATTCAACTACAATTTATTGTGCGACAATTCTCAGCTCCTTTAGTACATTTGCCTAATTAGTCTTATTTTGTACACATTTTAAGTTATGAATATACAGTTAACAAGAAAGAAATATTTGAAAGGACTTTCACATTTTACTGATTGTATGTTTTATGTTTTCATGGAAAGCTGACCCAGAAAGTTCTGGTGCAAAAAAGGCCAAAATGTACTTGGATGAATGTTTTTTTTTCTCGCAATAAGCAAAGTATGCCTTTCATATTCAATAGTAGACCTTGAGTGATAGTAGACCTTGAAAATAGACTTCCTAGCTTTTAGCATCATTGGATTTACAGATTCAGAGATGTCTCTGTACCTTTAAACCTTAACTTTAAAAATTGTACCATTAAAGCCAGCAATTGTAAATCAGAATAGTAAAACGGTCTTTGGGACAGAACATCCAGACAATTTGGATTCTTCCCCAGCCAAAAAGGCTAGCATCCATCGTAAGGAACTTCCAGGAGATCAAAATAAGGAATTTTCCCAACTCCAGTGCAGGACAATTGAGCCATAAAACCAGGGACTTGGTCTCTCATGCCAGGCAGATCAGTTTGTCTAAAGTCTGAACAAATTTGTCCCACAATGACAAGATATTGACTTTTAGGGGTTTGGAGCGAAACTTAGCAAACAAAGGCTACCATCAGTCCCAGAACTCTCATGAAAAAATGAAGGTTGGCTGGCCAGGGTTTTTTTGTTTGCCTGTGTTCAAATCCTTCAGTAGTTGGCAATGTAACTTTTCATAACTGTGTCAGTCAATGAATAGGAAAGAATTTACTCTGCCATACCAAGGAGCTTTTATTATAACACTTAAATGTATATCCAAAGCAATATTTTAACACAAACTCTGATCTCTGTATTGTGGTCTACCCCAATGTTAACAATGAAAACCCCACTAACCGACAGGCATTTGCTATGACAAATCACAGTAACTCCAAGCCAAAAGCAACATTTCTTTACTGATTACATTTTATTTTAGCATGCTAATATTGCAGTATCAATAATATTTCAAAAATAATGAAATTCAGTGGAAACAACGGACCAAACAATTTTTACATAATTCTACAGGCAAAGCTAGGGCATTTGTGAGGTTTGTTTTCCTTGCTTTGAAATTAAGCCCTGAAGCACACTTGATGTTTAAAACTGAACATTATGAGTAACATATGGAAAGTAATTAAAGAATAGAAGGCTAGGTCTACCTATAATTGGCATTTTAGTCAGGGCCAGTTTTGCCACTAGGCCACATACTTGGCACTAGGCAGAACACTTGGCATTAATTGCAGGGTTTTTTCAAAAGTTACTTTGAGTTTTTTTGCAGATATTGTAGTGCCACTAGTGCAGCGGCTGCCTTCCATGTTGAAAGTGAACCTTGCATCAGATACAGAATCCTGGGACACTTGTTATCGACAGGCAACCACATGAATACTGAGTTAGTTGGTTGCTGCAAGAAGATATCTGACAGGTGAGGACAGAGTGGTATTTTTATATGCAGGTGGTAAAAGCAGGCAATGCATTCAAATTGTGTTTTTTTTAATGATGATTCTTTTATCAGTCAATCTGTCATGAACAGTAGCTCTAGAAAATGCACACATCTATATAACACATTTTTACATACTCCTACATCAAGAAATCCAAATTGTATTTTCTTTCATTGCTATACATCATATTTTCCTGACACCATTATGGCCAGGCTAAAGATCCTACATTAACACATCTTATTTATTGGCTCAACAAACTACTGCCTCTCTCTCTCTCCACTCCATTCTGATTCTTTCCCTGCAGACATGCTCATACTTGCACCAATCTGGTACTGTTGTATCTCTATCTCTGTGCACATATACCTGCTTCCGTACCTTCCGTACATTACACATTGCTTCCCTGTGGTCATATGTTGTTTCTGTTAGAATGGCACTTATTGGGGCTGATTTACTGAAACTGGAGAGTTTTATAATCTGGAGCAGCTTTGCATAGAAACTAATCAGCTTCCAGTTTGTTTTTTATTCAAAGCTTAGTTGAACAAGCTGAAGTTAGAAGCTGATTGGCTACCATACACAGATGTACCACATTTTGCACCCCCCAGTTTTAGTAAATCAACCTCATTGTGTCTCTGTGAACATGTTTAATTATCATTTCATGACAAGTACTTGATTAAATGTTCATTTGTACATCCTTTATTTTGGCCATTCTATTTCTCAGCTCAGGTTGCTTTTGTTTATTGCACTGCATCTTTAACTCTTTTTTAAAAAATGACTGAAACACTGATGAAAATTTTCCAATTTCCCATAAACAATCATGTAAATTCATGCGTTTATAAGGACTTGATTTGGTTGTATGTTGCATACATATTTGAAGCATCATGTAAAGTAAAGGTTTGAACGGTTTAAAACCAAAAATAAATCTGCACTGTCTAATGCATACACACAAGCTCACATTTTTTATTTCTTCTGGGAGGAAAAAAATGAGGTAAATGCATTGCAAATTATGGAAACTTGAAAACAAAATACTCCAATTAAGAACAAAGTCAAAAAATGTCAACAAGGCTTTGGATGTATATAAACTGTACATTATATATACACATTTAAAAATTTATTGCTTTTGACTTGTACAGGATTATAGTTTGTGGACAAAGTCCGGGTACATTTTCAGTTATACTTCTGTTCTTAAGCTTTTGAAATATTTAGCTATGATCATGAAAAAATGATACACTAGCCTTTATTTTACAAGTTGTCCATAAGAAGCGTAGCGAGTCCATTTAGAATGACCTGCCACAAAGCCTCTACAGCTTGATGAGTGTCAACAGAAGGCAAACTGCAGCCGGGGATCAGCAGTAACTGCACGCCTTTCTGCACCACTGCCTGCTTCCAAGAACGGCTGCATAGTGCTTCAACTAAACTAAAGGTCGCTTTTAAAAGCAGTTAATTAACCCTTTTTTTGTGGTTTGTGATGAAAAATGGATTTTCTAAAAATAACCACGATTCATAGCAACTGTAGTCAAATAAAGATGAGCTAGGATACATTTCAAAGCCCTTCTAACAGGTAACTTGCATCACAAAGTTTAATACTAAACTACTGTGATTCACCAAAAATGAAGATGGAATTGCTTAGTGCACTCATTATTTTATTATCACTAAAATACAGAAATAGTTATTTGTCCTAAAATATATATTCCCCATGCATTTAAAGCAAATGTAAACCCTTTGATTCTTGTGATCATTTATAGTTACAAATAAGTCCTACAGCCTGGGTTCACTGGAAACTCTGGCACAATCTGACATACTTTCCAAATAAAGAATAGTCATGACCAGTTGACCACTAGGTACTGGCCCATATTCATCAAGCTCCAGAAATGCTTATTTAGACTATTGCTTCCAGTATGGAAAATGATGGGAAATCCAAAATGTTTGAGTTGTCACAGGAGCAAGAGATGAGTCAAAATCTTCCATTTGGGAAACCTGTTGTGGTAACAATTGCCTACAAGGCATATCCCCTTTCCTTGGGAGAGATCTCCTCCTTATTTCCTGCTGTGCCTTTGGGACAATAAGTGAAGGGAAATTTCTCTGACAGGACACAGACAGCCAAAAAATACTGATACTGGTGCTGATAGTAAGAATTTGCATGAGTGCTTGTACTCGTGCAACTGCTCCGATACCGAAAACCGATACCTTCGGTTCACCGGTTCAAGTGCGATTCAGGTGCGAATTGTCAAAGTGTATGATAATGGAAATCGCACCTGAATTACACCTGAACTGCTGAATAAAGTTGCACCGGAGGGGGCTGAAATCCCACTGTCAAAACTGGACCCCACACAATACTTCAGCTTAGGTGCGATTTTCATTGTCATTTGACAATTTGCACCTGAATCCCACCTGAACTGCTGAACAAAGTCGTACCGGAGG
Organism: Pelophylax lessonae; assembly: GCF_965119305.1. NCBI lineage: Eukaryota > Metazoa > Chordata > Amphibia > Anura > Ranidae > Pelophylax > Pelophylax lessonae. The sequence continues at coordinate 542,551,906 of NC_138768.1, read as the reverse complement.
GGGCTGAAATCCTGCTGTCAAAACTGGACAATACATATGTGAACCCAGTCTTACAGTTCTTCAAAATTATAAGGAAACGGTAATAATTTTTCATTAGACTAAATAAACATGACACTAAAAATAGGTATCGGCGAGCACTTGAGAAAAAGTATCAAAACTCGTACTGGGGCTTCAAAAACTGGTATTGATACATTCCTACTTTTATCTATTCCTTACTCTAGCCAATATTTAGAAAAAAAAGTTTTGGTTTTACATACACTTTAACTGCTTTCCTCTGCAATATATTGCTTATCTTTTTCTATTTTGCTAGTGCTTCGTTGGCTGAGCACCCGAAGAAGGGCTTTATACTCAGAACTTTTCTGGTGAAACTGATGAGAAGCTATTGTATTATAGTTGGTTGATGCAGAATTTCCCCCATTTTAGAGAAACCTTTGCTTTAATGGACATATGTCTGTGGTCAGGGTAGATCAGAAAGTAAAAAATAAAAATGGGCTTACCTGAAATTGTGCATGAACTGCTGAAATTTATCAGCTCTTTTCGACAATGGTACAATGATATTTACAAGGACATTGGCCATGTTCAGCTTTTCATTCTTCACTTTTAGAACAGGTCCAAATGGTCGAAAGAGTACAAGTCGTTTAAATTCTTGACTTCTCTCGCCTTTAAAAGTCAGTTCATACAATGTACCTTTATCTCTCTCGGTTCTATAAATACCTATGAAAAAAAAAAAAAAACACATATTACCATCATTTGCATATATTTTCTATTAGAGCCTTCAGGAGTAACATGATTTACTTTGTCTATAAGGATTATTAAATTAGGAACAACATGGCAATTAAAGCAGAATAGCAATATCTGGAAGCAATACTTTTGTTATAAATTGATTATCAGTATAATTTAGAATGCAGAAAGGCAAAAAAGCCTCTCAATGTGGAACCATTCACTCTTACATCAGATATGTAAGAGTACATATCATTTTAATGATCACTACACATACTTTATATCTATCATTTTTTATTTTTTAATGATTACTAGATCTTGATATAGTTAATTTCTGTTACAATATTTTCTGAAATAAATTACATTATTTTAACAATTCTGGCATGATTAAAATAGTATTACCCTTGTGCAATGGGTCACAACCTTTTCTCTTTTAGGATATGAATAGCAACATTTTAAAATATATCCTTTGTTAAAAATAACTTTAACTGCATGGGGTTGTATTAACAAATGTATCTTCCTAAACATACATTAAATTCATGTCCAATAAAAAAAATCTTGCTCGTGAACTACAAAGAATTTTGCATAACAAACTTCTGTTTAAAAAAACGGATATCCTCCAAAGTATTACCGAATGAGAAGCCCAAGAGTACGAGACACAAGGAATTAGTGTTCTGACCTAAGTACGTCATATTTTAAATAGTTCACATATCTATATGCGTTTCCTTTTTTATTGTATACTCATACAACAGGAAACCCAGCAGCATAACATTTCATTTATGACAAATGGTATTCTACTGGAACTACAATCAGTGTGTTGTCGAAGCATATACCATGTCCCAAAATAGAATATATTGTTCCTTTACAGAAACACTATAGCAGTCACATACTAAAGTATACAATACAAAATGTTTATTATGTATACCATTTCATTGGCTTTCTTTTTGTGTACATGATGTTAGTATTGCTTAGATGATATTGCAGCCTTTTGGGGGTGTCCGTACAGGTCTAAAAGGACTTGAAAAAAGCATTAAAAAAACATTTGTCCAATAGCCTGCAACATCCTAGCCAAAACTACCAAAATATAAATGGTACTCATGCTGTTTACATTTTTCTTTAGCTCACCAATGTATCTGGAGGAGCAAGTAATGCTAAAGGAAGAAGGAATAAAGGAAAAACTAAGTCACCAAGCTTTAGTGACCAGTGGGACTGCAGGTCAATCTGAAGATGTGAATCACAGTCTGAGAAGGAGCTCTGATGGCTGGTACTACTTAAAGCAGAACTAACTTTAATTTCACTTTTTTACTACTTTGGTAACAGCCCAAGAAATTCACATAGAAATTCTATAAAGCTTCTCAAAAGAATGTTACAATTATTTTTACGTATTATTTTTTTCCTTTGGTATTTGTATAGGAGTTTCCAAGTAAAAATTACCAGATTGTTTATTAATATTATATATAATATACAATATGCAGCTCTAATGGTATCTGCATATATGTAATATCCTCTTAACCACTTGCCGACCGCCGCACGACTATCTACGTCGGCAGTCAGCCCCTCACAGGCAAACTGACGTAGGTCTACGTCGCTTGCTTGTGAGGGTCTAGGGAGCGAGCGCGTGCCCCCGGAGGCGCGCTCCCGCTCCCGCGTGGTCACGGACCCCCCTGCGCGTGTGACCGGCGGACCCGATGTCCGCCGGCCACTCTGCGATCGGCGGGGGAGAGGGAGAAAGTCAGGCGGCTTGTGTAAACAAGCTGCCTGTCATTCTCCTCGGTGTAAAGACACTGATCACACGGATCTACTATGTAGATCCATTGATCAGTGTCCTTACAGCTCAAGCCACAGCCAATCACAGTAGAAAGCACGCCCCTAGGGACACACACAGCCCCTCCCTCCCAAATAAAGTTAACCCCTTCACTGCCAGTGTATTTTTACAGTAACAGTGCATATGTATAGCACTGATTACTGTAGAAATGTCACTGGTAACCCCAAAAGTGTCAAAAAGGTCAGTCAAGGGTCCGATCTGTCCGCCCCAATGTCGCAGTACCGCAAAAAAAATCGCAGATCGCCGCCATTACGCGTTAAAAAAAAAACAAAAAAATGACAAAAATCTTTCCCTTTGTTAGTAAACACGATACCTTTTGCGCAAACCAATCAAAATACGCTTTTTGCGATTTTTTTTACCAAACATAGGTAGCATAAAACAAATTGGCCGAAAATGTTAAAAAAATTTGATTTTTACATTTTTTTGGGGGGGAATTTCATATAAAAATATGTGAAAAATATTGCTATTTTTGCAAAATTGACGCTCTTTTTTTGTTTATAGCGCATGATCAAAAAATCGCACAGGTGATCAAATACCACCAAAAGAAAGCTCTGTTTGTGGGAAAAAAAGGACGCCAAATTCGTTTAGGTACAGCGTCACACGACCACGCAATTGTCCGTTAAAGTCACGCAGTGCCGAATCGCAAAATACCCCCTGGTCGTTTAGCAGCCAAATCCTCCGGGGCTTAAGTGGCAGTGTTAATTTTGGCAGCAAATTTCAATTTAGTTTTAGTCTTAGTCTTAGGACTAAAATGGCATTTTAGTTTTAGTCCCATTTTAGTCTTCTGCAAGTGTTTTAGTTTTAGTCGTATTTAGTCGACTAAAACTCCAGTATATTTTAGTCGACTAAAACGCCCTACATTTTAGTCGACTAAAACTCATTTTATTCATCTATAATCAAATGGGTGTAGTTCAATTGTAATTTGTAATGCATTATTTAAGCATTTCTCTACAATTTCCAAACTCATTATATACTACTGCTGGTCCTGGAGTGAAAAATCTAATATGTTATTATTTATGCTTTGAGCATGCACCAGTGTTAATTTTTGGCAGCAAATTTCGATTTAGTTTTAGTTATAGTCTTTTGACTAAAATGCCATTTTAGTTTTAGTCGTATTTTAGTCTTAAGACTAAAATGCCATTTTAGTTTTAGTCGTATTTTAGTCACCTGAATTGTGTTAGTCGACGAAAACGTTTTAGTCGGTTTTAGTCGACGAAATTAACACTGTTAAGTGGTTAAACAAATCAAAACACACACATACAGACACAAGTGTAAATAGTCACAACATATATTACTGTGTGTAACTAGAGTTGCCAGCTTTGTCCTGGCAAACTCAGGGGCTAACTGTATGTAATGGGCTCAAGGATACTGGCATCTGAACTGCCTATGTCCTGGCAACCAGAGATGCTAGACCAGTTATTCTTAGGCTTAGTGAGACCAAGGCCCATTCATTTCTTCCAAAACCTTCTATGCCCCACCAGTATTGGCCTATTTACCTTCTTTTGTGCTGGGTTGGTTTAACTGCTTGCTGACCATAAAACATAGATATAGGGCAGCAAGGCAGGCCTGCTGCGCCAGATCATGCACCAAGTACATGATCTGGCACTTCTGGGTAGGGGGTGCTTGCGCAAGCCCCCTGCAACCCGGCTCTGATGTGATTTTACACAGCAGATGCAGGTTAGCAGGTGCCAGCCAATAGATTACTGCCGGCACCAGCCGATCATCCGGAACACACACAGGACTGGGCTCTGCCTATGTAAACAAGGCAGAGCTCTGTCCTGTCAGTGGGGAAGTAATGGATTTAATCCATTACTTTCCCTAGTGAAAGCATCACACATTGTAAACATAAACACTGGCTAGGCACACATTTAACCCTTTGATCGCCCTTGATGTATACCCCCCTGTACATATTTTTAAATCTTCCGGAGGTCAAGTGGTTAAGGAAGCCTATTCAAATACATTAAAAGTAAAGAAATACATATTTTGCATATTTTTAAAATAAAAGTAGGGAACTGCAAAATATGTATTCCTGTACTTCTATTGTATAAATTTAAACTTTGTTCACCTGCCTAGTGTCTGCTTTGGATCTGTTGATCATTACATGACTGCAAGGCAGATCAATAGACATCCATAGCAAGCACTAGGCAGACGACACATCTGTCCAGTCCATGCAGTGCTAGGTGTGTCATTCAGTGTAGGTCTACTTCACTCACCCATACTGCCACTGAATCCCCTGGTCTCTGTGCCGCTACTGTAATCTCTGCAAATGCTCTCCTACTGCAAGTGGAGAGGGGACACTGCTGCTCACATCTACATCTACTGCAATCCTCACCTCTACTCCCCCTGCATCCCTCTTCCAATGCTGCTTATCACTGCTTGCCTTGTAACCCTCTTCTAATGCAACTCATTTCACCATCTTGCAAAAACTGTGAAAGAAAAATCTAAGGGTGGCGACCCAGCAAAACAAATATATAATAATATTATGACTAGGTGTAGCTACCTCTTTTAGTTTACACCAACACTTTAAACCGTTTGTAACCCTAACACAGTGCTTGTGCTGTGTAATTTGTCAATCTGTATGACGTAATATAGCTGGCTGATCCTGCCTGTTCCTGTGTCCCCCCCCCTTCTCTGCTGACTACGGTAATCATGGCTGCTGAGCCCTGATACCGTGGTCAGTTTACGTTCCTCCGTCATCCGCTGTCTCTCCTCCCTGCTCTATGTCTCTCCTTCTCCCTGCCTTTCAGTTCTGATGTCCGTGTTCTGATGCCTCCAATCGCCCCTCCTCTCCTACTGCTGTTCCCTGTGGCTTCCAATTATTATTAAAAAGTAACTCTTTTATCAGGTTCTAAAGTAGTAAGTGTCCATTTTTTTAAATCCTAAATCCTAAATTCATTATCTTACAGCGGTCACGTGACATTTCTCTGCTGGCCAGCTGATGTCAGAGGGTTACCTCAGCCCTTCCCTTTGTATACCTTACATCAGGGAAGCAGAGAATGTCCTGTGACTGCACATCGGTGCTGTGAGATAAGGTATTTAGGATTAGAATTTTAAAAAACAGACACATAGTACTTTAGATCTTGTTAAAACAGAGGGCAAGTTATTTATTATCCTGATCTCACAACCACTTTAAAATTATCAAATAGTGAAAAGGGAGCTGTGTAGAAACTTGTATTGCATTAAAAACCTTTACTTTAGTTATGCGCTGACATATATTAAACATGAAACCGCATTTAGACCTGGAAGCGCGGCCTTGGCATGTGTTCCACAGGTCAGAAGCCCTTCCCAACGCATTTTGCCCCAACCCATGGGCATCCTTAGGAACAGATCAAGGTCAAGAAGATTTTACATGTTGGATATATGCAAATGCATAACTGGAGTAAAGGTCTTTAATACAACTACACTATTGCACTATTTCCTCTTCTTAATAATGCCTGAGTATCTAACTTTTCAATGGAGTGGATTTGGTCCATTTTGGAGGTGGTGAAGAAGCCAGGATAAGAACATCACAGGTTGTTAGATTACATGGTCCATCTTGGAGGTACTGAGAAGTGCTGGAGTATATATGTAGAATTGGGAAGGGGAGATATCTGTAAGTGAAATGGACTCCTATGCTCCTCCTATTCCTTCTGTATTAAACTTTATTGTAATTGTACTGTTCCTCTTTATATTGTAGTGCGTAAACTGTTGGTACTATATAAATCCTGTGTAATATTATTAATAATCCTAAACAGTAGAGGTTCAAAAAACTTCTGGTGAGTGTAGGAGCATGGAGGGGGGGCACGGAGTGATCACAAGAGTTACAGAATATGGACGTCATTTGCTACTATATTTGGTGGACATTATAGCACAAGAAAAATTTAAAAATGAAGGTAACCAGCGCTATGGAGTGTGGGAAATGAATAAATAGTGAGAGATATAGGTGTAAGCTGCCACCAACCAACCCCTGAATATCAGAGGTCAAAGTGGAAATAAAAGTAAAAAAAGGTTGGTAAACGGCGCTACCTATTAGGCCTGTATATCCAAGTGTCTCAAATATTGTGCATTCATAAAGAATAATAAATAATTAAAAATATTTTTAATATTAAGGTGCGGGAGGAATGCAGTGTTTGGACTAAAAAGTGTGCAGTGTCCAAAAAATAAATAAACAAAAGTGCACAAATAAAAATAAATATAAATGTATTAATAAAGTGGTGATAGTGACTAATTCAGTGCAGAAATGATTATACATACATCCCAATTGGGTGATCACTATATATATTGAGTCTTTAAAATGAGATTTTTCTTTATAGTGCTCAGTAAGTGCTGGTGCAAGTTAACCTCCCTGGCGGTATGATTATGTCAAGAATTATGTACCAAAAGCGAAATTTTTTTCATGGAAATTTGGCGTTATGTATTATAGGCCTACAATTCTTAGTAATTACTGACTTAAACCTGACCAAAACAAGACTCTAGTAGACATCCCAGATGTGATAAATTTGAAACACAAATGCATGAATTATAATCTAATCAATAATATAATTTTATTGTATAATATATAATATATATAATAAAATTATATTATTGATTCGATATATATATATATATATATGTGTATATATATGTGTATATATATATATATATATATATATATATATATATATATATATATATATATATATATATGTGTGTGTATATATTCTTCTTTTTATTGGAGCATTTAGTGAGCCCGCCTCACTTCCAGACCATCTGCTCAATTATACGGACGAAACCCCCGGATTCCTTCTGCCTGACAACTACCTACTACAACTTTTTTAGAGGTTACATAGGGTGAGTGCGGTACCTAGAGGCCATCACAGGTATAAAATTATAAATGGTGAATATATTGCGCTCAACACATAGGTGTTAATTAATAAAGTGCTAGTGCAAATAAATAAATATATAAATAGGAGTACAAAAGTCTCTAAAGTGCTCGATATCAATAAAAAGTCCAATGATTGGCAGCAACAATTTTTTGATAAAAGCATAGACTTGATAGGAGTGATTACAAAGCCTCCACCTCCAAACTTTCACCCAGTGCTCTTACAAGGTACTTCTTACCAGAAGTATATGACCCCTTGATTATAGGGGGTCACACAGACATAATGATCCAATTATTATACCGATCCTCCGCTTCAAATTCCCTCACCAACCGGGATAGACATTCAGACCAGGTACAGGATCTCAGTGTGGGACATATAGGAAAGCAAAAAAAGCTCTCATGGTGCAGTAAGTCGATACTATCAAACTTTTATTAAAAAGTAATGCACTTACTACAATTCCAAGATAAAATCGCTTTGTACAATCATAGGTATTCACGGTAGCTGGATGAATGAACACCGCTTCACGCCAGCGTTCCACCAACCCGGAAGTCTACGGTCTCATGCTCCCGACGCACGTTTCGTCAGCCCGTGCTGACGTCATCAGGGGATCATGTGACCGCATCTTTCCTCCTTACTTATATTGAAGTTGTAACTTTCTATATCACAGGTATAAACACCCACATCACCTGCACTATATATCTTTTTAACTTGCACCAGCACTTACTGAGCACTATAAAGAAAAATCTCATTTTAAAGACTCAATATATATAGTGATCACCCAATTAGGATGTATGTATAATCATTTCTGCACTGAATTAGTCACTATCACCACTTTTTTTTTTAATACATTTATATTTATTTTTATTTTTATCAACTTTTGTTAATTTATTTTTTGGACACTGCACACTTTTTAGTCCAAAACTTTTATTTCCATTATAACACAAGAGTGTGCACTTATGGCTGGGAATAAAGATACTTTTTTTTTTTTTTTTATTGGTTATATGTTATGTGAGTTATCATTTAGTAAGAAAAGGGGACAGCACTGTGTAGGAATGCTATACTGATCTTGAGGGAACCTAATGCAACCTGTGAACAGCAGCAGCCCAAATAATTTGATTTGATTTGAGGAATTACAAGTTGGATGCACAATACACATAGCACAGGTGACTGTAGGTTTGTATTCCAACATAAACAAAGTATACAAATCCATCAGGAGTCTTGAACCATATGTATCACACCCTTGGTTTCCTCTGAAATCCATTTATATCCCTAGTTTTTATATGTATGCACAAAGCTACCTATCTTCCAGGCAGAAGAAAATATTCTTATACTATTCTTCTAAAGCTGAACAGACCTTGCGACCTGACCTGAGCAGTACTCAACATTTATTTATTTATATTTTTTTATATTTTTATTTATTTATATTTATGTTTACACAGAACCGATAATTTAAACAGCACATTACATATTGCAAATTCACATCAGTTCCTGCCCTCAAGAAGTTTACAATCTAAGATCCATATATAGGATGCATACATACACATACTTGGGCCACAGGAAGCATTTAACCCACCAGCATGTCTTTGGAGTAAGGAAATGGGAGTACCTGGAGGAAACCTGTGCAAAAACTGGTAGAACATGCAAACCTCATGCAAATTGTGTCTTGGTTGGGATTCAAACAGAGCAACATTAGCAACATTGAAGCAACACAGCTCAGAAGCACCATGAAGATGGCAATATAGAGTTAAGATATTGGTCCTGCCTACTGCTTCTGCATTGAAAGCTTATTAAAGATCGAGAGTGGAGTCGTTTTTGGCCTTGGGACTACTGTAGAGTACATAGTGTACACCTGGCCTAGAAACGTATTGATTGTATTTCGGCTTTCCACATGCTTTCATTGACCTCTCTATAACTTGAGGGTCAACGTGATCTGGTAAGCAGGATTGCTTTTTCCCTCACGGCGGTGACATGTGATTCCAGCTCACAGCAGTCGGTGTGGGGATCCCTTCTAACATCAAGTGTCTTTTAAGCTTATGGACATTGTTATGTTCTAACAGGATTTTGTCATTTTAATTGGCACTGCACCCTTTTGCTATATATGGGATTCACACAGACCCTAGTGCTCCAAGCTAGGAGTGATAACCACTAAGCCTAAGCCTAATGCTAATGGGGCATCAAAAGGGCTCTCTGTCACAATAGGAAACTGCCAGCATACATAACAGGCTCCTGATTGAGTAGAATACTTTCATAAAACTGCTAATTAACATATCACCAATGGTATTTTATAAAGAGATAAGAAATACATTTTTACAGCTGACATCTCCACTGAAGAGTAAGGGAAACACTAACTCTTCAGTGAAATTCAGTTACTCAGGCCATAGAATAAATGGCAGGTTTGCCAATATGCCATGACAGGTATGACTAAGTGAAGTAAAAACATTCAGTATATGAGCACTAGATAGCTTTCTTTTGTCCAGTATGAGGAATGTCTCCACATTTAAAATGAGAAGTAGAAAAACAAATTTGTAGCATACATGTAATGTTTCAGATGTATCTCTTTTGAATGGAAGTTGATTTAAAAAGTCAAATTGTCTGCCATAATTATAAAGCCATTAACAGCATATGCAGTAAATGGACCAGGCTGACTTATCTGAAATGTAAATGACAAATATATTGCATGTGTACTGTAAACGTCTGCATTCGAAAGATATTCATATTATGCAAAATATGCCTTTGGGTGAAAATAATTAGCATATCATGAATTATAGAGCTGTCATTTCATTTTACCATCATAGTTCTTTAAATTTTGTAAAACATGAAGTGCTTGGTTGACTGAGTTTGTATGACATGATTATTAAGGTCTGAAATTTTACTTGACAGATGAGACAAGGTTCATCTGAACATAAATAGTTATAATATATGTTTTCATAGTAAACACAACATGGCAAGAGCACTGTTCAGTATATGCAAAAGGTTTTTCTATGGCTACCATTGCTTTTAAATGATACAAATATCCAAACATTTGATAAGATCCTAGAAGGCTAAATCACAAGTTCCAAAGCTGATCCAACAATTTGATAAGACCCTAGAGGGCTAAAGCACAAGTTGTTTAAAGTAAACAATTATTAACGTTTTTAAAGCAAAAATTCAAATACGATACATAGAGAGAATTTATCAAGGACAGTGGCAGTAACAGAAAACTATGGGTGATCTAAAAAAGAAAGAAGTAGACCTATCTGTGAAAATAATGGTAACATTTTAGTAAACAGTAATGCAAAGGCTGAGAGAACAGAAATAATAAACTTATGCGCGATTTTGAGGTAAGCGATCAGATGGATCTTCCCAATCAAAAAAATATAGATGTGGAACTCCTCCAAGCAAGCAGCTGATTCTGATAGTGTCACCACTGATCACAACGTAATGAAAAATATGAAGATCAGCGCTCAACTTTTCAATAGGGGGACCACTTGATCTAATATAAATGTGTATAGAAAAGACGTGTCTTAAGAAAAATAATGAATGGTGGTCAAATTAATGAATGTGTCAATAAAAGTGTGTTCAAAATTCTGAATGTATAGAGTGATGATAGAATAAATAAATGTATACAATAATTCAAATAAACATCCAATCAAAAATGTAATGCTGAGTGACTGTTCATGCAAACCAAAATTCTTGTGCGACTCTTATACGATCAAATAAATACAACTCATAACAGTGTTGAACATGAGTGACAGTGGCAAAAATAAAAACACATAAATATAGCTTTTACAAAGCTTTTTCCCTTTGAGAAAGCTACGGGTGTTCGTAGCGCAACGCGTCAGTGTAAGCCGTACCGACGTCACTTCCGGTCTTCGGCCGTGACCGGAAGCTTCGGATCGCACCGCATCGGCGGTTTGTGACACTATCTGCTTTGTTTTATCGACTGTAATGTGAGTAGCCTGCACTATTATTTTTTGTTAATAAACACTACCCTACGTTTCTGCACCATGAGAGCCTCTCTTTTTAAGTACCAACACAGGAACTAAGGCAGTTCTGAGCTTCCTATGCTGCGATATCTCCATTATTGTATCCATTGCTGCTGGAGCACGCTGGGTTGTTAGCGAACAAGTTGAAAAGGGTTGCCAGGATTGTTATATATAACGCTCAATCTGAGTGTTGTGGAGGTAAGCGGCCACTGCACTCGGTGTCTGGATTGTATGCTCACCGGGAGACACTCACCTTGCTGTGTTTGAAGAGCACTTTTTCACTTTTAGAGTTGATTGGAAAGATCACCATATATATAAAGATTTTTTTTGGCACACTGCACTTTATTTACTTCATTGGGACTGTCATCATGTATATTTTTTAAATTAATATACACACTTTATGGACTGTTGAAGCACGTTTTTAGCATAATATTGCTATATTTATGTGTTTTTATTTTTGCCACTGTCACTCATGTTCAACACTGTTATGAGTTGTATTTATTTGATCGTATAAGAGTCGCACAAGAATTTTGGTTTGCATGAACAGTCACTCAGCATTGCATTTTTGATTGGATGTTTATTTGAATTATTGTATACATTTATTTATTCTATCATCACTCTATACATTCAGAATTTTGAACACACTTTTATTGACACATTCATTAATTTGACCACCATTCATTATTTTTCTTAAGACACGTCTTTTCTATACACATTTATATTAGATCAAGTGGTCCCCCTATTGAAAAGTTGAGCGCTGATCTTTATATTTTTCAATGCAAAGGCTGCATGATGTCATATAACACAAAAAAAAAAAAAAAAACACAAATACAAGAAGTAAAATACAGCACGCGATTAAACATACTACATTTAAGAATCATCTAACATTTCACATATTTTCGAAGCATAATGGTAGAAACACCTCATTGCTTGCTTCTATCCAACATCAATGGCATTCTCTCTGCTCAATACTTTATAATGTACCACACATGAAAAATCAAAAAACAAAATGAGGAGTGAAACCTGCTATATTTGGGTGTTTAGGTACACAAATCTCACTAACTGCATGACAGGAACCAGCCGAATTTGGATCTATGTATGGGCACCCTGGTTTTATGGAAGCCGATCTACCAATTTTTTCAATTTTTTCTGTACAACCAGCCTGTCGGGTTTTCTCAATCAATCAGTGCTGTAGGCTATAGCCAGCAGTACAGATCATTAAATTCTGACTGCTAGAACACAATGGCACAGCGGGCAATGATTTCCCTATTCACCTTGAATGTGTGAATGTGGGAATCAGATCTTCTTTTTTCATTCAACCTGATGGTTGAATAATAATGCATGGGATGCCCAACAGATGCAAGAGGAGCAGCAATTTATTCAAGATAGCATCTACCCAATACTGAACTCATCTATTTTAGGTAAACTGCCTCATTAAAGTGCAACTGAATTTACAACTGTCATTAAAACAAATCACAAGACTGGCTAAGTCCACATGCAAGTGCATACAGATATGAGAGCTGTATATTTAACTGTTTGCCTGGAGTTCCAAATAAAGAGAACCTGACTTAAATTGACACTAAAGTATATTGTTGTGCAAAATCAATAAAAGTCCATCATATTGGTGAAAATTATTGCAGTTCCATCATAATTATCTATCTATCTATCTATCTATCTATCTATCTATCTATCTATCTATCTATCTATCTATCTATCTATCTATCTATCTATCTATCTATCTATCTATCTATCTATCTATCTATCTATCTATCTATCTATCTATCTATCTATCTATCTATCTATCTATCTATCTATCTATCTATCTATCTATCTATCTATCTATCTCGTTTGATAAGGTCCTGTTGGAGGACCGAAACATGTCAGATGACCATGGGTGGTGACGTCAGATCCGGCCGGTGACACGCAAGTGGCAGTGTACTTCTGGTTTTTATGCTTGTTTTTACCTTGTACTAAGTGAGTGCAATACTGTGTTTTTTAGTATGTTAATATATTGAATTACGCTATATATTCCTCCTCTTTTCTGGCATTATACTTTATACTATACATGAAGGGAATCCGCATCCACAAAGAAGGAGCTCCGTTGGAAGACTACTAATCCCAGCATCCGAGATGTTTTGCAAAGCGCACATGACTTCTGTTATGGGAGTCTACGGCAGCTGGGGAGTGAGTGGGCACACAGGAGGGGAGTACGTACTGCACCAATTATGTTTACAGCATTTGGCACTTCAGCACTTTATTTATGATGGAATTGCAATAACTTTCTAGAGCAACAAGTACTAGAGCAGACAAGTCAAAGGCAACCAATTGGTAATGTCTTAAGAATGTTTATTTCACAGCAATCAACTTTGATAGATACTTGTAACTTCTTTAACCACTTAAGGGCCAAGCCTATTTCTGACAAATGTTGTTTACAAGTTAAAAACAATATTTTTAGTAGAAAATTACTTAGAACCCCCAAACATTATATATATATATTTTTTAGCAAAGACGCAATTTTTTGGGAAAAAATACATTTCACTGCATTTTAAAAAAAAAATAAACAGTAAAGTTAGCCCAATTTTTTTGTATATTGTGAAAGATTAAGTCACACTGAGTAAAAAGATACCTAACATGTTACAGTTTAAAATTGCGTACACTCGTGGAATGGCGACAAACTACGGTACTTAAAAATCTCCATAGGCGATGCTTTAAACATTTTTAACAGTTACCGGTTTAGAGTTACAGAGTAGGTCTTTCTTTAGAATTATTGCTCTCACTCTGGCGATTGCGGCAATGCCTCTAATGTGTGGTTTAAGCATTGTTTTCATTTGCGGGCACGAATTACGTATGCGTTTTTTTTGTGCGCAAACTCACGGCGTCGGGGGTGCTTTAAAATATTTTTTTCCAATTTATTTTTTTACATTTTTTCTTTTTTGCACTGTTTAAAAAAAAAAAATAATCACTTTTATTGCTGTCATAAGCAATGTCAACATCCCTTGTGACAGTAATAGGTAGTTAGTACGGATACTCTTTATGGAGGGATCGGGGGTCTAAAAGATCCAAGACCCCTCCACTGCACTTCAAAGTATTCAAAATGCCAAAATCTGCATTTTTGAAAACTGACAGTTTTTAGGTTTGGCGCTGTTAGCTGCTGAGTAAACCGTAAGAGGCGTCATGACGCCGCTTCCGGTTTAATACATCGGAGACCCGATCAAAGCCGAATATGGCTTTGTTTGGGACTCCAACTAGCTGGCGGAAACCAGCTGGCGGACGTGCTGGCTGGTTGCTCGGGTCTCCTGATGGGACGGAAGACCCAGGCAGAGCCACGGTAGGCTGCAGGAGGGGGGAACGACGTCCCTTCCTGCTCGCTGGGATAACGGCCAATTCGGCTCCCGAGCCGCATCGGCTGTTATCTTCTGAAAGCCGACCGCTGGTTCTAAAGAACTGTACAACCACTTCTCCGAGCCGATGTACAGGTACGTCGATTTGCGGGAAGTGATTAAATTACCTGATGCTAATTCTAACTTCATCTGTACTACAGTTGTATTAAACTTCCGCAAAGCTCTTGATACAGGCACAGTTGCTGCAAATATACATGCATGGATACACACATACTGTATAATATATATATATATATATATATATATATATATATATATATATACGCTGTATATACCCACAACAGCTTTTCTGATCGCCTGGACACCCAAAATATTTAAAAAACACAACTGAGCTTTAGTTGAAATGAAAAATGCTGTAGATCCATGGGGGAAAAAAAAGTCTAATGCCCTTGTTATTGTATGTAGAATAATGCAATCAAACATTTTAATAGTAATAGCTGGTATATTGCTATCAGTTTTGAATTACCCTTAAATACAGATAATATCCATACCTTTGTTTAATGAACTTTATGTACTGCTCTGCAATTTTTTCTTACTAATCCTCTGCTCTTTTCACTAATTTGGTGTTCATTATTCGGAACATTCAATTAATTAAAAATATTGACCTCCTGTTTTTGAAAGTTTTTTTTCAATGCAAAGTAAACACATTCATTCACTAAATTAATGAAGAAAGAGCAAACATACTTTTCCTCCTGCTTATTAGTAGAACAGACACGTATTGACTATTTTTTGGCACAGCAGATGTGTTTAAATAAAATTGTGACATTTTGGTTGATTGTATTTTTTCTATCTCTGCTAGATTTCCTTAGATAAAAGAAATTAAATTGCATTAACCAAAATGCATTCAATCTAATATGCTATTTAATAAAAGTTCTATAGCCTTACATAAAACTAACAGCCTGAACTAAATGAAATAGATGTCTGATCCTGACAGCATAAAACTAAAGTGCCAGAGACAATGAGCCTGTCTTTTTTTTTTTTAAACCTCTTTAAGCTCTCTTAAAATATATTAAGGTTTTTATATACAGCTGCTGATATTAGACTTAAACTGGACCAAGGCCCAAAAGCAGCCTTGGTAAAATACCTACATAAACTCATGAAACTACTCCATTGCTATTTTCAGACACAATGCATGTCTGCATCCAGGATTGTATGTGCATGTTTAAGCAAGAATGACGTATAGCCACATCCTGCACTTGATTTCCATAGGCGGCTGTATGCAGCAGCTGTGGCTTCATGGGAAGATTTTACCTGTAAGCTCTTTCACTCTGTATAGCCCCCTTCTGGTTGTGTGCATGAGCCAAAATAAGTGTAAGAAAATGCAGTAATTATATAAAGGCAAGGATAAAGTCTGAGCATCTTTAGCAATGTAAACCTTTTCCATTATTGAAAAATCAAAATGAAATCCTTAAAGCGTAACTTCACCCTTTTGACAAGTCCCCCCGACTCCAACCCTCCTTCTCTCATCTACACAAATACGGGTGTTTTTGGGGTTTTCTTTAACCTTTTTTTCCAGCAAACAGCTGAGGC
Organism: Pelophylax lessonae; assembly: GCF_965119305.1. Classification (NCBI taxonomy): domain Eukaryota; kingdom Metazoa; phylum Chordata; class Amphibia; order Anura; family Ranidae; genus Pelophylax; species Pelophylax lessonae. The sequence continues at coordinate 542,535,624 of NC_138768.1, read as the reverse complement.
CTTATTCCTCAGTGCATGTCGTTCGCCCTAGATAAATGACATGCACAGTGCATGCTGGGTCTCCTGGGATATGCACATCAAATATCCCAGAAGACCTTTAGTCTTTTATTCAGTATCTTGGAGGCGGGTGGGTCTAGCGGTGAATCTTTGCAAGGCCCCGCTGGCTGAACCTAAAAAAGCCGGCTAACATTGCGATGATGTCACAAGGAAGATGGCAGCGTGGGACCCAGCAATGTCTGTTGACAGAAGGATGTCAGCAAGACAACGCTGGATCCGATGGATGGGTGAATATACAAACTGTGCTTACAACACCCCCAGGTAAGCGGGAGCAGAGAACAAAAAATGGGGGGCAGGTAAACTAAAGTTACTCTTTAATTCTACCCCTGATGGCTGTACTATAACCTCATCTGCTAACTATGATGAGAGGAAAATCATTAAATAAAGAATATATATATATGTATATATATATATATATATATATATATATATATATAAAATAAAAAAGTTTAAGGAAAACAAAGAGCTCCAATAGATAGGGGGAACTGTCCCTCTAGAATCTAAGCTTTTTTTAATGCAAGACAATATTACCTATCCTGCTACCTTAAGAAGACGCAGACTAGCATTACATGCTACATCTAGGCCTATGTTCTCCTTGTACACTGACCCTTCATCATGGTTCAGTTTTAGGACATCCTCATCCATGTGGTATATTGTATGCAAAAGTTTATACACTAGATAGATAACATTACTTTTATTGACACTGAAGCTCCTTTGCCATGTTGCTACTTTGTGGGATTGACTTACTAAAGGAGTAGAATGTTTGTTGAATGTTGGCTGGTTCGTTCAACTACCATATACCAGAGGAAGGCAACCTATTAGAGGTGGAGATCTACCAGGACAACATGGAAGGCTCCTGTTCACCTGATGTCGCTTTATGATGGCGAAATGCGTTGCATGGTTCTTGACCGGTAATGACATCATACAAGCCGAGGTGATACTGGCGAGGCACTGTTACTGTACATGCTGCTTTTTATTCTATCTCTGCTCTACTTCATTTGAACTCTCCTAGTCTTTTCTTTAAACACATTGAAGATTTTTACATCATTGGACTTTGAATATATTTTTTCTCACTTATATTCTATTTTGGACTTTTGCTCGTTTTGTGTTGATGCCCACCTATTATATGTATTTATTGGTTGTGACATCTAGTAAACAGATGTTTGGTAGATGCAGCTCTGAACACATATCCTCACACTAAGAGTAAAAAATGCATTTATTTTTATTTTTTTACAAAAGGTGAATTTATCCTTTAACAGGTTTTGCACCAACATGTAAATTCAAATCTACTCTGCTGTGAAAGAACCTCCACCTCTCATTCTGGAACTCACAAATAAAATGTACTACCTAATAAAAGGTAAGTTAGTAAGTGCTCAGGTTTCTCCTTTCCCTATAATCCTCCAGTAATGAATTTTCACTTCCAAAGCAGGTAGGATAAACTGTCCTCCACACTATACAGGAATCCGAATAGAACTCAGAAGAGCATGAGTTCTATTTGTATGCCTGTTTATTGACTTTAGGTCACTAAAGCTATAGAGATTTCTTTTTTCTAGCTTAACTTCAGCTTTAACTAAATGTTGAGTTGTAAACAAAAATATACAGATATAACATAACCAATATAAAAAAAAAAAAAATAAGGTTAATAAAACCCACTAAATTTAAACTGACCAAACACCATAGCTCCCAACTCCCCTCTTTATAACCAAATTATTATGTCCCTTCTTTAGTTGTCCTTCCCTTAGAACTGATGTATAAACCTCTATAAAAGTTATATATGCACTGAATTTTTCATTCAACCTCTAAATTAAAGCTGGTGTTATTTTGAAAAATCAGTGTAAAAACTTTGAGTGGTAAAAAAAAAACACTTGGGCGCTTAACCACTTTACCACTGAGTACTTGAATAGTACTGCGGCAAAGTGGCGCGATCGCCGCTGCTCTGCCCCGATCGTCGGGGATCTAGTGTGGAGATCCGCCCGCCTGTGTAAACACAAGCGGGCGGATCTCCTCAGTGACAGGGAGTGACAGATCGGAGTGTTCATCATAGCTGGACATCCGATCTGTCCTTGTCTCACACAGTCACCTCCCCCCCCACACGTCAGTAAGCACCAGGCATACATTAACCCCTCCCTCTCCAATAAAATTAACCCCTTCCCTGCCAGTGTCATTTTTACAGTAACAGTGCATATATATAGCACTGATTACTGCAGTAATGTCACTGGTACCCCCAAAAGTGTCAATCAAGGGTCCGATCTGTCCGCCGCAATGTCGCAGTCCCGCAAAAAAAATCGCAGATCGCCACCATTACTCGTTAAAATAAAACACCAAAAATGACATAAATCTTTCCCTTTGTTAGTAAACGCAATAACTTTTGCGCAAACCAATCAAAATAAGCTTATTGCGATTTTTTGGGGGGATTTCATATAAAAAAATGTTAAAAATATTGTTATTTTTTCAAAATAAACGCTCTTTTTTTGTTTATAGCGCAAAAAGTAAAAATTGCACAGGTGATCAAATACCACCAAAAGAAAGCTCTGTTTGTGGGGAAAAAAAGGGCGTCAATTTTGTTTGGGTACGGCGTCGCACGACCGCGCAATTGTCAGTTAAAGTCGCACAGTGCCGAATCGCAAAAAGTGGCCCAGACGTAAGACAGCAAAATGCTGTAGTGGTAAAGTGGTTAATGAATGATTTATTTGCATACTAACTCTTCATGATATGCACAACTCGGAGTGTAGTAAGGGTGTTGCCCTACATAAGAAAATAAGTGAAGGGTGCGCTGATAGAATAAAAATTAAGCTGCAACCAAAGATCCAAGTCACTGACTCTGAAATACAAATGAATAGGTGAAAATAGTCTGGTGCGCTAATGTAGTGAAAGATTGTCTAAGTGATAAATAGCAAATCACAAGTAACACTTGTTACACTTATATCACTATTCAACCCAATGAGGTGTAATGTGATAACCAGCACTCTCATCAAACTTATACACTAATAAGTGATATAAACCAAATATATACATAAGTGACACATTACAAATATACACAACCAATATATTCTCACACAAAGTGAAATGGAATGTGAAATCCCCAACAAAAGAAAGGGGAAGAGAGAAAATATAATATAAAGTGTCCAAATAGTAATGTCCAGGTTGAACTTCCAAAACTTTCAAATTACGGACCAACCAAAGTTGGGCTGTAATGAGATCGGTGATCTGACCGTGAGGGAGAAGACTAGAAAATAGCAAAAGTTTCTGACATGTTTGATGTGACCTGGGAAGGAATTCTAAGAGCCTAAACAAGCACCATTTATAAAAGACCCAAGTGTGGATCTACTGGGGTGGATGGGCAGAAGCCCTTAAAGGGGCAGACACACGCGCTACAAGACATCCATCTGGCAAGAGCCCTTTTTGCCTATCTCTTCCAAGAAGGGTGGTGAAGTGCACTATCCCCTTTCCAGCACAGGGAACTATCCTCTTGGGAAGGCTACCTCGCCCTTATATTCCTATTTACTGGTAAGAGGCCAATCGTAAAGGTGGTGGGCATCACGCTACTTTTAACACACGGGGATTGAAGCTTTACACCGTTTTGATTTGTACACGTGGAAATCGCTAATGCCTTTTGGTTGGTCCGGAATTTGAAAGTTCAACCTGGACATTACTATTTGGACACTTTATATTATATTTTCTCCCTTCCCCTGTCTTTTGTTGGGGATTTCACATTCCATTTCACTTTGCGTGAGAATATATTGGTTGTGTATATTTGTAATGTGTCACTTATGTATATATTTGGTTTATATCACTTATTAGTGTATAAGTTTGATTAGAGTGCTGGTTATCATATTACACCTCATTGGGTCGAATAGTGATATAGGTGTAGCAAGTGTTACATGTGATTCGCTATTTATCACTTAGACAATCTTTCACTACATTAGCGCACCAGACTATTTTCACCTTTTCATTTGTTGCCCTACATACTTTGTGCTAAAAGGTTCTCCCTCTTGTCTCAGATGGTTGGGGGGGTATGCTAAAAGCATTATCGTTTCCCTTTAAAACAGTGTTATGCTATACTTAGCTATATTACATCAGGTAACAATAATAAACCTGTAAAAAGGCTGTATGACCTTCCCATGCAGATATATATTTTTATCATTTAATTAGAAAAAAAAAAGAATTTTGAAATCATTGAAAACTTAAGGCTTCTTTCAAAAAAGTGTGAAGTGAAAAGTGCAGTATCTTCAGTTACCAATCAGAATCCATTTTCTGCTAGTCTGACTTTAACAAAGTGAATTTGGATTTATCGCTATGGCTAAGTGCATGTTACTCTTTGCCTATATTCATTTTACCAACAGGTAAACTTTATTATAAGCTTACATGTAGGTTAAAATACAAATTCTGTGGTTACTACCACTTTAACAGCCTTGGTAACAAATTACCCCATAGTATTGTATGTAATAATATCGTTGCTACCATTCTCATTGCTATTTTGAAAGTCCTAATTTTTTAACTGATGTATGCCTTCAGATTGTACAGGCATAGGTCATTTATTACTGAATAATATGCATTTATTAATACAAGGGCATTCTGGTAAAATAAAAGGGAATAAAAGGGGGGGGGCAGCCATTTAATCTGATTCTATTTTGTTCATCTGTTTTGCTTGTTTCATTTCTCAGTGATAACTTCATATTTTAGCAGCCAAAATCTGCCACTGACCTGTAGATCTGTTCAGATATTCTCAATTTTCTCAGCTCTTGGAAAAGACATTGCAGCTGACTCAGTGTATTTCTTTGAATAGCTGCCTAGAACAAACTTTGAATAAACTACAGGGACTCGAGAAACAGACCCTGTGTGAGTGCAATGGAATGCAGTATACTTTGTAAAATACACGTAAGCTGCCACATCACTGAAGCTGAGCTTCACCAATTTTTAAACTATTAAAAAAACACAAAGCTACTTAAAAAAAAAATAGGTAAACATAGTAAATGATCTGTTAGGATAGTAATAGGCAACTGCCACTAATGAATTGTTTTTGACAAAGCATGCCATGAGCTGTCACCTGTATCCTTTATTTATTACTTGGTGAACCACTGATCCAGATGCTCAAAACAATCACTAACCAACTAGTGAAAGATGGATAGGAATGACAACCCTAGAGCATGCACCATCAAAAGCATGCCAGTTTTTATACTTCTCTTGTGACACATTCTCTTTAATATAGTATCACTTAAAGTACATTCTTGGATTAAATAGGGCCTATCAATAAAATTGGCTAAGAAGTTACAGTATTATTTTGAATAAAAAAGTAGGTCTTTCTTGCCAAGAATTAAAAACATGCTCCAAAAGTTAGGGCAAGTATCCCTTCTGGTTATTGTTTGATCATGGGTCGGGCCGAGATGACGTCACTCCAATACATGCGTGGGAGTTTAGTCAGCTTGTGTATCAGTTGTGGATATTTTTAACTGATTCATGACAAATGTTCCTATACATGTGTAATAATATCTCTCACCCACAGGTGGTTTAGTGAGCTTTTGATGTTGTGTATTTAAAGATGGTTGCCGCATATCCAATTGACCATGTGGTTGTGGGGGGGAAGTGCAAACATATGTTGATGACCTCACTCACAAAATGACCTGTGAGTGGTCAAGAGAATTGATTACATCCTGGTGGTGGTCTCTGGTATACAGGACTATAAAAAGAGTCCATAGCGTGAGGAGCTGTGGAAAGACCAAGCATGGAGCCAGGATTTCTTACTGTCCTGTTTCAAGTGTTGAATGCACGCCGTTGCCAGATTTAAGCATTATTTGACCTTTCTTTGGGATATTGGGAATAGGAGTGTATGTTTGAGTCTTGTTATTGTTTATGGTAACTTTTATGTGTAAGAAACTTTATGTATTTTGATGTCCAGTAAAGTTTTGTTTTATGCTTTTTATCAAAACTGCTCTTGGTGTGTCTGTTCATTTTTAATATTCACTAGATATTTCAGTGGCTGTCCAGTATACTGTCATTATATATTTTATTGTTCCCACATTTCATACAGCTTGGCATTGCACTTGTACAATGAACTGCACACTGTACAGTGGTGAAAAGGCAGGTAAGTAACTTTATTGAAGAAGAGACACAGCATGTCTTTTCAGCATTATACTGTAAATCTATCCTGTTCGCTCATTTTTAATTTTTGCATTAAAGTTCCAATTAAGGAAAATTTCCTGCATCACATATACTTAAAGCGGAACTAGACCCATTGATTGAACTGTTTCCCAAACACGTTAAATTCAAAGCATGCCATGGTTGACATTCACAACAATCACATATGCTTTTGCCTTTTACTGAACTATCAAGCCATCAAAAGGCTGGTGTCACAACTGATCACATATGAAATGCAGCACCATTGACTGGAAAAAACGGGAATGTTTACCTCATATGGATATTTTACGGGTATGCTGTCTACCCCTATAGACTCTATCTCTGATGTCATGCACTTTCTGGGATTGCTGTTTACTGATACCGTTAACTGTATCCTGCAGTATTTTTTGCTACTTGTTTTGTTCTTTTGTATGACTTATATAAATAAAGAATTTGAAAAAAAAAAAGAAATGCAGCACCATGGAAACTGCAGATCAAACAGGCTAAGATGGCAGCTTCCTTGGCTGTAAAGTATAGGAGGGTTTAGTTCCACCCTAAAACTACTTCCCATCCACAGTATGTATAAAAATTGTTCTCAGACAGGAAGGGTGATATCTTGATCATCGCTGTGGCTGCAGCAATGATTGAGATATACATTTTTAGGACAAGCAATTCGGCACATGATAAAATTGATCCAAGAGGCTATACAGCTGATGGATCACTTTTACAGGCAGCAGAATGGGGGTCTTCCCCTCTTACTGCTACCACCTGCTGCCTTTACTGTGCTCTCCCAAGTGATCTGAGATCCCCATACTGCCAGCACTGCTGAAGGGAGGAGGAGGGAGGAAAGTACCTCTGTACTCACCTCCCCTCTGTGATTTAAGAAACCAGAAACAATGAGGATTTTGTCACTTCAGTTTCAGTCTGTTGTTTACAAGCTGTTACAGGCTTGTACAGCATCTGATCAAACCTATCTTGGGTTGATCAGATGCTTTGGAGGCCAGAGGAGATCTGGGGTCTAATAGAACCTGTAAATTCAAAGCAGAGTTCCACCCAAAAGTGAAACTTCCGCTGATCTTCTCCCCCCCCCCCTTCTGGTGACACATTTAGTGGGGAGGGGGGAACGGGTACCTGTTTTTGACAGATACCCTTGCCCAAGTTTCAGGAGACAGCATTGGGGTGCCATCCCTCGGAAGTTTGGCCCGCCTCCTCCTTTCCCCGTCAACGGGCCAATTAGAAAGCGCAGCGAGCTTTGCGCATTCACAGTAGGGAACCGGCGGCAGCATCTGACAGCTAAACCATAAATCAGCTGGGGCGCCGACACCATGGGCTCCCTAGACAGGTAGGTGTCTATATATTAAAATTCAGCAGCTACAGTATTTGTAGCTGCTGCCTTTAATTTTTATTCCCCCCAGGCGGAACTCCTCTTTAATGTAGCATAAATTTTCGCCATTCCATGGGCAATTTTAAAGCATAACGTGTTTGGTATTGCATTACATCATCTTTTATACTTTATCAAAAATAGGTATTATATTGTGTTTTTGTTCACTAACATTTATTAAAGTGTATTTTTTAAGAAAAAAAATGCTAGGGGTTCTAAGTAATTTGCTAGCAAAAAAAAATGCAAATTTTTACTTGTAAGAGAGAAAAGTCAGGATTTTGCCTGGGCTGGAAGTGGTTAATTACAGCATATAAGCACTTTATTATTATACAGGATTTATATAGCACCAACAGTTTGCACAGCACTTTACAATATGAGGGAAGACTATACAGTTACAATACAATTCAATAAAGGAGGAATTAGAGGCTCATTAGAGCTTACAATCTAGAAGGGAGGGTCAAGTGAAACAAAAGGCAAATCCTGTGGGGGAAGAGCTGATGGAGAAAATGGAAGTACGGTTGTTAGGTGTGGGTAGGATAGGCTTCTCTGAAGAGGAGGGTTTTCAGGGATTGTCTAAAAGCTAATAGAGTAGGAAATAATCAGACAGATTGGGGTAAGGAGTTCCATAGGATTGGAGAGGCTCTGGAAAAGTCCTGGAGGCGAGCATGGGAGGAGGGGACGAGGGAACTAGAGAGCAGGAGGTTTTGAGAGAAAAGAAGAGAGTGATTAGGTTGATATTTTGAGACTAGGCTAGTGATGTAGCTAGGGGCTAAATTGTGGATGGCTTTGCAAGTTGTTGTTAGTATTTTGAATTTATTTTAATTTAATTAATAATTGAATTTATTTAACATTATGTGATTTGTCCATATGTACTTGTATGTGACTTTTGTTATTTTAAAAAAGAAGATGGAAAGTATTTTTGTAAAAATAATGGAAGCATTTTGCACAAAAGATTACCTAATCAGCTTATGAATCAAGGCTAAATATATATGTAAGTGCCTTAAGAAATAATGTGGCTGAATCTTAGAAGGAGTGAACCAAGGAGGGGGTCAAATACCATCTTGTAACTACTTTTAGGGGTGTCTCCCTGCATGCACTAGAACGTGAGCATTTACGCATGTTTGAAATCATGTGGTGCCATTCTGGAATGGAGAAACTACAGCCTAGGTCCTGTTCCCATCTAGTCATATACTTATGTTTATCTGGGAGGGTACTAGTAACAATATGAGAGTAAAGGCTAGATATAAGCCCTCGATCCCTAGATGAGGCGGAGCAAATGTTTTCAAAAATAGTAAATGGAGGGTTTAGTGTGAGGAGGTCCTGTGATTGAAAAAATGCCCTCACAAGGGTATAGTGGTCCCTTTCAGAGCTGGCTGTCCAGAAGAAGGTAATTTACTGCATATTTTTTGGAGCTGCAAATGTTTGCGACCCATATGGGATCATGCACAGAGACTGGTAATCAGATTGGCTGGGACAGTGGTTTCTCTCGCTCCTAAGATATGCTTGCTTTTTGTAAAAGTCCCTGGTGTCCCGAAGTCTACATCCAATCTGATTCATACTTTGATGTGTTCCATTCAATGGATGATAGCTTGTAATTGGAAATCAGATACTCTATTATGGTCTCAGGTGCTCTCCAGGATGGAGTGCATCAAACTGACAGAAAAAATCTTTCATTCCCTTCATAGCTCCATGATGACATTCCATGCTAAATGGGACTCTTGGGACAATTGTGTTGGGCCAGTAAGTACCTCTTAATCTATATGATATGTCTAACTTGACAGTTCTGACACCTCATGTGTATTTGACTACTTGATATTCTGCTATACTATGACCAATGTTTGTTGCACACTTGCTATGTTTTCAGAGTATTTTTCTAGGCAATATATTTTTTATATATATATGCGATGTTACATTGTTGACCTGTGTAAAAGTTATTTTTTTTTGTACTGACTTTCTAATAAAATCTTTTGTAAACAAAAAAAAAAGAAATAATGTGGCAGTTACTATATTGAATCTACTATAACAAACACAAGGTGTTCAGTATGCTGATTCACATACCTCAAACTACTAATAATTTACATTTCTTTAGAATTTTGCTTCTTTGAACCAATGTAAGGTAACAATGCCTCAAAAAAATAAAATAAAAGATTATGATGATTTGATTTAATTTACCAAGTAATCCTGTAGGTCTGCCATGTACAGCGATGACAACTACACAGATACCAAATGCAAATTTGGCAGGATTGCATTTAATTTACCACCAACATCTAAAGCTTAGTGAGAATTATATGTAAACAATTATTCATGGTTTAGGCAGTAAGGAGGCCTCTTCCACTGCCAGTTGTTACTTCATGTATTTACAGAGTTGCCAAGGATTAAATTAAAGCATGCTTTGCCTTTCTCCAGAGCTCACAAAACTGTAAACTAAAGAACCCTGAAGATTAACACAGAACGATGTCATACATTTCTATGTCTTTGTGTACTAAACGCAGCTATTTCCATGACTGCATACAAGTTATTACCAATCTGATTAACATGCTACACTAACTTCGTGGGAAATTTTCCACCTGCTTTCTTTTTTTTTTTTTTGTTGTGTATAACATCACTTAAATCTCTATTTCATGCAGTGGAACCGTATTACTTTGATCCACACAAATAAAATTTGCGATGGAAACACTTCAAAACTACATCTGTATCAGGGAAGATTTTAGCTTACTGTCACAGTTTGAGCATTTATCACATTTTATTTGCATGTACTGAATTTTATTTTAGCCTATTGATTCTGTATCTTTCACTTTAAAGAGGATTCTAATTAGAATGCTATATTCAACAGGTAAAATATGGAGGAACAGAATACAAATTTGCTACATTTCAAAAAGATTGAAAGGTTAAATGCAATCTGGCAATTCTTTACTTGTATAAATCAAGAATTGCTATATAGATAACCAGGGCCAGATTTATGCTCCCTGTCTCAATATGCCGGCTATCCTGCATTAATACAATAAACAAAAAGGCGCAACTGTTTAGAACACTGAGTAACCCGTTGCATCCGCTGCCTACTTCAGTTGACCGGCTAGCCTTTGTATGACACTCACAAGATCAGACATCATACTGATCAGGCTGGTGAGTATCTTGCGGCTGGTGAGGATCTTTGCGACTGGTGAATATCTTGCGACTGGTGTGTGAGAATCTTTGCGACTGGTGAGCATCTTGCGACTGGTGAGCATCTTGTGACTGGTGAGTATCTTGTGACTGGTGAGTGTCCTTGCGACTGGTGAGTGTCCTTGCGACTGGTGAGTACCTCTGTGTCTGTGAGTGTGGTGCGACTGACCGGGCAGTGTGTCTGTGAGGGTTGTGCGACTGTGAGTGTGGTGCAACTGACTAGGCGGTGTGACTGAGTGTTGGGCAACAGAGTGTGGTGCGACTGACTGGGCTGTGCGACTGAGTGTTGGGCAACTGAGAGTGTTGTGCGACTGACCGGGCTGTGCGATTGTGAGTGTGGTGCGACTGAACCGGGCTGTGAGACTGTGAGTGTGGTGCAACTGACCGGGTGGTGCGACTGGCAGTGTTGTGCGACTGACCGGGCTGTGAGATTGTGAGTGTTGTGCAACTGAGTGTCAAGTGAGGGTAGCGGAGTACCAGAGGGTGAGAAGGTAGAGTTAGGAAGCCAGGAAATAGCCACATAGGATAGACTTAAATTACTGAATCCCCATTAGATTCGATTAGTAGGTACAATGCCCGGCGGGTGTGGAGATGCGACTCGGTGTACATCTTGGGATATGTATGCATTCCTCGGTCATGTGATCGAGGGAGAATACAAATGCGCAAAATGTAAGCAAGTTGCTTCCCTGGAAGCTCAGGTCCTGAATCTAGGGAAGCAGCTGGCAACACTGAGACGAATGTCCATACCGGAGGAGAGCCAGGATCGTACCAGTCAGGTGCAGGCAGGGGTCTGCACAGAGGTGGGCGGAGTATTGGAGGTGCAGGCATCAGAGCAGTGTAGAGGGGTGACAGTTAGGAGGGGTAGAAGGGAACAAGGCAAGGAGGCTGATCCTGGGCTGGAGCACCCCAACAGATACGCCCCGTTGTGCAGGGCCGGATTAAGAGCATCATGGGCTTGGTGCTGAGGATTCTGAAGGGCCTTAAGGGCCGTGCCTTGGCATGCACCCAGAGGAGGAAGGGTGCAGCCATGCATGCCTAATTCAACATGGGATGCTGTCTCTGAAGCCCATAAACACATCCATGCATCGGCAACTGTCCCTCCTTGTCCGGCCTTCGTGCTGTGTGGGGAGGTTCTGAGGGAGCTGCCTGGGGAAGCGAGTATAGAAGCCAGACTTCTGTGTTTACAAGTGACAGAAGAGCGGTAACAGTGAATATGGCCAACCCGGGGCCTATATAAAAAGGTAGGGGCCTGAAGCTGCAGCTCCAATAGCCCCTACGTTAATCTGGCCCTGCCGTTGTGTGATGTTGGGGAAACCAGTCAGGGACCAGCATTGCTGGAGCAGAGTGACGCCCCTAGCTGCCAGGGGAAGAACTCCTCCAGTGAGGCTGAGAGAAAGGGTAAGGAAAGACAGGTGCTAGTGGTAGGGGACTCAATTATTAGAAGGACAGATAGTGTAATCTGTGACAAAGACCGTGTGTGCCGAACAGTCTGTTGTTTGCAAGGCGCTCGGGTTCGGAACATCGCGGATCGGGTGGACAGATTATTGGGTGGGGCTGGGGAAGACCCAGCTGTCATGGTACACGTGGGTACCAATGACATAGGCAGAGGAAGATGGAGAGTCCTAAACGATTTCAGGGACTTAGGTGCTAAGTTGAGGAGAAGGACCTCCAAGGTAGTATTTTCCGAAATACTACCTGTACCTCGAGCCACACCAGAGAGGCAGCGGGAGATTAGGGAAGTTAACAAGTGGCTGAGGAGCTGGTGTAGTAAGGAGGGTTTCGGGTTCCTGGAGAACTGGGCCGACCTCTCAGTTGGCCACCGGCTCTTTGGTAGGGACGGATTGCACCTAAATGGGGAGGGTGCAGCCGTACTGGGTGAGAGGATGGCCACAAAGTTAGAGGGGCTTTTAAACTAGGGAATGGGGGGGAGGGTACAGATGTAGAATTAGCCAGTGGAAAGCAAGTTTCAGAGGGCAGAAATGGGGGCATTAGCGGTAGAGTGTTCGGAGCTCCTATACCCAGGGTGGGTATGGGGAAAAATCAAGAGAGCAGCCTAAAAACATCAAACGAGGATATATGTAACCAATCAAAATTAAGAGGTTTGTATACCAATGCCAGAAGCCTGGCCAACAAGATGGGAGAGCTGGAGCTGCTGATGTTTGAGGAGGACTTAGATTTTGTGGGGATAACAGAGACTTGGTTTGACAGCTCTCATGACTGGATGGCGACCATTCAGGGGTATTCCCTTTATCGCAGAGATAGAGAAGGTAAAAAAGGGGGAGGGGTATGTCTGTATATTAAGAACAGTATACAGGTAAATATGAGGGATGATATTAATAATGGAGCTATGGACGAGGCAGAATCCCTATGGGTAGAGCTTCAAAGGGAAGGCACGGTGGGGAAGGTAATATTGGGCGTATGCTATAGGCTCCCCAACCTGAGGGAGGAGGGGGAGGCGGACCTCATGTTACAGATAGGATTGGCAGCAAGGATGGGAAATGTCATTATAATGGGGGACTTTAATTATCCAGATATAGACTGGGCAGAAGGAACTGCACACTCAGCCAAGGCTAGGCAGTTCCTAAATGTTTTGCAGGACAATTTCATGGGTCAGATGGTGAATGCACCGACGAGAAAAAATGCGGTACTTGACGTACTGGTTACCAACAATACAGACCTGCTCACGGATATAGAAATACGGGACAACTTAGGAAACAGTGACCATAGGTCAATAAGTTTCAGTATTAATTACAGTTATAGGAAGCAGAGGGGTAATATAAGGACACTGAATTTTAAAAGAGCCAATTTGCCAAAACTGCGCTCGCTGCTAGAAAATATCAATTGGGATAGAACCCTGGGAACAAAGAACACGGAGGAAAAATGGGAGTGCTTCAAGAGCATACTTAACAAGGGGATTGACCAGTGCATTCCAAAGGGAAATAAATTTAAAAGAGCAAAATTAAACCCTGGGTGGCTAAACTCCAACATAAAAATGCATATTAGTGCTAAAGAAAAGGCCTTCAAAAAATACAAGACTGAGGGGTCATTGGCAGCATTTAAGCATTACAAAGAGTGTAATAAGAAATGTAAAGACGAAATCAGGGCGGCTAAAATAGAACACGAGAGACATATAGCGGAGGAGAGTAAAAAGAACCCCAAAAAGTTCTTTAAGTATATAAACAGTAGGAAAGCGAGGCCAGAACACATTGGCCCCATAAAAGATGACAAAGGAAATATGGCCACTGAGGACAGAGAAAAGGCGGAAGTGTTAAATAATTTCTTCTCTTCAGTCTTCACAAAAGAATCGGGGGGGCTACACGAACCTTGCTTGTAGGGCCGAACTAAACAATACACCTCAGGAAATGCCGCCATGGCTAACAGAAGATAGACTTAGAACTAAACTAGAGAAACTTAACATAAATAAATCCCCGGGATCGGATGGCTTGCACCCGAGGGTTCTTAAAGAGCTCAGCCAGGTGATTGCCAGACCATTATTCTTGATCTTTAAGGATAGTTTACAGACGGGTATGGTGCCAGCTGATTGGAAAAAAGCCAACGTGGTACCAATATTTAAAAAGGGGCCGAGGTGTATCCCGGGGAACTATAGGCCGGTCAGCCTAACATCTGTAGTCTGCAAGATTTTGGAGGGGATGTTAATGGACCACATACAAGACTTTAGTAATGAAAACGGTATTATAAGTAGTAAACAGCATGGATTTATGAAAAATCGTTCTTGCCAAACCAATCTATTAACCTTCTACGATGAAGTGAGCTGACACCTAGATAAAGGAAAGCCTGTGGATGTGGTGTATCTGAACTTTGCAAAGGCCTTTGACACCATTCCCCACAAACGCTTACTGTACAAACTAAGGAAGGTAGGTATGGACCATAAGGTGAGTACCTGGATAGAGAACTGGCTCCAGGGGAGAGTTCAGAGGGTGGTGATTAATGGGGAGTACTCGGATTGGGCGGGTGTGGAAAGTGGGGTCCCCCAGGGTTCTCTCCTGGGACCAATCCTGTTTAATTTATTCATAAATGATCTAGAGGAGGGGATATCTAGTACAATCTCAGTATTTGCAGATGATACTAAACTAAGCATGCCATTATCTTCCAAGCAGGATGTGGAAACCTTACAAGCGGACCTGAACAAAATAACGGGGTGGGCAACTACATGGCAGATGAGGTTTAATGTTGAAAAATGTAAAGTAATGCACTTGGGGGCCAAAAACCAGAAAGCAAGCTACTCACTAGGGGGGGAGCCTCTGGTTGAGTCTAGGATGGAAAAAGACTTGGGGGTACTGGTAGACAACAGGCTTGGCAGTGGCATGCAATGCCAAGCCACTGCAAGTAAAGCCAACAGAATACTGGGATGTATAAAAAAGGGGATTCACTCCAGAAATAAAGAGATTATTCTCCCACTCTACAAGACTCTGGTCCGGCCACATCTGGAGTATTCTGTCCAGTTCTGGGCACCGGTCCTCAGGAAGGATGTGCTGGAACTGGAAAGAGTCCAGAGAAGGGCAACAAAAATAATTAGGGGAATGGAGGACATCAGCTATGCGACCCTAGCATAAGGAAGAAACTATTTAGAGAAAGGAGATGCAATAAGACACGTGGCCACTCACTACAACTAGAGGAAAGGCGGTTTAACCTTAAAATGCGTAAGGGGTTCTTCACTGTAAGAGCAGTAAGGATGTGGAATTCTCTTCCACAAGCAGTCGTATCAGCAGGGAGCATTAATAGTTTAAAAAAACTGTTAGATGGGCACCTTAGAGACCACAACATACAGGGGTATACAATGTACGGTTAAAAGCAAACACACATACACATCATAGGTTGAACTGGATGGACTGGTGTCTTTTTTCAACCTCACTAACTATGTAACTATGTTACTATGTAATATAAGACAAGTCAAAAGTGGTAGGAATAGGAGAAGGAAAAAGTTTGCCTGCTCTATGTCAGTGAACCTCTAGAACCAATGAATAAAGAGTAGTTTACCATCAGATTAGTTCTAGATCAATGGAGGCAGTGTGGGTGAACTGTAAGTACACAGTGCTCTATTACATTAACATTAATGCACATATGTGTTGGCAGGTGTAGTGCCTTTTTATGAATACCACTCCGCTGATGATGTTAGTGAGTGTTTCCTTTATTAATGCCCCTGACCAACATTATGTAGGTCTACGATCTGTGTAATAGAGAGTGTCCCTTATGGTGATGGACTGCCTGGAGGCTGGAGATGAGGACCCATGTTAGGGGACTCACAAGGGAGAAGGCAGAATGTAATCAGCTACCCCTGACCTACATCTTGTAGGTCTGTAGTCTGGAGTGTTCAGGCCATCTGGGCCAGGGCATGGCAGTAAATCCAAAGGGAGGACCCAAGGTTGAGAAACCAATAATAGAGTGCTTGGGAAGGTGGCTGGTGTTCAGTAGATTGTATTAATGGAACTGTTGTGCTATGCACCGTGAAAAGGAATACAGTAAACCCCCCTCCATTGCGGGGGTTACGTTCCGGACCCAGCCGCGAAAAGTGAAATTCCGCGAAATAGAAAAACCCTATTAAAATGCATTGTAGGCATGATTTTTTTACTGTCACTGTACGTGTAAAAGCATTTTAAGGTCTTTAAACACACTTTTAAAACAATAGAAACTCATTTAAACACATAAAAGATACTTAGAGACAGAGCAAGAGCTATGAAAAACACAAAAATCTTTCATTTTTAATTATTTATATAGTAAAATAACATTACAAAAAAAAACGCGAATTACCGGGACCGCAAAAACTGAACCGCGATGTAGCGGGGGATTACTGTACATGTCATTCTACCATGGTTTTATGTGGTTTTATTATTCTACAGTAAACCCTTGAAAAGGCATTTAGTGTGGGCATTCGTTATTCCAGGAACCACTCTTCCAAATGTATGTGAGTACTGTGAGGAGGGTGTGCACCAGTACTGGACTGTCTGTTACACAATATGGCGGAGTTTGCCCAAAAGACAGGTATGTGCATATTCTATCTGGAGAAGAAGCAGGGTGAAACCTGGGCCATCTTGATGGGAACTACTGTCCAATCTAGGTCCCTTAAAACTATGCAGAGAAATACCACTGAGCACAGATTAAATTCAGTCTGACTCCTTTCATTATAAACAGGAATGTTTTACTAACAGTCAGCAACATGATATGTGGGTATAATAGCCATGTGGCCCTAGCCATGCCCTGTATTGGTTATGCGGAAATCCAGCTTTGTAGTTAACATGGATGATAACTGGTTTTCTTGTCAAATTTAGGGTCTCTTTCTCAGCATGCAGAGTTTGTAATGATTATTTGGAAGACCTTTGGGTATACAAATTCATCCTTTACCTATCTAAACTATATTGTATGTATATAGCTGGGAACTCTAAAATGATTATTAATAAAACAGTTAGTATTCTATATAATATAAAAATGTATTTATCCACATATCTTTTCCAAATGCTATGGCGACCTGCATGAGTCACAATGTAAACAGAAAATTCCGGGCTCCCTTCCGCAGCCAGGACTCACAACAGTTGGACGCTGGGTATATTAAGACCTTCTAAGGAGCTTGACCCTGATTGCACAAAATATTTTTAAGTGCGACAAATGATACATTTATTATCATTCTGCAGCAACGTACAGTGTGCTGTCCTCAAGTACATTTTCCTCAGCACTTTTCCCTCTAGTTTCCACGTACATGTTTTTTGAAAGTATTAAACTATGGCCTTCGGGATAATAAAATCTGAAAGAAGAATTGTCACTTTTTTTTTTTTTATCATCCCAGTCTGGTTTAACATGTATTTTGTTAAATCGTACTTTGCCTGACAATGAAGCACTGATACAAAGCTTTCAATTCATCTGAGCATAATAATGTCATTCTACTGATAATACAATTTAAAAGTTCTTCCATGCATCTTGTACAGTTATATAGTAAATGAGCCAATTTAACACTCTAAAGGATTATGTCACTGTGGCATGCGCAATTCCGTGGTGGAACATTTCTATTTTGCTGAGTTTTGTCTGTCAGAACTTGTTTTTCCTCTATGCTGTTTTGATGTTGATGTATTGTATAAACAGGAGAACTGCTGTATGAATAATTATGTAGGTGGAAATCTCAATTCATTGGGCAAGATTTTCAAATGTGGTTTACAGGATTAAATTGTCTGTAACTGGAAAAATGACTTGCTTGACTTTTCTGTACATACATATTGCTAGTAAACTAAACGGAACCCTTCTATTCTGTAAAAACAATTTGCATTTATTAAACTACAGAGTTCAATATTGATATTAAGAATGCAATAAACATTAGACATATGCTGTAGGTGTCCTGTTCATGATGCTATGGGCCTGTAAAGAAATGAACACCATAAATATACAGTAATATATATATATATATATATATATATATATATATATATATATATCATATACAGTATATATGTATGTATGTGTGTTTGTTGATGCTGTTCACCCTCTAAAATGTTCACCCTCTAAAAAAGTCTTTAAGAGTATGCTATTTAGCAAGTAAGAATTTGGCTGTGAAATCTTGAAGCTATTAAGAGAGCAAGAATGTCCGAAGTTGCTTGATTGTTCTGTAATATAGGAGCAAATGACAATGCTCTTTGTGCTGTAACCCTTTTGTATTTTGTCTATTTATTGTGGTGTTTTTTTATGGAAACACCTGGTGACGCCCGTAAAAAACTATCTTTGCTCGTTGGCATTGTCCACCCTCTACATTTACATATATACTCTATATATTGTTATATTGTGGGGGGTTTACTCAAGGTAATGCTTTCATTGAGTTCATACCAGCCAGGAAGGTACATTATCAGAACTTGTAGCCCAAGTTATATATAAAAAATAAATAAATAATATTAATGCACACGGTTACCCTTGCAGGAGTTTTCAGCATCAATACATTATTCTTACAGTCTCCTAGCTACCAGACGTCTTCGAACGGAGTTGGCACTATATTTCAGTCAGCTTTGCACATGCAAAATATCTACCTGGGCTGCACAGACTCCTGCTTAATGACACATGGTTTCATAAGACTTCTCAGTCGATGGCTCGGTTAGATCTGGCCACCCCTACTTTAGGCTAAGGTAAATACTTTCCTAGTGTCTGCCTTTACACACAGACTCTGCTCCTGCAGCAGCTTGTGTATGGGGAAAAGAAGCCCTGAATCACAGCCAGGCATTTGATTAGAAAAGCTGTACACATCTACACCATCAGGCTTCTGTTTTACACAGGACACAGGGTTAGGGGCGCTATCCCTCCTAAGACTCTTCAAAGTCTCTGGACTCCAGAACCAATCTAGGAATTACTAATTCCAGTCGAAAATAGCAAGACTAGTTTTATCAACTCAGAATAGACATTGTGGAGCACTCAACCTGCATCAGTAAGAACCCCTTGTGACATATACTGCTTTTCCTACTGCGACAGGGCACAGCACTAACAACTTTAACATATACACACTACTGTCAAAAGCTTTAGGCATGTGTGAAAAAATTCTGTAAATTAAAACTGCTGTAAATTAAGAAATAAAGTGTCAATAGCTAATTTTTAATCAATTAATAAAATGGAAAGTAAATGAACAATAGAGAAAGTCACATCAAAAACAATTAAATTCAAAACAGCAAGAATTCTTCTAGGCAAACTTGTACACAGTTTTTGGCAGGTAGGTTGTTCCAATTATGTTGGAGAACTAGCCACAGATCATCTGAGAATGTAGGCTACCTCAAATGCTTCTGTCTCTTTATGTAATCCCAGACATGTTGTTGAGATCAGGGCCCTAGGGAGTCAACCCATCACTTCCAGGGTTTCTTGAACTTCTTTACAACACTTATAGTTCTTAAAGCGGAGTTCCAGCCATTTTTGTGTTTATTAAAAGTCAGCTACAAAAAGTGTAACTGCTGACTTTTAATAAACACACACTCACCTGCCCCATGATCCAGCAATGTAGCCGGCGGCAGCCTCGGTTCTCTCCCTCTTCTCCCAGTGGCGCCGGCATCACGAGTGTGGGCACCCGGCTGTGACAGCTTGCAGTTTCACAGCCGGGTGCGCACTGAAAATGCGCAAGTCGCGCTGCTTTTTCTTAGTGGCCGGGCAATCTTCTGGGGCCTGTGACGTGACCCAGAAGATTGCAGGGAGGGAGGGGAAGAAGAGAACTTCTGCTTGAGCCGCTAAGGCAGCCTGAGCAGGAGTAGGAGCGGGTACCTGTCAAAACTAGGTACCCGCCCCCCCCCCAAAAAAAAAATTGGCAGGGGGTCAGGAGCACTTAAAGCTGAAGTTCCACTTTTGGGTGGAACTACGCGTTAATGACATTGGCTGTATGTTTGACATTGTTGTCCTGCTGCAGAATAAATTTAGGTCCAATTACACTCCTCTCTGCTTGTATGGCATAATAGAGAACTATCTGCCTGTATTTCTCAGCATTTAGGACACTATCGATCCTGACCAAATTTCCAATTCCATTTGCAGAAATGCAGCCCCAAATTTGTGAGGAACCTCCAACCATGCTTTACTTTGGCCTGCAGACACTCATTTTTGTACTGTTCTCCAGTCCTTCAGCGAACAAATTGCCTCCTGCTACAGCTAAATATTTACAATTTTGACTCATCAGTCTACAGACCCTGCTGTCTTTTAATTGCACCCCATTTCCTATGTTTTTTTGCATAGTTAAGTCATTTAGTCTTCTTTTCACATCAAAGGTATGATTTTTGGCAGCAATTCTTCCATGAAGACCACTTCTGGCCAGACTTTTCTAGAAAATAGATGGGTGTACTTGGGTCCCACTGGTTTTTGCCAGGTCTGTGCTGATGGCACTGATGGACATCTTCCAATGTCCAAAAGAAGTAAACATGATTTGTCTTTTATCTGCTGCATTAAGTTTCCTTGGCCGGCCACTGCATTTACAGTCCTCAATGTTGCCCATTTCTTTGTGCTTCTTCAAAAAAGTTTAAACAGCATATCTTGAAACCCCAGTCTTCTTTAAATTCTTTGCCTGGGAGAGATCTTGCTGATCCAGTATAACTACCTTGTGTCTTGTTGCTGTGCTCAGTCATGCCATGTTGTAAAACTGGTGACATGAAATGGTCTTCCACAACCTCACCTTGGTAGCACAGTTTGGTTGTTCCTCACCCAGTTTTAAGCCTCCTACACAGCTGTTTCATTTATTGACACTGCTTCAACCTTCATATGACATTGATGATCATTTGGAGCTGCTTGGTATAGTTGGTAATCATACACCTGACTCTAATTCTACAAAACCCCTGACTTTGTGGAAGTGTATGAAGTGTGCAAGTGTAAGAACTGATGCTGTTTGAAGCCAAAGGGTATTCACACCAAATATTAATTTGATTGAGATGTTTCTGTTGTTTGTTCACTTTTCATTTTGTAGATTGATTAAATAAACAATTAAAATACATATTTTTGAAAGCATTCTTACTTTACAGTATTTCTTCACACCTGCCTAAAAAATTTGCACAGTACTGAATATCTGTATCACTTACCTGGTGTGGAGGCCAATGGAGAGAGGGCTTCCCTTGCGGCTAAGTTCCAGACTCCCCTGAAAGTGAGAATAGGAGGAGTCAGGCTCAAAGTAGCACATGTCGCCTGTGATGTTGATTGCAGAAGAACTCAGAAAGGTTTCTGATGTGCGAAGTAGTGGCTGCAGCCAGGTGGCGCCTGTGAGAGGTGGCAGGTCTGTGTTTGCACTAAGGCAATGGGAAGTCAGTTCAAGCCAGAGTTCAGAGCCGGGAGGATACCAGAGCAGGCAAGGTCAGATAGGGAACCCGAGATCAGACACAGGTAACAGGAGAGAATATCCAAAGACAAGCCGAGTTCAGGTCAGGAGACAAGCAGAATAGTAAGGACAAGCCGGGTCAGTAACAGAGAACTTTCAGGAACAAGGATCACAGGAACACGGTACAAGCTGAAGATCAATCAGCAACTTCATTAACTGGCACACTTCCTTATAAAGGCCCATGTTATGTGCTGGCTGAGATGCTGGGTCCTAGAGCCCTTCTCCTGCCATTGGTGTCCTGACTGATGCTGGGTCCTAGATACCCTCTTCTACCACTGGAGCCCTGACAATCTGGTAGTTGCACCTGTACATTTATCGGGAGCCTAATAATAGTTGCTGGCAGTCTGAGAAAAGTCATATCTGCTGAAATACTTGTTCCAGGTTAATGTCTAAGAAACTATTGAAATGTATGTCCAGTGTTCATTTTGAATAAAGCAGGGTAGAGGTAAAGTGATTGTAAAGTCTTGTTTTTTTTTTCCTATAAAAATAATAAACATGTTATATCTACCTGCTCATTTGCAGTGGGTTTGCACATGGCAGCCCGGATCCTCCTCTTCTCAGGTCCCTCTTCTGTGATCCTGGCCCCTCTCTTCTGTTCCTTGCCCTCACAGCAAACAGTTTGCTATGGGGGCACCTGAGCCAAGTCACATCTCCCTGTATTCATTCAGACACAGAGCCCTGCCCCCCCCCCCGATTGGCTAGCTGACTTTGATTGAAAGCAGTGGGAGCCAATGGCGCCGCTGCTGTGTCTCAGCCAATCAGGACGGAGAATCTCGGTCGGCTGACACACTCTTGGACATCGCTGGACAGAGAGGGACCTCAGGTAAGTATTAGTGGGACTGAGGGGGGCTGCTGCACACAGAAGGCCTTTAATCTTAATGCATAGAATGAATTAAGATAAAAAACCTTCTGCCTTTACAACTTCCTGTCAGTTTCTTCTGTTATCCCAGGCTCTATTACAAACATACAACAATAAAAAAAAAAAAAAAAAAACAGACTGCCTCTAGTTCCATGTCACCTGCTCTGTTAACACGAAGCATTTTTATTGCAATCTGTGTTCCTATTGGAGGTTTTCCTTCACTTCCTGTCTGGTGAAACTGTTGTCACCAGAACACAAAAAGAGAGGAAATATCATTAACAGAGCATCAGATAACACCAACCCTACTTCATCCTATACAAAACTTAAAAGAAAAGTTATGGCTAATCATACTTAAAGCAAGGTGGCACAGCAGGACAGTAAGGCATCTAGCATCCTCAGAGGTGGAGGTCAGCAATGGCATTAATATATATATATGTACAAATTGCTCCCAATTTTGACATTTGATAGACAGCTAAAATGTTGTTCTGTATTCTGCTGCTCACAAATCAGTTAAAGATTTTACAACACACTGCAGTACAGTAACGTATCCTCAACCAGCCCTGCTGTTAGGGTCCACTGCAGCAACTACCCAACAACCAATAAGGTTCTTTCTTTTTTTTTATTTTAGTTTTGGGTACAGTGGGGGAGGCTTGGCCCCTGTGAGGTTCTTAGTGATGTCTATGTTTCTTTAAAGGAGAGTGAGCCCTCCATCTTTTGTGGTGACCATTGTTACTGAGATATTAAATGATGGAAAATCCAAAATGTTAGTTGTCACCAAAGCAAGACTTGAGGGAAAATGCCTCCAATTAATACACCTGTTCATATGACCATTATTCAAGATGAGAATTCAGTTAACTTTGCAAATAGTATTTCTTATCTCCTGTTGCATCTCTAGGATACAAAGTTAGGGGAAATCTCCCCAGTGGGACACAAGCAGCAGAAAATAGCCCCTCTAAAACTAAAAATTACAGTACATACACTTACATTTCTTTGAAACAGCAACAAATCTATTTATGGGAACTTTCCAGAAATTATTATATTAAAAAAATAGTGAAATTAATATTCACAACCTAGTAGATCTAAGACAGGGGTCTTCAAACTATGGCCCTCCAGTTGTTCAGGTACTACAATTCCCATCATGCCTAGTCATGTCTGTGAATTCAGAGTTTTACAATGTCTCATGGGATGTATAGTTCCGCAACAGCTGGAGGGCTGTAGTTTGAGGATCCCTGGTCTAAGGCATTTTTTAATCACAGCTCTAACTTTAAACATGTGAGTTATGATATTCATCAAAACTACAGAATCAGAAAATCATTTGACTGTTCACCAGGGCTCACTGTGCAGTGATGTGTTATAACATTATGTGTATATGAATCTTCAATCAACCCTTAGTTCGCACTATAATCCTTTTTCACTATTATATAGAACATTTTATTCCTCTGTTCATTTTATTTATTTACAGCCCCAGCTAATTCCTCAGTAAAGAAAACTGCTTCAAAAGGCGATCACTGAGGTGGTAAGCCTTGGTGAACTGTTTGATTTTCCCAGCCTTACATCTCAAGATGTTGATTTTTTATTTTCTTATTTTCTGCTTTTTAGATGTTAGGTAATACTTTAGAATTAGCACGGGCCCTTTTTCAATTTTTCTTCAGCCAGTCGGTTGTGTTGTGTTCAACATCTAGTCCTTTAGGGTAAACACACCAACACATTTGTTGCTGTCCTGTAGAGTCAATGTTCTAAAGACATTAAAGTCTTGATTCTCTTTGCAACGTTTAGCCCATCTGATGTGTATGTGCCATTTATCACTTATGCCTTCCACGTAATTGAAACACTAACTTGGAGACTTAATATATCTAACACAGATAAAAAAGCAAGGCAAAAGGGAAACATAGCCTCTGCCGATTAAGGTTGACAGGCAAATGTCAGAGATCAATAGATTCTGTGAACTTTAGGGTAATTTACATTTGCTCAAGTTAATTGTCAGCTTCTCTGCTTGGTTGTTGTCATTGCAACTCTATGTTGATGGCTGAGGAACATTTGTTCATTTATAGAACAAACACCCTGTATGTCACCTGAATGCATGATAGCAAAAATAAATTAGATACTGGTCCGTGTCAAGTCCTTCACCACTCTCATCTCCAGAATTTAAAATGAGCAACGAAAATCTTATTTTCTTTGACTCAGTTTTAAATGTCGGTTAAGTAAAAAGAGAAAGAAAGACCAGGAGGGGATGATAATGTCCCAGTCACTTTGCAGTGCAGAAAAACAAGGTGTTCTAAATAGAGGAAATAAAAAAGAAAAGTTTACAAAGTGGGCTCAAACTTTACCATTAGGTTTAATATTTTACCAGTTATTCCCCATAACAATTGCAAAAGTTTGCAATGACAGCTGAAAACAACAGTTACATGGCTCAAAATAACACGTCACTAAAGCCACATAATAAGAAAAACTATCAATAAATGCTGTATTACATTCTGTTCATACTCAGTCACTACGACATTCTTTTTCTGCATTCTGCAAAAAAAAAAAAAAATGGTTGATCCTGCTGCTCTCTATCTCTACCTGTTCATGTTCCCAATTCAGCTAGGGATTTTGCAGCTGTGGTGGCAACTCTGCACATGCTCAGTTTTCAGTGATTTCTATGCTGAGCATTTCCTCACTATCACATCTGTGCAGCCCATGTTACTATAGAGCAGCCTTTTTCAACCAGGATGCCCAGGCACCCTGGGGTGCCTTGAGGTTTCTTCACTGGTGCCTTGGCAAAATGCCTAAAAATGGATCAAAAATTGTATACAAGCCAGCAGGTGGATGAAGCCTGTATTTTAGTGACACAAAGCCAGGGGTTTTCATTTTGCACCATTATGACTTTCTAGACACTGGCATCCTAACAACCAATGATATCATCAGTTAATAAGGAGGATGTCTGTTGCCTCCACAGCATCCTTGTTTGACACTCCTGTGCCCCTCTCCCTCAGCACTGGGGTGACATTAGCTGACTGATGGAGAGAAATTGAGGGAAAAGAGCAACATTGGAATACTAGTCAGTACCAGTGTGCAAAAGTGTATTTGCTTTGGAAGAAAAGTCACCTCTAACATTGGGAGTTCTACATGTGGATGTTGCTGCATTATGTAAAGGTATTAGAAACATTTTTTTTAAATTTAGAATGGGGTGCCTCGAGACTGTCCATCATTTTAAAGGGTGCCTTGAGATTGTCTATAATTTTAAAGGGTGCCTTGACTGAAAAAAGGTTGAGAAACACTGGTATAGAGCCACACATGTCGGTGTGTACACAGTGGTAAATGACAGCCCACTGCCACCCTCCTCCTCTATGCCCTCTAACCATGTAAACACAATGGGGGTGGGATATTACTTGTAGATTAAAGAAGACTTCACCTCCTTCTTGTTTTAAGACACAGGCTGGAGGAGCCTGCCTGTGACTGGCGAAATCCGCCCATACCATGTTATTTCCAAAAAATAATAAAGATTCAAATTCAAATTTATTGTTGTATGACTATTTAAAACAGTTTAATGATATTATTTATTTTTACTCTGTATCCCAAAGCCTGTTTTTTTTTTGAACATGTGACCAGCATCAGAGGACTAGAAGCACCTCCTGCATATATTTTTCTACAGACAGGCTGGGAAATAGCTGGGTCATGTGGTAGCTGTATATCAATTAGGAAAAAGGTACTTCAATTTTTTTTTGTAAGTTTATTAAAATATTTACAGTGCCATCATCCACATACAGAAATAGAAGGGACAATGTCAACTAAAATGAATAACCTAGTAAGTTGAGCCCAATGTATATCTAATAATCTCCATATAACTGCAATGGATAGAGACTGTATAGTGGTTTGTGCAAATTTTCTTTCTTTTTGTATTCTAGGTAGGTCTAAAATATACAACTTTCAAACATACTGTATATATATTTTTAGGCAAGTAAATATAATTATCACATATTTATGTTGTAGGAGAGAATTTGAAAGCAGACAATAGAGTAGGCCTCTGTTGTGTTTCTACTCTTGGAAGCCCATACAAACACTAATGGGTGATGGGTGCATGGTCGACTGAAGAAGTTGAGTGCACATGCTCAGTGTCATATCCAGAGGTTGTCTTTTGGAAATATATGTATGAGTGCTGCCAGCATTGCTGCAGAGGTTGAAGGGGTGAGGGGTCAGCCTGTCAGTGCTCAGACCATACGCCGCACACTGCATCAAATTGGTCTGCATGGCTGTTGTCACAGAAAAAGCCTCTACTAAAGATGATGCAAAGAAAACCCGCAAACAGTTTGCTGAAGACAAGCAGACTAAGGACATGGATTACTGGAACTCTGTCCTCTGGTCTGATGAGACTAAGATAAACTTATTTAGTTCAGATTGTGTCAAGCGTGTGTGGCGGCAACCAGGTGAGGAGTACAAAGACAAGTGCTTCTTGCCTACAGTCAAGCATGGTGGTGGGAGTGTCATAGTCTGGGGCTGCATGAGTGCTGCCGGCACTGGGGAGCTACAGTTCATTGAGGGAACCATGAATGCTAACATGTACTGTGACATACTAAAGCAGAGCCTTCAGAGACTGGGCCGCAGGGAAGTATTCCAACATGTTAACAACCCCAAACACACCTCCAAGATGACCACCGCCTTGCTAAAGAAGCTGAGGGTAAAGGCGATGGACTGGCCAAGCATGTCTCCAGACCAAAACTCTATTGAGCATCCGTGGGGCATCCTCAAATGGAAGGTGGAGGAGAGCAAGGTCTCTAATATCCACCAGCTCTGTGATGTCATCATGGAGGAGTGGAAGAGGACTCCAGTGGCAACCTGCGAAGCTCTGGTTAACTCAGTGCCCACGAGGGTTAAGGCAGTGCTGGACAATAAAGGTGGCCACACAAAATATTGACACTTTGGGCTCAGTTTGGACATTTCCACTTAGTGGTGTACTCACTTTTGTTGCCAACAGTTTAGACATTAATGGCTGTGTGTTGAGTTATTTTGACAGGACAGAAAATTTACACTGTTAGAAAAGCAGTACACTCACTACTTTTCATAGTAGCAAAGTGTAATTTCTTTAGTGTTGTCACATGAAAAGATATAATAAAATATTTTTAAAAAGGTGAGGGGTCTACTCACTTTTGTGAAATACTGTATAACTGCTAGTCAGCATTTATTCATGAGTCCAAGTCACTACAATTTGAAGTTTCCTTCAAATGTCTCTCTTGTTTCAGAGGCTAACGCCCTGTTGTCTATACATCATCTATGCAATTGCATAAGAAGAATAGGTTTAAACTGCCTATCTGGCAGGCATCCCGAATCCTAATAGGTCGTACATCAAAAGCCTACTGATGAGCCTGAAATGAAAATGGCCTAACAAGAAACCAACATCATTACTTAAATTCATACTGCTGCCAAGATTCAAATGTTAAAGTTACGACTTTAATTTGCTAAGTGCAATGTCCTTCCACCACTCTATATTTCTTTTTCTCTTGCTCCCATCTTAAACAGCTTCAGGAAAGCAGAAAAAAAGACAGTAACTGACAGTATGGTATAGTAAGGGATTAGGTCTTTCCATTTACTTTAACACAATTACAGTTTGTTGTTCCTGAATGAATGATTTTTCTGTAGATCAATATCACACAAAATAAGTGGGACAAGTAAAAGAGGTTTGCAGTTCATTGACAGCTGCAGTACAACAGCCTGGATTGCTTTAACACATAAGGAGCACTTTCAAGTAGATCCCTTTCTCCCTTCGTTAGACAATTTTTAATTGTTATATTACATTAAAAATTGCACCAGACTAACCATCTAACATTTTAGAATTTGTTTTTAGAATTGTGACAGGTTCGTTTTATAGTTACAAATTATATTTTATTTTCAAACAAAGTCAATGCCGCTTGGCAAAAGAATGACTTGGAAAAACCACCTGTGACAGCATGCATCTTTACTGCCACAGAATATCAGTGTAACAAAAGGACCTTTTATTAACCACTAGCCGACTGCTCACAGTAATCTACTATTAGTACTAATAGTACTGCGGCAGGTCGGCTCCCCTGGGTCCAGTGACGTAGAACTACATTGCTGGACTGCTAGTGATTCCGGCGGCGCGGGAGTCAGGCCAGAGGAGGAGGGGCGGCGATTGCCGTCTTCCTTCCCCGATCGTCGGGGAAAGTGTGAGAAGACCCCCCTGCTTATGTAAACAAAGCAGGCGGATCTTCTCAGTGACAGAAAGGGAGAGATAGCTAAACCTGCGATCTCTGTCACAGAACCCCCTCCCCCACACACACACACACACGTCAATAAGCATGAGGCATAAATTTAACCCCTTGATCACCAACAGTGTTAACCCCTTCCCTGCTAGTGTCATTATTACAGTAACAGTGCATATTTATAGCACTGATTACTGTAGTAATGTCACTGGTCCCCCCAAAAGTGTCAAAAATGTCAGTTAGGGGTCCGATCTGTCCACAGCAATATCGCAGTCCCGCAAAAAGTCGCAGAATGCCACCATTACTAGTAAAAAAAAAAAAAAAAAACAATAAAAATGACATAAATCTTTCCCATGGTTCGTAAAAGTGATAACTTTTGGGCAAACCAATCAAAATACGCTCATTGCGATTTTGTTTACCAAACCATTAATTACCCCCCTCTGTGATTTCTTACTTTTTTCAGCTTACTTTGACTTCCCTGTTTCCTATCTGAAGCCGGCGCCATTTTATCTGTTGTCGTTCTCAACTGTGCTTCTGGTACTTCCGCCCTTTCTGTCTGAGCTGCCCAAAATCTCGCGCATGCGCATTACGTATTACCAGAGCCGATTTTCTTTCTTCTCGGCTGGTCATGTGATTGTATTGCAATGCAATGCCCCTGAGACTGGATGACGCAGGCACTGCCCACTATGGAATGAACGAACGGCACACAGAGCATGCCGTGAATCGCGGTAACAATGCGCATGTGCCGGTGAGGTCATTGGATTGAGGATTGCTTTTTTCAACAGAACAGCACAGGTGGAAAAGATTTTTAAAACAACATTGTGTACATTCATTTTTAATGATTTTAATGGAAGAAAGTCGTAAAGTTGAGTTTACAACCACTTTAAGGGTGACAGTCCTATAAACTATTTAACATACTTATTCTTTCGCAGTGACAGGGTGGAACTGCTATGTGCACTAATTTGAGGTGGGAGGGTGGCATTGCTATAGGAAAATTTGGATCCATGCCTTAAAGTGCTCATAAAGGAAAAACATTTTTTGGTAGGTATGGATAGAGTATAGAGAAGGGATAGAAAGCCTGTTAGAATTTTATAGCTGTCTGTGTCCTGTTGAGGAGATTCATCTTTCCATTTGTGCTAGTGATCATTATAGCCAACACAGAAATCTTCCAATGAGGACATGTGAAACTCCCCTTACTTTCAGAGATTTTCTTCAACTTTGTGTTGCGTCATTGGGACAGGAAGTGAATGGAAATCTCCCTAGTGGTACACAAGCAGCAAAAAATAACCTGATAAGGGTTTTAATCCTTCTATATTCTAAATAAAACAAACAGAAAAAGTAAAAATGCATACATTTTAACACTCCTGAACACTGCAGCCTCACAACTTTGGCTGCACTGACAGTTGAATTTTACGGGGGGTTCTTCAGCCAATTCAAGTATACAATGCCACCACCCATTATGCTTGGGATTCACACACTATGGCAACTGCTTTAAAAGGTTGGGTTTAATAAATTAAATACCCTACTAAGCACCCTGCACCACTCAATGGAAGGGCAAAACTATTCTTTTGCTTTAGAGACCCTTCCTTCACGGCCCCCTTAAAATCACTATACTGCAGTAGTATGAACCAATGCATAAAACCCTTATCATTGTGCAAGAAATAAAAGATATCCAGTAAATGTATACACTGCTTAACCACTTGCCGACCAGCCGCTGTACTAAAACAGTGGCAGGTCGGCTCTGTCCCGTGAAACTACGTACCTGTACGTCTTTTGGCTGGACTGCTAGTGGGGGCGTGCGCACGCGCCAATTGGCTACAGGGGGAGACAATCAGCGGGTCTGGCGGCCACAATGTCCACTGAGCACACGTGATTGCTCCCCATGGAGACTGCTGTTCTGTCAGTAATGAACACTGGGATCCTGTGTTCCTCCTATTTAGGAACATGGATCTCTGTGTTCATTCAGCAAGCCCATCCCCCACACAGTTAGGTAGCACCCCTAGGGACACATTTAACCCATTGATCGCCCCTGGTGTTAACCCCTTCCCTGCCAGTGTCATTAGTACAGTAACAGTGCATATCCTTAGCACTGATTACTGTAGTAATGTCACTGGTCCCTCCAAAAGTGTCAAAAATGACAGTTAGGGGTCCGATCTGTCCGCCGCAATGTCACAGCCCCACTAAAAATCGCTGATCGCCGCCATTACTAGTTAAAAAATAAATAAATTAAAATGAGATAAATCTTTCCCATAGTTTGTAGACTTGATAACTTTTGGCAAACAAGTCAATATACACCTATTGGGATTTTCTTTTACCAAAAATATATGGCAGAATACATATTGGCCTAAAATGACGAAAACATTTGATTTTTTTATGGGTTTTTTTTTTTTTTTATTGGGTATGCTTTATAGCATAAAGTAAAAAATATTGTTTTTTTTTTAGGGGGTTTTTTTTCAGAATTGTCGCTTTTTTTTTTGTTTATAGCGCAAAAAAAAAAAAGGACATCAATTTTATTTGGGTACAGCATCGCACAACCGCGCAATTGTCAGTTAAAGTGCCATATCGCAAAAAAAAAGGCCTGGTCATTAAGGGGGTAAAACCTTCTGGTCCAGAAGTGGTTATTTCAATTGGTAATAGGTGTATAGCTCATCACATGCAAAAAAATAAAATATATACCTTGTTTAACAATGTCATTTATTGGTCTGTTTCACAGACTTTCATGTAAAAGCCTACCCTTTTAGAGAGACTGCCCTGTTGTAGAGCCAGATATGTGCAGGGACTTCACGTAGTTGTTTACTAGCATTGCTGAACAAGGCAGTGTCTGATTCATATTCTGCCCTATATTCATACCCAACACTAAGATCATGGCAAAATAATTATCCCATGACAAATCCAAGAACCATGATGTGATCCTGGTTTCTAGCTATTTCTAGGAAAAATGTTACCATTGATCTTCACTTTTCTCCAAGCAAAACCGCAAGCTATAAAAAATTATAATGTGGCATGGTAGTTTTGCAAGGACTATGTACTATAGGCACATAGTCTGGGTGCCTTGGGTATCAGGCATGCAACCATGACTGTTAGAACCCTATTATGTATGTCAAGGCCTGTAATAACCCTCCTTCACATTTACTTTCACCAAAATAAGCTGTGTGTCTGATCTCCACCTGATGACTCACTAATCTGGAACAAGCATGTGCACATTAGGTGGTCTAATAAGACTTGATATAAATATACTTATTCAGAGCCAGTAGCAGTATCAAGAAAAGGATGACATGGCAACTTACATGTTTTGATAGTTTTCCCTTATTGACTTAGGGCACAGAAACATCAGCATATAGGATTAAAAGCTAAAACCATCTGCACCCTTTAATACATTTGTCATACACATATACGTGGTGCCACAATGTACTACTGTAAATTAGCTATCGTTATCTACCTTATAGGATGCCTCCATTGTGTGTTAAAACCAAGCTTAAAGAGTAACTCCACTTTTGTTGAGAAAAAAACATTACTCTCTGGGTGATCTCTGTACATTGCAAGGATTTTAACAAACTTTGTTGCAGATTCCTACCTTTTGTTATTCTGAGGAAATCATTGTTTGTTTCCCTGTGCCTCTGTGCTGAGTGGGTCAGATGGGAGTGGTTTCATAATTATCTATCAGCTGTGGCAGCTGCAGGGCACTAATGGGGAAATCTGCTGGGCCTGCACCCCTTTAGACGTGTTCCTAATGGGAGTATCTCACCAAAAATTACATTTGTGTTGCAGGAGTTGCCAGAAATCTGACTTGTATCTTAGTGCAGACTTTTGGGAAAATCAGTGAGCCAATCACACAAGCAGGAAATGATGTTTCTGGGGTGTGGTCAGTATACATTCTGTGTACAGAACAGCTCCAGGTAGCCATATTGCATTGTATTTTCAGAAAATTACAACAGCTGCAGATTGAAAAGGAAAGGTAATTTTTAATTACATTAAATTACAGTATGATTTGTGTCGCAATTGTATACAGTATATTATTTTTTCTTTATTTGCTGTTTTTTTTTTTTCCCCATGAAAGTGGAATTACCCTTCAATTCTTCTCTCTTTTACAGCAAAGGAACCGACTATCCCTCTTCTGTCTGATCCGCAGTTGCTATGGTGGTGCATTCAGTTATGACACCAGCCATTTGATGGCTTTATAGTTTGGCTGACAGCACAAGAAACTGTGACAGTTATCATTCACTGCATGCCTTGAATGTAACGGTTTTGAGAAACAGTTAAATCTATGTGTTTGGTTCCGCTTTAAGCACCCTAACAATACCAATGATACACTATAATACTACAAACACTACACATAAATGTACCATCACAAGTGGAAATTATTGCAAACTGAGGAAAAATAGAATAAGCATTTGGCTCAAACAAGTCACAGATGCTTAAAAAAAAAAAAAGAACATCTGGAAAAACACTTTTACAGATATTTAAGATATATTTCTGAGAAAAGCAATTACCATGCACAGTATTTTAGCTAAATGCAGCCTGCCCAAAACGAAATATTTTGCAAGGGTTTTCATAATGGTACGTGCCACAGTATGTACATTGACACTGGGAAGTGTCTAGGAACTGAGAGATGATCTATGCCGCCTTTCAGCAACCAATAGGACACCTGCACTGTTATAAAGCAATGCAGACTTTCAATGACAGTTCTCATACACTGTAACAAATAGGACAAATTGTGTTTTAGAAATAACCCCCTGAACACACCAAGCTCTATTACACATCAAAGCATAATTATTTGGATTTTGGTATTAAGATACAAATTTACAAACTAAATAAGATTTTTTTATTCTACAGGGCGTACCACTTTGAATTTTGATTTAAGTGTTCGGGACAGGTTGATAGCTTTCACTTGCAAACGCCAGAATGAATTTATAACAAACTCATGAGTCAGGTACTCATTTTCATATTGAATGAAGCAATGGACCTGTTGGCAGAAACAAGTAATGAGTGCTGCAAGACATTTAAATTGCATTCTAGCTGATTTATTACAAGCAATTTTATATGGGTACTATATATGGGTAATTTTTAAGACATGTGAACAAAGGAGAATAAAATTATATTGCTTAGTTAAAACTTATGCATATATAAATATTTCTAGCTTTTACCATTCAATAAGTAAAATTGCATAGCTGGCAATCATAACGACACCATAATAAATTATGGGCCCTGACTCTTAACCCTCTGAATATACAAATGCAGCCTGAAATAAAGACAGACACAGATTGTGTTTTATCCAGCTGTATTTACTAGTGCAACCTATGACATCCAAGTGAAAGATATAACACCAACATGTCAGAAAAAAAACAAAACTAAATTCAAAAACAAAAAGACTGAGTTGGAAAAAGGATCACCCCCCTTTTTGTCAGTATTTTGTTGAACCACCTTTTCAGCCTTTAGTCTGTTGGGATATGTCTCTAATGACTTTGCACATCTAGACTTTGCAAAGTTCAGTTAAATTTGATGGTGGCGGTTTGTGGACTGCAGTCTTCAAGTCATTCCACAGATTTTTTAAAGGGGTTTAAGACTGGGCTCTGACTAGGCCATGCAAGAACATTCACCTTTTTCTCCCTCAACCACTGTGTGGTCATTTTTGCTGTGCGCTTTGGGTTATTGTCATGTTGGATGGTAAACCTTTTTCCCATTGAAAGCTTTCTGGCAGAGGGCAGCAGATTTTCCTCAAGAGTTTGACTGTATTTTGCCCCATCCGTTTTCTTCTATCCTGACAAGTGCTCCCGTTCCTGCTGCAGAGAAACACCCCCATAACAGGATATTACCACCTACATGCTTTACTGTAGGAATCGTGTTATTTGGATGGTGAGCTGTATTGGATTTCTGACAGACATATCATTTGGTGTTGAGGCCAAATCATTCAATTTTAGTCTCCTCTGACCACCTTAAATGCACCTTGAAGATTTTGAGGTCACATGGAAAAAGGTGTTATGGTCAGATGAGACTAAAACTGAATGATTTGGCCTCAACACCAATCCATCTATGGTGAAAATCCAATACAGCTCACAATCCAAATAAAACAGAAAGTTGTCAATATGAAGAAGGTTTACCATCCAACATGACAATAAACCACATTGAAAATCTGTGGAATGACTTGAAGACTGCACTCCACAAATGGTCACCATCAAGTTTAACTGAACTTGAGCAGTTCTGCAAAGAAGAGTGGGCAAATATTGCAAAGTCTAGATGTTCAAAGTTAGTAGAGAGATATCCCAACAGACTAAAGGCTGTAATTAAAACAAAAGGTAGTTCAACAAAATACTGACATAAGGGGAGGGGGGGATCCTTTTTCCAACTCAGTGATTCTGTTTTTGATATTTTTTTCTGACATGATGGTGTTCTATATTTCACTTGGATGTTATAAGTTGCACTAGTAGATACAGCTGAATAAAACAAAATCTACGTGTCTTCATTTCAGGCTGCAATGCAACAAAAATGTGATTTTTTTTTAAAGGGAGGTGATTATTTTCTATACCCACTATATACAGTGGGTACGGAAAGTATTCAGACCCCCTTAAATTTTTCACTCTTTGTTATATTGCAGCCATTTGCTAAAATCATTTAAGTTCATTCTTCTTCCTCATGAATGTACACATAGCACCCCATACTGACAGAAAAACACAGAATTGTTGACATTGTTGCAAATTTATTAAAAAAGAAAAACTGAAATATCACATGGTCCTAAGTATTCAGACCCTTTGCTGTGACACTCACATATTTAACTCAGGTGCTTTCCATTTCTTCTGATCATCCTTGAGATGGTTCTACACCTTCATTTGAGTCCAGCTGTGTTTGATTATACTGATTGGACTTGATTAGGAAAACCACACACCTGTCTATATAAGACCTTCCAGATCACAATGCATGTCAGAGCAAATGAGAATCATGAGGTCAAAGGAACTGCCTGAAGAGTTCAGAGACAGAATTGTGGCAAGGCACAGATCTGGCCAAGGTTACAAAAAGATTTCTGCTGCACTTAAGGTTCCTAAGAGCACAGTGGCCTCCATAATCCTCAAATGGAAGACGTTTGGGACGACCAGAACCCTTCCTAGAGCTGGCCGTCCGGCCAAACTGAGCTATTGGGGGAGAAGAGCCTTGGTGAGAGAGGTAAAGAAGAACCCAAAGATCACTGTGGCTGAGCTCCAGAGATGCAGTCAGGAGATGGGAGAAAGTTGTAGAAAGTCAACCATCACTGCAGCCCTCCACCAGTTGGGGCTTTATGGCAGAGTGGCCCGACGGAAGCCTCTCCTCAGTGTAAGACACATGAAAGCGCACATGGAGTTTGCTAAAAAAACACCTGAAGGACTCCAAGATGGTGAGAAATAAGATTCTCTGGTCTGATGAGACCAAAATAGAACTTTTTGGCCTTAATTCTAAGCGGTATGTGTGGAGAAAACCAGGCACTGCTCATCACCTGTCCAATACAGTCCCAACAGTGAAGCATGGTGGATGCAGCATCATGCTGTGGGGGTGTTTTTCAGCTGCAGGGACAGGACGACTGGTTGCAATCGAGGGAAAGATGAATGCAGCCAAGTACAGGGATATCCTGGACAAAAACCTTCTCCAGAGTGCTCTGGACCTCAGACTGGGCCGAAGGTTTACCTTCCAACAAGACAATGACCCTAAGCACAAAGCTAAAATAATGAAGGAGTGGCTTCACAACAACTCTGTGACTGTTCTTGAATGGCCCAGCCAGAGCCCTGACTTAAACCCAATTGAGCATCTCTGGAGAGACCTAAAAATGGCTGTCCACCAACGTTTACCATCCAACCTGACAGAACTGGAGAGGATCTGCAAGGAGGAATGGCAGAGGATCCCCAAATCCAGGTGTGAAAGACTTGTTGCATCTTTCCCAAAAAGACTCCTGGCTGTATTAGATCAAAAGGGGGCTTCTACTAAATACTGAGCAAAGGGTCTGAATACTTAGGACCATGTGATATTTCAGTTTTTCTTTTTTAATAAATCTGCAACAATGTCAACAATTCTGTGTTTTTCTGTCAGTATGGGGTGCTATGTGTACATTCATGAGGAAGAAGAATGAACTTAAATGATTTTAGCAAATGGCTGCAATATAACAAAGAGTGAAAAATTTAAGGGGGTCTGAATACTTTCCGTACCCACTGTATATATATATATATATATATATATATATATATATATATATATATATACATATATATATATATATATACATACATTTATTGTGTGTGTGTGTAAATATTACTTATTATATTTATGTGTGCCTGGTGAACTCCTGAATCCTTTTATACAGAGTTCCAATTTGGAACCCAGCCAGGACTCCTTGTACACACAGGAATTAAAGGGTTATTAACAGTGGCATATTATAGGTACTTGCATGCCTACAGTGTGGTAATACTGTATGACTACATTAACAAACTAATGAATGTCACAGGTTTTTGTGCTGTTTTAGCACTCTGTTAATTTTGAATATAGTTTGCAGGATGGAGTAAAATAATGAGATTTGTAAATTCAAAACATAAGCAATTTTCTACATAACAGCTCACTCACAACCTTAGTGAGTGAAGTTTTGCACAATGAAACATGGAAATAAAATATTTTTTGAGGAAACCAGTAAGAAAGATAGTGCCAGTAAGCATACATAATATCAGGATAAGGATATGCATATTTGAACAATATTTATTTTTAAGCTCATCAGTCAGCTCTCAATATATTCCGTATATACTCGAGTATAAGCTGACTTTTTCAGCCCATTTTTTATGCTGATAAAGCCCCCCTTGGCTTATACTCGAGTCACTTACCTGTTCTCCCTGGGGCTGACCAAATGTCAGCGGTGGCTGGTACGTCATGTACAATGGGCATGCGCCCCCGCCGGTCAGGAGAGCCCTATGCACTCGGCCATTCTCGGGCAGACGGCGCATGTGCAATGACGTGTGGCGCCGGGCGGCGCCATTTTTAGATGTAAGGCACCCCGGGGATGGGTAAGTAAGACCCCTGCGCAGCCTCTGCATATCCTGCACCATGCCCTCCGCTCTGCATCATGCCCTCAGCTCTGCATCTCCTGCACCATGCTCGCAGCCCTGCATCTCCTGCACCATGCTCGCAGCCCTGCATCTCCTGCACCATGCCCACAGCCTTGCATCTCCTGCACTGGGCCCTCAGCCCTGCATCTTCTGCATCATGCCCTCAGCTCTGCATCTCCTGCACCATGCCCTCAGCCTTGCATCTTTTGCACCATGCCCTCAGCCCTTCATCTCCTGCACCATGCCCTCAGCCCTGAATCACCTGCACCATGCCCGCAGCCCTGCATCTCCTGCACCATGCCCACAGCCCTGAATCTCCTGCACCATGCCCTCAGCCCTGCATCTTCTGCACCATGCCCTCAGCCCTGCATCTCCTGCACCATGCCCTCAGCCCTGCATCTCCTGCACCATGCCCTCAGCCCTGCATCTTCTGCACCATGCCTTCAGCCCTGAATCTCCTGCACTATGCCCGCAGCCTCTGCATCTCCTGCATCATGCCCACAGCCTCTGCATCTCCTGCACCATGCCCACAGCCCCTGCATCTCCTGCACCATGCCTGCAGCCCCTGCATCATGCCCACAGCCCCTGCATCTCCTGCACGATTTCCATAGCCTCTGCATCTCTTGCACCATGCCCGCAGCTTCTTCCTCTCCTGTACCATGCCCGCAGCCTCTGGTATCTATTTTTATTTTTGAAATTTACCAGTAGCTGCTGCCTTTCCTACCCTAGGCTTATACTCGAGTCAATATGTTTTCCCAGTTTTTTGTGGTAAAATTAGGTGCCTCGGCTTATATTCGTGTCGGCTTATACTCGAGTGTATACGGTATTCAAATTTGCACTTTGACACCTGTTTAATTGAAAATAAAGTGTATTTAATAGCTAACAACACACACGAACAGGACTTTATTTCATGCAGTTTGCCCAAAATTTTGGCAGAAGAGGCGGCAAATCAACAAAAACTCCAGACATTATTAACTATCAAAAATTACATTTTATAGTTACCCATGAGTCTCACGGAATTCCCAGCCAGATAATGTTTAAAAATTAAAGTGACAATACATTTGTTAAATACATAAAATTGAAAAAAAAAGCCTTAATGTTTTGATTCGTTTGTTATGCAGCCTAGGTGGCCAGGAAAGAGAGAACAGTGAGTATGCCCTCCTTCCTGTACTATACTAGGCCACATGTCTTTTAACAATGGACGAGGTATCTTCCAAGGGGAGAAAGAAAAGCCTCCCTCATCTTGCAAAGTAGCCCTTTCCCAAAGTTGAAGGACAAGGGTCCTTTCCCCACCCCTGTGTTCTACAAAAAGTGGGGATAGTATTAAAATTACAGGGGAATTAAGTTGGAATCTGGAAGCACCCTTCATAATAAGAGGGTGACCAAATATTTGCCTGTTCACAGGTGAATAAGTACAGGGTTACATTAATAGCCCTTACACATTCTCACACAGTTAATGCTTTTCCAGCAGTCAGGTAAAAAACACTTTACCACTTGCCCGCACGTCTGCCCCCATAGCACACAGCTTGCTAGGGGGACACACACAGAAGAGGAGGAGCAGAGAGCCCCAGCAGGGGACCCCAGAAGAGGAGGATCCAGGCCACTCTGTGCAATACCATTGCACAGAGCAGACAGGTATAACATGTTTATTATTTTAATAAAAATTAAAATGCCTTTATAACTGCTTTAACAAAAACAAAACAAAAACACTGATGTATCCAACAAGACCTCCAGCAAGGCAACCCACTTCAGTTGCGATCCCGATATCTGTTGATTTGTACATGGAGTACTCCCATCACTAAATTACAAATTTTAGGCTGTGGTAATATGGCCAGGAATCCCTTGCCACATTATTAATTAAACTTGGTTGGTGACATCACCAGGGATTTTCAACAAGTGAAATTACTGCAGCGTGAAATCTGTCATTTAGCAGCAAGAGTGTGGCAGCCGACCCCCTGATGGTACCAGATGCATCTTCCTACACTGTGGGAAAGCCAATGCTTCCTAGGATATGTGACATCAGTATCCCTGGAGGTCAAGGATGGGTCAAAAAGGGAAAAAAATAATTAACAAATATTAACTACAAAGGTCAGTTTTATATAGTGTGGAAGAGGGAGGATTAAAATATGGCATAATGTATTTTTGCTGAAAGGTCCACCTTAATAAGGTTTACCCTAACACAGGCATTTGTTTATTTTATTTTTCCTGGGTTCACACTTGCGCATTGCGGGACACCGAAGGGGATTCCCACAGGAATCGCACCGCATTCCTGTGCAAATCACATGCGTTGCCTGTGTGGAGCAATTTGAGCTATACATTTTGAATGGCTGAAAACGCATCGCATCCGTACCAAAATGGTGCGGGACCCCTTTTTTTTTTTGCCGTATCTGAATCGCATTGAATGTGTGTTCACACCCATGCCATTCAATTCTGGTAATTGCACTGTGTTTTGTAAGCTATTTTGGGGTGTCGTTAATTTAACGTGGACACCCGCAGTGATCATATGGACGCCGTGGAAATGCAATGCGGTGCAGGAAACATACAGGATTCGCTGTGTTTACCACATCGCATCAGTGTGAACAAGGGCTAAATGATTTTTGTTCAGTGTTGTTTTTTTTTTTTTTCTATTCAAATACTTTTATTGAAGTACAAGTGAAAACAAGAAGTAAAGGATACCACTTCGGGAACAATGTTAACAAGTTATCTCAGAATGTGTACATAGTGGTATGAATATCAGTAACCTTGTTTATACATTGCTTGATATCATAAACGTATATGTCAATGATCCATAATCAATTAAATGGAAATCATACAGGGATTCATACTCACTTTTCCTTGTAATAACAACATTCTTTTTTAAAATGATAGAAAGTCAATAACAATAAGTGGTTGTCTCTTAGTTTACGTTCACTAGGACCATATCATCAAAAGCAGTAAAGTTTAAAAACATACCTGATTAGGTAACAATTCCAGCTATTGTAACTGTGAGTCATTTTAAATGGGATCTGACTTTTTTTTTTTTTCTTTAGAAATGTCATTTTTTCTGTAGCATGTTTATTGCATTCTAAAGATATGCCAATTTACAAGCACAATAAGGGGACCAGCCAGGCACTATATTTAAAGGAATTTTTCATTTTTATTGTTGCACTTTAAGCATCATTAAAATCACTGCTCCTGAGAAAACAATTGTTTTTACAATTTTTTTTCACTGATCCATGTCCCCCAGGGCAGTACCCAGACCCCCATACCACTTTTATGGCCAATTACTTGCATATAAGCCTTCAAAATGGGAACTTTTGATTTTTCCTGTTCGGCTCCCTATAGACTTCAATGGGGTTTGACTTTGGGTTAGATCATTTCTCTTTTTTGGGAGTTCTGCTGCAAACCGAACAGGGGGGTGTTGGGAGTTCTGCTGCAAACCGAACAGGGGGGGGGGGTGTTGGGCCCATCCCTATTGCACATTAATGAAATGTTGAAAACAAAGGCCAAACTGTGATTAAAAAAAAAAAGGAAATTATTTTATCATCATTATTAGAACTATTTACCTTCAATAAAGCTGCTTGAAGTGTATGTTCGTCTTTGTGCATTGCTTCCATCCTCAGGACTGTTCAGCATGTCCACTGCCACCTCAATGGCTTCTGATAGCTCATCCCGTTTATCTTTCCTTACAGGCTTTTCTTCAGGGTGACGTGTAAGTCCTGTTTCCAGTTGGTACACTTTCTGCAGAGTGAAGCTATCAAATGGAATAGCGGCATACTCAGTGGGGACCTTTACACCATTATGTACTTCAGCCTTGTTGACCTGGGAATGTAGAAAGTCTAAGAGGTCTGTCTGTGTCTTCTCAGGACTGGCATGGTCAAAGGTCACAGTGAGGGAATCAGTGTAGTGACCTTGAACACTTTTGAGTTGTTCACTGCGTTCTTGAAGCTCATCTTTCAATTGGGCTATTTGTTTTTTGAGACTAGTAATATAATTCCGATGTTCTTCTTCACGCTCCTGCAAGATAGCATGGTAGCCTTCTTTCCCAGTAGGGCTATTAATTCGTGGCAGTATGAGCTGTTCATCTTCAGCTCTAGGAGTGCATGCTAGCATATACAATACAGAAACTATACAGCAAAGACAGACGAGAAGGATGCCCACACGGGAAACCCAACTCAGAAGTCCTCGCCGTACCATCCTCACATTTAAGGGAAGAAATAAATCTTCTTCATCCTGATATGCAATGAGGTCCATAAGCAGCAAAAGTACACATAATCCACATAGAAAAGCAGTTCATGCTCCACCAATGATTCATTAAGAAAATATTGTTATCCTTACATTGCAAGAGTACAAAAACATTTTGTAAACCAGAGTTCACAGTAAGGCATATGGATATTTCCAGGCTCCAGAATGAATTGGATCATTTTCAGTAGTGGTTTTCATCTATTACACATAAAGATGAATCTAGAAAAAGAGAAGAACAGACAGATTTTAATTTACTCAATTCATTGGATTATGGTATAATATACATTTAAATAAAACTATAAATATAAATTATAAAGAAAAACGATAGAAACCAAAATGCGCACCATAAGGGCCCTGTACATGCCTTCTGTTTTTAATTCTGTTGCTCCAAAGT
The DNA here is from genome assembly GCF_965119305.1 of Pelophylax lessonae. Lineage (NCBI taxonomy): Eukaryota > Metazoa > Chordata > Amphibia > Anura > Ranidae > Pelophylax > Pelophylax lessonae. The sequence continues at coordinate 542,493,367 of NC_138768.1, read as the reverse complement.
CCCTAAACATTTCTATGCTAACTAGGTAAACTCCCATAGTCATGCCCTCCCTAAATACAAAAGTGTCAGGATCTCTTGACAGATCACTATAGCAATTGCACTGTGGAATGTAGGAAAATGTGTGTCCATGCTTCAACATTCAAGAAGTCGGTATTTACCTAAGTTGGAACTAATATTTGTCCAATAACAATGAAAACGCTAATCTTTCAACTCTAATAACTAAACATATTATGTGAACACTGCTGAATGTATATGAATTAATACATTTTTCATCTTAGCAGCAGCTGTTGTCCCTCATTCCAGCTGATGTCCCTCATTGAGAGGAAATTGGACTTGGTAGACACTGAATTACAAACTGAAGAGAAAATTAACACACAGCTGTAATAATATTCCAAAATAATAAGAATATAAATCCATTGACATAGGTTTTCAAGCGTTACCTAAGCTGTCACTTTCACCACAAGAGTTAGAAATTATGAGGTTGGCATATGTTTCCTTGAAAACTAATAACACGTAGGTAAATCCAAAACCATCATCGTTAGTTGTGTCTAGAGTAGGGAAGAGTTAAGACCCCTGTCCGTTTTCTTTTTTTTGCTATTTCCTCCTGGGAAGAATTCTCTTCACTTCCTGTCCCAGATACACAGTAGGAAGTGGGAGAACTCCCCAATAGGAGGGGAAATCCACTCTTAGACAGCTTTCACCAGGTTAATTCATTGTAACATTTGACCTCATCTCCTGTCCCTTAACAACTCAAAAATTTAGCATTTTAGATTACTTTCCGTACTGAAGAAAATGTTCACAAATACCAACAATAAAGGGAAAGCTCCCCAAACCATACACAGGCAGCAATAAAACCTGACAGAGGTGTTAAACCTTCCACATTATTTATTTCATGTACTTATACGCCATCAATTTACGCAGCGCTTTACATACACATTGTACATTCACATCAGCCCCTACCCTCAAGGAGTTTACAATCTAAGGTCCCTAACTCACATTCATACATACAGTGCATTGCGAAAGTATTCGGCCCCCTTGAACTTTTCGACCTTTTGCCACATTTCAGGCTTTAAACATAAAGATATAAAACTGAAATTTTTTGTGAAGAATCAACAACAACAAGTGGGACACAATCATGAAGTGGAACAAAATTTATTGGATATTTCAAACTTTTTTAACAAATAAAAAACTGAAAAATTGGGCGTGCAAAATTATTCAGCCCCCTTAAGTTAATACTTTGTAGCGCCATCTTTTGCTGCGATTACAGCTGTAAGTCGCTTGGGTATGTCTCTATCAGTTTTGCACATCGAGACTGACATTTTTGCCCATTCCTCCTTGCAAAACAGCTCGAGCTCAGTGAGGTTGGATGGAGAGCGTTTGTGAACAGCAGTTTTCACTTCTTTCCACAGATTCTCGATTGGATTCAGGTCTGGACTTTGACTTGGCCATTTTAACACCTTGATATGTTTATTTGTGAACCATTCCATTGTAGATTTTGCTTTATGTTTTGGATCATTGTCTTGTTGGAAGACAAATCTCCATCCCAGTCTCAGGTCTTTTGCAGACTCCATCAGGTTTTCTTCCAGAATGGTCCGGTATTTGGCTCCATCCATCTTCCCATCAATTTTAACCATCCTCCCTGTCCCTGCTGAAGAAAAGCAGGCCCAAACCATGATGCTGCCACCACCATGTTTGACAGTGGGGATGGTGTGTTCAGGGTGATGAGCTGTGTTGCTTTTAGGCCAAACATAACGTTTTGCATTGTTGCCAAAAAGTTTGATTTTGGTTTCATCTGACCAGAGCACCTTCTTCCACATGTTTGGTGTGTCTCCCAGGTGGCGTGTGGCAAACTTTAAACAACACTTTTTATGGATATCTTTAAGAAATGGCTTTCTTCTTGCCACTCTTCCATAAAGGCCAGATTTGTGCAGTATACGACTGATTGTTGTCCTATGGACAGAGTGATCACGGGCCTCTTGGCTGCATCTCTGATCAGTCTTCTCCTTGTATGAGCTGAAAGTTTAGAGGGACGGCCAGGTCTTCGTAGATTTGCAATGGTCTGATACCATTTCAATATTATCGCTTGCACAGTGCTCCTTGGGATGTTTAAAGCTTGGGAAATCTTTTTGTATCCAAATCCGGCTTTAAGCTTCTCCACAACAGTATCTCGGACCTGCCTGGTGTGTTCCTTGTTCTTCATAATGCTCTCTGCACTTTAAACGGACCTCTGAGACTATCACAGTGCAGGTGCATTTATACGGAGACTTGATTACACACAGGTGGATTCTATTTATGATCATTAGTCATTTAGGTCAACATTGGATCATTCAGAGATCCTCACTGAACTTCTGGAGAGAGTTTGTTGCACTGAAAGTAAAGGGGCTGAATAATTTTGCACGCCCAATTTTTCAGTTTTTTATTTGTTAACAAAGTTTGACATATCCAATAAATTTCGTTCCACTTCTTGACTGTGTCCCACTTGTTGTTGATTCTTCACAACAAATTACAGTTTTATATCTTTATGTTTGAAGCCTGAAATGTGGCAAAAGGTCGCAAAGTTCAATAAGGCCGAATACTTTCGCAAGGCACTGTACAAATACTAGGGCCAATTAACCTACCAGCATGTCTTTGGAGTGTGGGAGGAAACCAGGGTACCCAGAGGAAATCCACGCAGACACAGGGAGAACATGCAAACTCCAGGCAGGTAATATTGTGGTTGGGTTTAAAACCAGCGCTAGGTAAAAAGTGCTTTTTGCGCTAGGTAAAAAGTGCTAACCACTACACCACCGTACATTATATCAAAAGCAAAAAATAGTACACAAAATGTACTCCTTAGCACACTTTTCTAGACAAAAAAAAAAAAAATATATATATACACACACAGTATATTGTGCAGTGGCGGCCCGTCCATTGGGGGCGCAGGGGCGCCGCCCCCCCATCCATATGTCCGGCCCCCTAATCTACATGCAGGGCGCCGGATGCATGGATTCCAATAGTGGATTTTTTATTTTAAGCACGTGATTAGAGCCAGAGGTTTTAATAGGCTTCAAAAAAGGGTGGGCTCGGGTTGCAGAGCACTGCGCCCTGGGCCCACCCAGTTGTATGACAATAGCGAATAAATATTCACTATTATCACACTGATTTTCCTCCCAGCCAATCAGGAAGCGTGGAGCAGGTAAGGATGCTGGCTGTCCGGCTGGGCAGCCAGCCAGCCATCCATCCCCGGAGGGGGGAGGAAGGAGGGGGTGGTAAATATGATTGCCCGCTGGCTGGCTGTACCGCCGGAGGGGGGGTGTTGGTTTTGCCGCCCCCCCCCCAGATTTTTATTCACCAGCCGCCACTGATATTGTATAATAATTTGTGTTAAAGACAGGGGTTTTATTTGCACAACAAGGAAATATTTGTGGAAGCTGCACTGCCTCATTAAGGGCCTCTGTATAGTGCAATACTAACTCTAATCTTTGACAGCCTGCATGTCAGAGCATATGTAGCAAATGATAAATTAAGGACCCGTAGACATCCCATTCCTCCTTAAGCACTTGCCAAGTGCCCTATAGCAGTTTTACTGCTACAGGGAGGCCATGCTGCTCAGGATCGTATATATATATACATGCAGGGGCACACCAGACGCCCAGCAAAGCACAATGGCAGTTGATTGCATCCAATGTGTCCCTGTACCAATTCTAGGAAGCTAAACGAAAACAGAAATCATCACAATTTCTAACTAGCTTTTGGGAAAAGGTGCACATGAAAGGACTTTGCGCAGAACGCCTGCACCTTTAGGTCTCTCATACATTAGAGTTAGGACTTCACTATACAGAAGGGCCTTGACAATACAGTGTGGATTTCACATATACAGTATTTGCAAATGTTGTGCAATTGAAGCCTCTCTTTTTAACACAAATTTTTAGACAATTCTTTTTGTGGGGTTTTTTTTTTTTTTCGCTAGCTAGCTGGTTAGCGTGCTTTGTGCTCTGTGCTAAGCCCTTCTATGTGCACCTTACTCTAAAATCTAGTTATAAACTGGAGTAGTTGACATTTTCTTGCCCCAAAAATACAAAAAAATAAAATTAAAAATTAAAAAAGTTTAGGATTTACAAAGAATTAAAAAACCTGTGAGGATTTGAGAGCTTATTATTTTATTTGGCAAAGAAAGTTGCCACTTTTTTGGGACAACCAAGTCCGAAGTACTGGAGTCAAATTGCTGGAACGGATAATGCTGATACTGCGGGTAACATACATTTGTACTAACTCGTTTTTTAGTTTTACTGCTTCCATATGCAGACGTAAATTGTTTACTGTTATTTTCCTTTCATTTTTACATAAATGGCAAATTTGTCATTGTATTACTATACCATCATTTTAGAGTGAGCACACTGTAGATTTTCCCACAGCAGCACAAATTCATAATTTTATATCACAGATTTCCTATTGTTAATGCCCATGATATGCATAATTACATTACATTACAATTACATTACAGATTGCAAACTTTGTATTTGTTTCCAGCTAGCATAATGTGACTAAAGGCACTGAGTTTCATCCCTGTTATTAGATACTATTACATTTAAATGTGTTGCAGAATCATTGTGTGCTGTTGTGTGAAAAGTGCTATGTAAATGTTGGTGAGAGGGGACTGTATTGAGAAGCTTCTTTAAGAGCCGGTTCACACTATGGCGATCCGACTTAGGGGGGCGACCTGTGAAGTCACGTGCAGTGCGACTTGCACGGACTTCATAAAATGAATGTCTATGCAAGTCGCTCCAGGTTGCCCCGAAGTAGTACAGGAACCTTTTTCTAAGTTGGAGCAACTTGTGTCGCTCCTATTAGAACCGTTCCTGTATTTCACAATGGACCGCGACGGTCCGCGACTTGTCAGGCTGACAAGTCGCCTGACAAGTCGTATTGGTGTGAACGGGCTCTAAGACAAAGGGAATCTTGTGAAGGTGTCTGCAATATATTTCTAAGAAAAAATAAATAAATATTTGCATGCATATCACGACGCCCAATGGTAATCAGCGACTTCCTGAGTTTTTAATTAATATAGACTATTAATATATAAAGACATAAAGAAAAACATAACTTGCAATGTAGAATGGGGGGAAAGGGGAGCTTTTAGCACCCCTTTTCTTCATGGGATGGCGGCAGGAGCAGGCTGATTAAGGCCCACTACTGACCTTGATTAGTTGTTGAGGGGAACGACGCACTGCCTCTGAGGAAAAGGTTAGCTGACCTTTTTCTGGGAAGGTCAAGTGGACTCTTTCCCAACCAAAATTCCCACTCAAATTGTCCCTGTATCTGGGGAGATTAGGCAGCTGACCTCTCTCCTGGGGTCAGATAGCCTCTTCCCGCTCTTTTCTCCAGCCAGTTCATTCCAGAACTCTGTTTTAGGGGTATTTAAGGGGGTGCCTCAACAGCTCAAGTTCAATCGCCTCAGAAACTGAGCTGTGGTGTTCCCCTCCCTCCCTCCCCTTGGTTTGTCGTGGCCAAATTATTATGTGGTAATGTCACCTTTGTTTGATGCAAAGGAGGACTGAGTTGTTATGTCAAGAATTGAGTTTTATAATTGTATATTTATTATTATTTATTGTTGGAAAAATATTTTGGAATAAATCTGATGTTTATACAACCTGAGTCGTAGTGGCTAGGTTAATTTCAGTTTTTTTCTGATTAATTTATGATGTTTATTTATTAATTCTTGAAACCAATAATAAATGGCCGCGGCCTTATTTATTCCAACCCAATGTCTTGTGTTTTTCAAATATAATATTAATAATAATAGTTAATATATATTTGGGTGAGTAGGTATGCTGGTTTTCTTAAGTGTTGGTTACTATTTTTGGATATAAATCCCTGTCTCCCGTCCCATGTATGTTGACCCACTCATAGCCAAGCACTGTTTAAACAGAGAACTGAAGCAATATAGTTAACATACTACCAAAACAAGAAGCACAGTGCCTTACACACATACAGTGCCTTGAAAAAGTATTCACATCCCTTGAAATTTTCCTTATTTTGTAATTTTAGTTTATGTGATAGGCGAACACAAAGAGGTACATACTTGTGAAGTGAAAGGAAAATGATAAATGGTTTTCAAAATCTTTTACAAATAAATATCTGAAAAGTGTGGTGCGCAAAGTCTATTAGGGTATGTCTCTACCAGCTTTGCAAATCTAGGGAGTGGCATTTTTGTCCATTCTACTTTGCAAAATAGTTTAAGCTCTGTCAGATTGGATGTAGAACATCTGTAAACAGCAGTTTTCCCACAGATTCTCAATTGGATTTAGGTCTGGGTTTTGACTGGGCAATTCTAACACATAACAAAGCTTTGATGTAAACCATTCAATTGCAGCTCTGGCTGTATGTTTAGGGTCTTTTCCCTGCTGGAAGGTGAACCTCCGCCCCAGTCTCAACTCTTTTGCAGATTCTAATAGGTTTTCTTCTAAGATTGCCCTGCATTTGGCTCCATCCATCTTGCCATCAACTCTGACCAGCTTCCCTGTCCCTGCTGAAGAAAAGCATCCCCACAACATGATGCTGCCACCACCATGTTTCACAGTGGGGATGGTGTGTTGAGGGTGATGTGCAGTGTTAGTTTTCCGCCACACATAGCGTTTTGCTTTTAGGCCAAAAAGTTCAATTTTGGTCTTATCTGACTAGAGCACCTAGTTTGCTGTGTCCCCCGCATGGCTTCTCGCAAACGGGACTTCCTATGGCTTTCTGTAAACAATAGCTTTCTTCTTGCCACTCTTCCATAAAGGCCAGATTTGTGGAGTGCACAACTAATAGTTGTCCTGTGGACAGATTCTCCCACCTGAGCTGTGGATCTCTGCAGCTCCTCCAGAATTACCATTGGCCTCTTGGCTGCTTCTCTGACTAACGTTCTCCTTGCCTGGCCTGTCAGTTTAGGTGGACAGCCATGTCTTGGTAGGTTTGCAGTTGTGCCATACTCTTTCCATTTTCAGATGATGCATTGAACAGTGCTCCGTGAGATGTTAAAAGCTTTTGTGTTTTTGGTTGTACCATGACAAAATGTGGAAAATTTCAAGGGGTATAATACCTTTTCAAGGCACGTGATCTGCAGTCAATTCTGGTAAGACAAGTATGGAAAACTGCTGTTTTATCTCTCTCCCTCTCTGTTTCATGTATATATATATATATATATATATATATATATATATATATATATATATATATATCTTAGGAACGCTCCCAAAATGTACCTAGTTGGCTGCTTACTGGAAAATATATGAATGGGAAAATATTTGAATTATATGTGTTGCTGTTCATGGCAAAAAAGCTGCTGCAGATATCTTTCTAGCCCATATTCTTTTGCTTAATGAAAGAAAATACTCTATTGGTGTCCTCTATCAAGTAGATATAGGAGGAGTCCCCTGCAGTGCATTAGCACACCTTTCCAGCAAGGAGTGTTGTCTCCAAGGGTAAGAGAGGCTGGATTCACCCCTTTTTTATGGATAGTGCAGGACCCACTGATAATGGGGTACTTTGGCGCAGTGGTGGGCTTGAGCACGATATGGCCATATGGTGGAACTAAATCCCCATTTTTATTTATGGATTGTCTCCATATTTGATAGTCATTTCTTTTGCATGATTGCGCTATTCTTTTTTAATATAAATGAAAGAAATCTACCTTATATAAAAAAAGAAAAAAAGGACAAAGTGAAGTCCCAAAGAGAGAGATTACCACATGCGGACCAAATGGTTTGGTTTTTAACCATTTTTTGGGAAGTACAAAATTACAAAAGCTCTACTTCTACCCTTTGCCATTAAAAAATGAGAACGTTGTCATAAAAACATCCATCCATCCATATGTACACATTAATGGCTTCCTCCATAAACTCTTCCCTATAGGTACAATTCCTGCAAATATGCAGGAACTGTCTTACTGGAATGCCACTTACAAGAGGCATTGGGTGGTGGCTACTTGCTAGCAAGATTGTATTGGCAGCTGTTTCCCTGCTCCTTGTGGATCTAGCTTGGTCTACATTCGTGGGGATGTGATGGAGTAGAACAGGGATCCTCAAACTACGGCCCTCCAGCTTTTGCAGAACTACACATCCCATGAGGCATTGTAAAGCTCTGACATTCACAGACATAACTAGGCATGATGGGAATTGTAGTTCCTGAACAACTGGAGGGTCATAGTTTGAAGACCCCTGGAGTAGAACATTGTCTCTATTTAAACAGAGGGTCACCTCTTGATGTGCGTTTAAGTCCATGGACTGTGGGGTAAAGTGTGTATGTGCAGCTGCTGTCTGGTGCTTTTATGACAACGTAATTTAATGGTGAAGGGTGGAGTTTTTTTCTGTAAAGTTTTGTAATTTTGTACTTTCTCAATAGATGGTTAAAAAACAAACCACTTAGTCTGTATATGGTAACCTCTCTCTTTAGGACTTCTCTTTTCTCTTTTTTCTATATGGCTTTTTTGTTACCTGGACCACACCTTTAGACTTGGGGCGAGTCGGGAGTCATTTAACTGAATTGTAGAAATATTTTTTGAGACAAAAATAGTTCCAGGCTTTGCTTTTATTTATTATTATTATAAATGTTTTACCATACTATTAGGTCATATGTGAAAAAAAGGGGATGCCCTGGTACATATATTAAAATTTAGAGAAAATGGTATGTAATCAGCAAATATGTTTCTACTTGCTTCTTACAGTAGCTCAGCCCTAATTCATCTTCGCGCTTCACGCTGTGGCACCATACCATATTATCAAAGTGAATATAGAAAGCGTGTGACAATGTTTTTTATGTTTGTTAGTAACTCTATGTGCAAACCACCTGTAAATGTACTCTCGTATTCTTTCTTGTAAATGGAAAAATAGTTTGTAATAAAAAATTATTGCAAGGAAAATCAAGGTCACTTAGGAAAAAAAATGTATACAAGTAATGTATAAATACATATATATATATATATATATATATATATATATATATATATATATATATATATATGGGCTTTTATTCTGAATACATAGTTATGGCCTTGCAAATACCATGGTCCTTTTTATCTTTATGCGGGCCATACAGAAAGACAGTTTTTAACCACTTGCAATCAACTTTCAGTCACAAAATGATAAAGACAATCTAAGAAAACACCTGTCATGTAAATATAAACACACAAAATTGGTATGTAGATTGTCTTGATCTCTTCAATCATTTTTGCAATCAAAAGCTAGCTGGAGGTACTTAAAAATCTAAATTTTAGATATCAAGATATCAAAAGACGGGATGGTTATAGGATATACCTCAGGAAAAATAACTATTGTTTACAAACACAAACATATATATATATATATATATATATATATATATATATATGATTATGCCTGGAGTTCTGCTTTAAACCTGATGCCTTCATGAAAACTGTATTGTAACCGTGACAATTTAATGAAGACTGAACATTTCCCTGACTCCATGTGTCCATGAACTTTTATCTCTATCCTATAGCTCTATTATTCTTAGAGCTGAACTCCAATGGCGAGTAAACACAGTGATTATTGCTAGTGGCTATGATAGCTGCTAGCAATACAAAAGAAATCTGACAAACTGGTTGTACCCAAGTTGATCGATCAATCAACTTGGGTACATTCAGCCTGCCCATACATGGTTTGAATCTTGGCCAGTCGATGCTGAACTGATTGAGATTCAAACCATCTATGGCCAGCTTACAAAAGGGTTCCTTGCTCAGAGACTGGGAGAGGGAACTCCTTTTCTCAGGGGAAGACTAGGAGAACTTTTTTTTTCTGATAGCCAGCCAAACACAAGAAAGGAACTACAAGCTGATAACCAGATGATACAGATGCACAGCTACAGTATGTTATCCAATGTGCTCCCTTGAATTTCCAACGGATGTTGGAAATGCAAGAATAGGGTGGTACTATGCTCCATATTTGGAAGATCTGGGCTCATATCGGTTCCTATTAGGGACCTTTTTTTTTCAATTATATCATCAAATCACAGATACTGCCAGAGACCACATACGTGGCTTTACTATCCATCATACCTGGATTAGTTGACACAACCAAAAAAGGCCTCCTCTGATTCTCCTTATCTGCAAGTCAAGGTTGGATCCCTAGGAATTGAAGGTCAACAAAAAATTCCCCAATATTAGGGAATGGACTGGTGAGGTTAATGAAATTATTAGGATGAAGAAACCAACTGATAGCCTGCGGGAACGCAATCAGAGTTCATGAAAATTTGGTGTACTTGGATTGACTTCTCCAACTCATGTCAACTTTAGTCTTTTCTATGATTCCATATTATTGCTCTTGCCACTAACCAAGGATGTAGCCAGTTCCCAGCCAGGAACAAGCAACGTATTTCCATTAAGGAGCCCCTGTTAAAATACAGCCTTTATTATTGCTAGAGGTAAACAAGGTAATATTGTTCTTGATAACAAATGAATTGTAAAAATGTTTGACGAATATATCTATTCATATGTAACACATTAAGTGGAACTTTAGTCAGAAGATTTAGTCGTGATAGATCACTTCAAGCTGGCCGCTCTCACTTAGGACCAGGCATTTTTCTGACACTTGTTGTTTACAAGTAAAATCAGGCTACATTCACACCCGAGCGTAGCGTTTTCGCGCGTTTTTACCGCGTTTTTACCGCGATTTTACCGCGATTTTTACCGCGATTTTTGTGCAGCCGTTTTTAGATTGACTAGAGACCAATGGAAAACACCTGTAATCTGCCCAAAAAGAAGCTCATGTACTTTTTTGAGCGTTGGGCGTTTTGTATACAGCATCAAAACGCTCAGATGTGAACAGGGGCCATTGAAATGAATAGGATTTGTCTTGTTGGCCGTTTGGAGAGCTGATCCTAGAGCAGAAACGCCCCAAAAACGCCCCAAAACGCCTAGATGTGAACGGAGCCTCAGTATTTTTTTGCTAGAAAATTGCTTAAAACACCAAAATATTATATATATATATATATATATATATATATATATATATATATATATATAGATATTTTTTAGTAGAGACCTTGGAGAACGACATGGTGGTCAATGCAGATTTTTATGTCATGCGGTTTTTGCGCTGCGGTTTTCAAATTCTTTTTTGGAAAAAACACATTTAAATGAATAATAATAATAAAAGGAACATAATATACACCCCATATGAAAGATGATGTTAAGACGAGTAAACAGATACCTAAAATGTCATGGCACCGAACTACAGTACTTACAAATCTTCCTGGGTGACACTTTAATTATTTCTACAGGTTACCAGTTTAGAGTTACTGGGGCGGACAAGCGCTAGAATCTTTGCTCTTGCTAAGATGTTAGAGGCGATACCTCACATGTGTAGTGCAAACACGGTTTACATATGTGGGCGTGACCTACGTATAAGCTCACTACTGTACATGAGCACACAGGGACTAGGCTGCTTTAAAAAAATATATATATTTTTTTTTATTTTATTACATTTTTTTACTTGAATTTTTATATTGTCCTTTAAAAAAAAATATCATTTTTATTGCTATGCAAGGAATGTAAACATCCCTTGCGATAACCATACAGTGTGACAGGTCCTCTATGTTTATGTTTGACATCATGACGTTGCTCCAGTCCTCCATGGGCATGTAGATGAACGGTGGTCATCTTGCCTTCGCTTATCTTTATGGCAAGCCACTGGCGCCAGATGACTTAAGTTACCGACCGCTGAGCCCAGGAAGCAGTGGGGGGGGGGGGGCACTTTTATCTGAAAGTCAGACACCTGAGGGAAAAGAAAATACAGGGGTTATGTCATCTAGCCACAGCCATAACCCTGGTATTTAAGGTCAAGAAAATGTCATATTTTCCCTGTAAGGTGGTCTGCAAGTGTTAAGGCAAAGCTTTTGCACCTTCTCAACTTATGTCTTGGTGTTTAAGGACAGCAACCTTTGCAATCCAGCATATTCCCTTTATATGGTACAAAAAAGCCAAGGATTTTGTAAAATGTCACTATGATTAGAAGCCTTTAACTGCCTGATATTATATTAAACAACCCGGTGGTTTAATGTGACCTACCTTAGAGAGGGCAAGTTATAATTTCCACTAAAGGGATGCAGACAATGAAGCTTTCCTCATTAGGATGTGCCCCCTCTTTCTACCATGCTTTGGACCAGGTACCCTACATTCCCTATTTGAGTTTGGTCCTAATAGGATCCCCTGAAGAAGCAAATAAGTGAAACGCATAGCAATCCTCTGGTAATGGCACATTGATTTCCTGTTGGGCCCCGATATGAGAAATCATTGCAGATTCTTCATCTCAAAGAACTAAGACTATTCATATATATGGGCATTAAATAGGTCTCTTTGTATAGCCAGATACCACTCATTCATAGGGGAGAATGTTGATGTATATATACCCATCATGCATGTATTTTTCTGATATGGTTTTAATATATTTTTACATGTTGCAATAAACTTTGAATTTTATTTAGTACTCTTTCTTCCTATTTGGGATCACTAGTGGCAACCTTTAAAGTCCTATACAACTTCTTCTTTTTTGTCCAGTTACTTCTTGGATGCGGTGCCACGTACAATGAGTTGCGTCTCTACATTCCTTATTACACTTTAAAGCATTTGTTACAGCCTGCTGCACCATGCTCTTGTATGAGAAAGTATCCTGTTCTTTTCGTATTGCTTCCTTTGTGTAAAATCTATGGTGTTCCTACTAGCCCCCTTGCTTTCCTATTAAAAACACACAGTGGTCAGTTATCCAGCTATGCTGGGAAGTCAGCCTGCTCTCCTCCAATGATCAGACTTGTCCTGACATGCCCCCACTGCTGTTTTACACAGTGATTGTTTACTATTACTTTAACTATTTTGTCTTTTTCCAGTTCCCACCACTGCAATCGAAATATAGATTTAAAACCTATTGTCGCTTAATACACAGTAAAGAAAGATGAATGATGACATTTAGGGAAACTCAGGCAACATTTAGGCTACTGGAAATACTTGGTTGCATTACAGCACAAAAGCAGTAGTGCTCAATATACTGCATTATGGTATTATTTACCTGGTAGCTCTTTCAACCTTAGACAAATACATTTAAGGCATTTTTCAAGGTATTCTATATTATGTTTTCATTTAAACACTGCATGTCTACCAGGGTGGGGAGTTTGGCATTTAAAGTGAACCTGTCACATGTTTAAAGTGTAAAACTAACAATATGGGCAATAAAAATATTTACAGTGGATATAAAAAAACTACACACCCCTGTTAGTGCCCGTTCACATACGAGCGACGCTACTTCGCACCGCGACCTCCGAGGTCACGGTGCGAGCAGCGCGCCGCGACCTCGGAGCGGCCGCCACGGACTTCATAACATTGAAGTCTATGGCGGTCTCCTCCTGGTCGCCCCAAAGAAGCCCTGGACCCTTTTTCTAAGCCAGAGCGACTTGTGTCGCTCCTATTAGAACGGGTCCGCAGCTTCCCTATGGGAGGCGACCTACGGCGACCTGTGAGGCGACCAGGTCGCCTCACAGGTCGCCTCAGTGTGAACCGGGACTAAAAATGTCAGGTTTCTGTGATGTAAAAAAAGGAGACAAAGATAAATAGTTTCAGAACTTCTTCCACCTTTAATGTGACCTATAAACTGTACAACTCAGGTTGAACAACAAACTGAAATCTTTTAGGTGGAGGGAAGTAAAAATAAAAATAACATGGTTGCATAAGTGTGCATGCCCCTGAACTAATAATTTGTTGAAGCACCTTTTGATTTTATTACAGCACTCAGTCTTTTTGGGTATGAGTCTATCAGCATGGCACATCTTGCCAGGAGTCTATCAGCATGGCACATTTGCCCACTCTTCGTTGCAAAAACACTCCAAATCTGTTAGATTGTGAGGGCACCTACTTATGCACAGACCTCTTCAGATCACCCCACAGATTTTCATTCGGATTGAGGTCTGGGCTCTGGCTGGGTCATTCAAAACTTTAATAATCTTCTGGTGAAGCCATTCCTTTGTTGAATTGGATGTATGCTTTGGGTCGTTGTCATGCTGGAAGATGAAGTTCCTCTTCATGTTCAGAGTTCTAGCAGAAGCCTAAAGGTTTTGTGCCAATATTGACTGGTATTTGGAACTGTTCATAATTCCCTCTACCTTGACTAAGGTCCCTGTCCCAGCTGAAGAAAAACAGCCCCAAAGCATGATGCTGCCACCACCATGCTTCACTGTAGGTATGGTGTTCTTTTGGTGATGTGCAGTGTTTTTGCGCCAAACATATCTTTTGGAATTATGGCCAAAAAGTTCAACCTTGGTTTCATCAGACCATAACCCATTTCCCACATGCTTTCAGGAGACTTCAGATCTGTTTTTGCAAAATTTAGCCGGGTTTGGATGTTTTTCTTCGTAAGAAAAGGCGTCTGTCTTGCCACTCTGACCTATAGCCCAGACATATGAAGAATACAGGAAATTGTTGTCACATGTACCACACAGCCAGTACTTGCCAGATATTGCTGCAGCTCCTTTAATGTTGCTGTAGGCCTCTTAGCAGCCTCCCTGACCAGTTTTCTTCTCGTCTTTTCATCAGTTTTGGAGAGACGTCCAGTTCTTGGTAATGTCACTGTTGTGCCATATTTTCTCCATTTGATGATGACTGCCTTCACTGTGTTCCATGGCATATCTAATGCCTTGGAAATTCTTTTGTACCCTTCTCCTGACTGACACCTTTTAAGAATGAGATCCCTCTGATGCTTTGGAAGCTCTCTGCGGACCATGGCTTTTGCTGTAGGATGCGACTAAGCAAATGTCAGGAAAGACCTACTAGAACAGCTTAACTTTATTTGGGGTTAATCAGAGGCACTTTAAATGATGGCAGATGTGTACGGACTCCTATTTAGCATTTGAATTTGATTGCATAATTCTGAACACAGCTACATCTCCAGTATTAAAGCGGAGTTCCACCCTGGATTTTTTTTTTTTTTTTTTAATACCCCCGGGACAGTCAGGGCTAGTGCATTCCACAATGGCTAGCCTCTGATCTGTCCCGGGTTGCACTTACCTGTTAGGACAAATACTTACCTTGCAAACGTCTTGTCCAGCGCTGCCATCTCAGATGTGGGCAGCTTGAAGC
>NC_138768.1:542410773-542473273 GCF_965119305.1 Pelophylax lessonae | reverse complement strand
CCGCGGAAGGCGGAGGGAGGGGGGGGACATCCCCTCCCGCTCCTTGTAATGACAGCCGACTGACTTCTCAGCCGCATCCGTTGTCATTACAAGACAGCCGACCATCGGCTATGGACACCGGTACCGGGGTGATGCCTCTAGCTGCAAGCATCACACCGGTACAAGCACTTATTGGCAATATCGGTAAATCAAAAGGCCAATTCCGATATATCGGGCAAAGTGCATATCGGCCTTCGATATATCGGCTTTGCCGATAATTGGTCGATCACTATTTGATATGTCAATAAAAGTATAGGAACAGGTGCGCTGCTATAGAGGCCAATGACCACACCTATTGACGAACTGCAGCACTCAGCAAAACAAGTACTCAAAGGCTTGTAAGGTAAAATATAGAAGAAAAAAGTGGGTGCGCTATTCAGGTATCTAAAATGAACTGTTAATAATATCATCTAGAATTAAATCTCCAATAAGTACAATACATTGTGATAATAGATCAAAATAAACTGCAAAAATATACAAAAAAAATATAAAAAATAAGAATAAAAAAATCAGAATAAAATGATAAATTTACATAGAAATTTATCCAAAATACAGTGCCTTGTGAAAGTATTCGGCCCCCTTGAACTTTGCGACCTTTTGCCACATTTCAGGCTTCAAACATAAAGATATAAAACTGTAATTTTTTTGTGAGGAATCAACAACAACAAGTGGGACACAATCATGAAGTGGAACAAAATTTATTGGATATTTCAAACTTTTTTAACAAATAAAAAACTGAAAAATTGGGCATGCAAAATTATTCAGCCCCCTTAAGTTAATACAGTACTTTGTTGCGCCACCTTTTGCTGTGATTACAACTGTAAGTCGCTTGGGGTATGTCTCTATCAGTTTTGCACATCGAGAGACTGAAATTTTTGCCCATTCCTCCTTGCAAAACAGCTCTAGCTCAGTGAGGTTGGATGGAGAGCGTTTGTGAACAGCAGTTTTCAGTTCTTTTCACAGATTCTCAATTGGATTCAGGTCTGGACTTTGACTTGGCCATTCTAACACCTGGATATGTTTATTTGTGAACCATTCCATTGTAGATTTTGCTTTATGTTTTGGATCATTGTCTTGTTGGAAGACAAATATCGGTCCCAGTCGCAGGTCTTTTGCAGACTCCATCAGGTTTTCTTCCAGAATGGTCCTGTATTTGGCTCCATCCATCTTCCCATCAATTTTAACCATCTCCCCTGTCCCTGCTGAAGAAAAGCAGGCCCAAACCATGATGCTGTCACCACCATGTTTGACAGTGGGGATGGTGTGTTCAAGGTGATGAGCTGTGTTGCTTCTATGCCAAACATAACGTTTTGCATTGTTGCCAAAAAGTTCGATTTTGGTTTCATCTGACCAGAACACCTTCTTCCACATGTTTGGTGTGTCTCCCAGGTGGCTTGTGGCAAACTTTAAACAACACTTTTTATGGATATCTTTAAGAAATGGCTTTCTTCTTGCCACTCTTCCATAAAGGCCAGATTTGTGTAGTATACGACTGATTGTTGTCCTATGGACAGAGTCTCCCACCTCAGCTGTAGATCTCTGCAGTTCATCCAGAGTGATCATGGGCCTCCTTCCATTTCAATATTATCACTTGCACGGTGCTCCTTGGGATGTTTAAAGCTTGGGAAATCTTTTTGTATCCAAATCCGGCTTTAAACTTCTCCACAACAGTATCTCGGACCTGCCTGGTGTGTTCCTTGTTCTTCATGATGCTCTCTGCGCTTTAAACGGACCTCTGAGACTATCACAGTGCAGGTGCATTTATACGTTGACTTGATTACACACAGGTGGATTCTAATTATCATCATTAGTCATTTAGGTCAACATTTGATCATTCAGAGATCCTCACTGAACTTCTGGAGAGAGTTTGTTGCACTGAAAGTAAAGGGGCTGAATAATTCTGCACGCCCAATTTTTCAGTTTTTAATTTCTTAACAAAGTTTGAAATATCCAATAAATTTTGTTCCACTTCATGATTGTGTCCCACTTGTTGTTGTTTCTTCACAAAAAAATTACAGTTTTATATCTTTATGTTTGAAGCCTGAAATGTCGCAAAGTTCAAGGGGGCCGAATACTTTCGCAAGGCACTGTATGATAAAAAGTCCACACGTGTAATGATGAAAAAAGAAAAGTATTTTAAAAAATGTTGAAAGGTGTGACTGAAGAAAAATATTTTAAAAGTTCATCACACGTATTGACTCTCATTTATGGAGGTGAGAGCACCTGACCAATCAATTGAATAATGGATGAACTTTTAAAATATTTTTCTTCAGTCACACCTTTCGACATGTTTTAAAATACTTTTCTTTTTTCATCATTACACGTATGGACTTTTTATCATATTTGGGACAATTTTCTATGTAATTTATAATTTTTTTCGGATTTTTTTATTTTTATATTTTCTTTGTATATTTTTGCAGTTTATTTTGATCTGTTATCACAGTGTATTATACTTCTTGGAGATTTTACTCTAGATGATATTATTAACAGCTTATTTCACATACCTGAATAGCGCACCTACTTTTTTCTTCTATACTTCCGTATTTGATATGTGTATTCAGCAGTGCTTCTTTTACCCTTGGAGTATACCGTTTCCTTCCACGCATTTTTTTAAAAAAATACAATATGCAGGGAAAAACTAACTCTTAACCCCAGTGGAAAACATAAAAAGTGGGAGGGAATGGGTGACAAGAGGGATATAAAAAGAGGGGGGGGGGGGGCAGCGTAAAGAAAAGAAGGAAGAAAGAAGGAAGGAGAGGGGGTGGGTAGGGGAAGAAATCCACCCATCCTCCTGGCCCGGAACCTCAGGAACTTTTACCTCCAGGAAATAAAAAGAGAGTCACAATATCTAATCATGGCCTATGGTTGGGAAGCTAGCATAGTTTGATCTTTATAAAAGAAATAGGGAGTCCAAACTTTCCAATACTTTCCTTCTTGTTCTCTGAGCATCTCAGGTCAGGTTTTACATCTCTTGGATCTCATTAATTCAAACAAGCCAGTGCGTTTTATTGGGGTGAACAGTACTTTTCCATAGTGCTTTAGCTGTATTAGGACGTTGTTTCAGTAATGAATTTTTGTATTGTTTGTTTGAAAGTGGTGTATCATGTAATAGTAAAGCTGCAGGGTTTCCTCCAAGGGACAGTATCATTATCGTTTTTATCATCCACTCCACCATGGTCCAGAAATCACTTAGTTTAGGGCACTCTCAGAAAATAAGGAGTAAAGACCCCTCAGAATTCAGGCACTGCCAACAGGTATTCAGGACCTGGGGGAACATGTGAAGGAGCACCTCTGGCATCCTGTACCATCTAGTTAGGAGTATGTACCCTCCCTACTGTACCTACTAGCCATTGAGACCTTGTGGGCAAAGAGAAAGTGTCTTTCCTTCTGTTTTTGGGAAAAAGTTGTGTTTAAGTTTGTCAGTCTTAAACTTTTGGCAAAAAACTTTGCAGGTTTGCCCACTAAAATTAAGGAGCTATAATCCAGTGCATAGTTTTTGCCTCTAGTCAGCTGAGTCACAAGAGCTAACAATTTAAAGGCATGGATACCAGCTCCCCTTCAGATATCAGGGGCCATATTGTCAGTGTTTGTTGCAGTTATTAGGGAGAGGTGAAAGCTGCTAATAGTATATTGTGTAACGGCATAAGCTTTTTTTTATTTTGGCATTGGTACATGTCTCTCATGGCAGTGCTTAGCTTCCTGTGCCTACTTGTTTAACAAAGGCTTGATTATTCTTTTAGCACCACAAATGGGCAGAATTAGATAACAAGAGTAAGCCCTCTTAAACTTTAATAGAGTTTTCTGCTAATTCCACAAATTTTGAGCAAGATTTACAAAATTCAACCAGATCTGTTTATCCCTATTTGCACCAGGAAGCTCAATTTTCCTACTCTATGCAAATAATCTTAAAATGCTAACTGATGTATTAGTTACAATATAAGATTGTATTATTCTGTTCTGTTAGTACAAAAAAAAGTAAATAAATGAGCCTCCATGTTTCCTGACACACATAAGCCCAGTATGGTTTGCCTTTCATTCCAACAGCAATACACTAACTGCAACAGTCAGGTGCCATGGACATGTCTCTTTTCTAGGTAAATTATGGTGAAGAGGCAACTTATAGACGTCTCAGAGTCCACAAAAGCAAAAAAAGGCTCAAGTAGTGTGTTGTCACTCTGAATGCAGTCCTATATACAATATGTGCACCAACTCAGACCTAGTAGGGCACTACATACTAC
Source organism: Pelophylax lessonae (assembly GCF_965119305.1). Classification (NCBI taxonomy): domain Eukaryota; kingdom Metazoa; phylum Chordata; class Amphibia; order Anura; family Ranidae; genus Pelophylax; species Pelophylax lessonae. The sequence continues at coordinate 542,468,996 of NC_138768.1, read as the reverse complement.
TATAAGAATCTATATAACTGTATAAGTTTAACTTGTTATATGTGGTTTATCCTTATTTACTCCCCACTACAGAATCACAAAAAAACAGCATCCCAGGTGCTACAACAAATAAGTAGATGCCTCCCATCTGTCATTTATGGGATCTGAACATTCCATATATGGCTACATTTAGACATCGTCTATTCAAAGACTGTATGGGACAACTGTGTGGGACAACTTAGAGCATGGGTGCTCAACCTGTGGCCCTCCAGCTGTTGTGGAACTACAATTCCCATCATGCCTCTGCCTTTGGGAGTCAAGCTTTTAACTGTCAGTGACTTGCAATGTCTCATGGGATTTGTAGTTTCGCAACAGCTGGAGGGCCACAGTTTGAGCACCCATGACTTAGACACAAGTTCAGATGCACACTGTTCCAATTTTTTTTTTATATGGCAACTGTGGCAGATATAGCATACATGCTTTAATTAAACTGATGTTACATTGGTTTCTTTGTCTACATTCAAATCCTTTCTGGGAAAATGTACCTTGTATAGTGTACCTGACAGTGGCATAAATGTAATGCTATTAATTCTTACACACAGATATCAAGCTACCGCTTAATAAGGCAGGCATTCAATATTAAAACATATGTAGCACCCTCCTACATAGGTTGCTAGGATGTTAGGTAAATTGAGTTCTTTTTGTCTCCTATGTAATCATTGAAGCAGCTGTTGATTTCTTTGGGCTGTTCTGGATCTCACATGCTACAGGTTTCATTGCTCCCCCCTGCATTCTGGAGGTTTCTAGAATACAGAGGGCTTGAAGATCCAGATGGGCCAGAATACTTATTATGCTTCAACCAATCCCTGGGGAGGTGTGCCTAGCAGGTGGCTGGAAAGGGACATCAATAGCCTAAGGTATAGAGAAGCCGCCAATCTTCTCCTGCTGAAGAATTCCCAAGCTTTAGGGGCTCTGCCCCTCTGAGGTACAGTTACTGGAGTTTGCTAATGTTCATCAAGGTCCAAGCTATGGCAGATCTGGGGGCCTATTCGTAATCACCTTTGGAGCTAACTAAGCAGTCTTACTTAATGATCTGGTCTGGAGGACTCACTAGAGAGTGCTAGGTAGAAGCCAGAAGGTGTGCAGTTTTCCTGTGGTATTGTGAGTATTAACAACTCCCTCACTGCAGAGTTTCTGGTGGAAGATAGGAACTGAGGAGTTGTCCTGAAGCATATAGATGGCTGAAGGAAACTGGAGGAGTTTAGATGTTCTGGAGAAACGCTGTGAGAATAGACCTGAGTTCAAGATCCAAGTGGCTGTGGGCTATTTTTACAAGAAAAGTGCCAGCAGTAGCTTCTTCTAAAATAGCTCTTACAGGGTCTCAGTTCTGACCATTCCTATTAACCCTTGGTGGAAAGACTGTTCAGAGAGCCCTAGCCTAGTCAAGAGTGTCCTCCTGTTAATAATTAGCATGTCTTGAGTATCCCATACCATCCTCATCCTTCTCCCATCCTAAGTTCTACAAGCAATAAACTACAAAAAGACAACCCCTAGACTGTTTATTGGAGCCAGAGTGAATGGACTATTGCTTGTGTTACTGGTGACCCCTGCACTGTCTGGGAAAGAACCAGTGAAATTAGCAGCTCCTACAGGGATAGTACTACACTTCCCTAAATTCAAAATCAAATATTTCATGAATTGTAGCTTACAAATCCCTAAATGTGGTGTTTCACTGGTTTTCAATTTTTATGCTTATTTTCCTTTACTTCAGTTTATTTTTTCCAGTTTATCCTACCAGTGGGTCTGTTATTTTCAACTTCCATTAACCGCACAAGTTGTGCAGAAAAAGTGGCAGTGATTTGAGACAGATTGTTTACGATTGATAGGTGTGTTTACAATAGTCAGCTTTTATTCATTCATTGATACATGAGTAAAACCTTTATCCCCACCCCCCCAAAAACAAATGTTTCTGTAACTGCCAAAAAAGTGTTAGATGGTGTTAGGCTTTTATTTAGCAGTCACTTATGCAAATTCCACAAGTAAAAATAAAGACTAAAAAAAGAAAGTGAATGCAGCCACTACATCTAAGGACTGGTAATCTGCAATATGTTTTATTTTTGCATTTGGATTCAAACACACTTTAATTTACTGCAAATTCCCTCTGTGTGAATTGCATGCTTTAAAATTCCCTGTAAAGTTGCTTCTCAAAACATTTTTTACTCTAACTAAATTGCAAAGCCTTTAATGAGAGGGCCATTTATTCCTGAGTAATTGTGCTTAAATGCAGTATGTCAAGTCAAGTCTTGCCGTAAAACTTATGTGCATGTTGTTGTGGCCATTTGCAGATTTTGTCAAGAATAACTACATGTATTTGATGTAGTTGATTTACTAATGGCACATAGAATGTTCACTTTGCAAGAGACTATTCCCTTAGCTTAGTGAATGAGGAGAAACTGCTGACTTTCATTATCCAATCAAGTGTAAGCAAAATACTGCTTTTTTTATTTTCCTTGCATGTGATTAGGTATTCTTTGCAAAATGAATTTCCACCACATTCATTAAGCTTATGGAAAATTCTCTTGCAAAGGGCAAATTCTCTTGCAAAGTGAACAGCCAATTTTGCCTTCAGTAAACCCATTCCCATGAGTTTTGTCAGTTGCTGCACTTGGCTCTGATTTCCTCTGCTTTTCCTTTACATTCAAAATTGCAATCAAAATTTTGGAATTTAGTATTTGCCATATCAATGGTTTACACCATACAACAAAATAATTTCTAATAGCACATCCTCTCTGTACTATATACGTTTATTGTTTTTAAATCATATTCCACTCAAAACCTTTTATCATATTTTTTTAAGGGTTTTTATTGGTGTCAATGTATTCATGTCTATGCCCCTGTTGAAGTGGAGAATAGTCTCCCCAAAGGTAACATGGCAGCAAATAAAACCTGAGATTGGTTGCAAGCGTTCCCCGCCATACTAAAACATGTTTTCGTTACTGTGTCTCCACTTTTGGGACTGTCCTTCCCTTCTTGTCCTCATAACTGCAAAAAAGTGAAGGGAAATGTCCCCAACAAGGATGCTATGCTTTATAAAATACAGAGGTTCTACACTTTCCCTACTCTATTCAACGCAAAAAAAAAATTTGGTCGAAGTTTTATTTTAAAAGTAAGCTGTAAGGATAAAAATGTAATATATGCAAAATGTATATCATTTATACATAACTGTCATAATCAAGAAAATAATTTTAGCAGGACATAGAATAGTATAACATGGTATAACATGGTAAAAATGCTAACCCGTTTTGGCCGTAGCCTTACTCATAGCATGAGTAAGGCTACGGCCAAAACGGGTTAGCATTTTCAATGTTGTACACTGCTGTCATGCTGGAATAAATCACATCAAAAGGAAGCATTCGTGTGCGGGCTTTTCTAGTTACTTGGAGGCAATTGCAGTTCCATATTCATTTCACTATGCGGTAGAGCTAGAGTGAGTTTGCATCTCTCTATAGAATCATATAACATGCATAATCTGAAACAGCTTTCTGCTCTCCAGGAAACTCCCTGCTAAACAATGCCTCAAACTTCACAGACCAACAACTGCATAATCCTCATGCATAATGACGTAATCTATCCCTGCTTGATGCACTTCGTCACCCAAAACTTTATCAGGGTGATAAATACAGTATATGGAGTTTATTATTCAAGGCTGTCATCTTTTCCTCACTTTTCGTGAATCATTGACGTGCAAAAAGCATGTGCTTGTTATATGTCTGTCAGGTCAGGATCAGTAAACAGTAAGGCTAGGACAATGACAACAGCTCAGTGCAAGCAAGTCCGTCATGGCAACTCCTACATTTCTGTAGTGACAGATTCCTTTAAAACTTAAATATGAATGCTTTTCGTTACCAATTATAGATATGAAAATAGTTACAGTGCCTTGCGAAAGTATTCGGACCCCTTGAACTTTGCGACCTTTTGCCACATTTCAGGCTTTAAACATAAAGATATAAAACTGTAATTTTTTGTGAAGAATCAACAACAAGTGGGACACAATCATGAAGTGGAACGAAATTTATTGGATATTTCAAAAATTTTTAACAAATAAAAAACTGAAAAATTGGGCGTGCAAAATTATTCAGCCCCCTCAAGTTAATACTTTGTAGCACCAACTTTTGCTGCGATTACAGCTGTAAGTCGCTTGAGGTATGTCTCTATCAGTTTTGCACATTGAGAGACTAAAATTTTTGCCTATTCCTCCTTGCAAAACAGCTCGAGCTCAGTGAGGTTGGATGGAGAGCGTTTGTGAACAGCAGTTTTTAGTTCTTTCCACAGATTCTCTATTGGATTCAGGTCTGGACTTTGACTTGGCCATTCTAACACCTGGATATGTTTATTTGTGAACCATTCTATTGTAGATTTTGCTTTATGTTTTGGATCATTGTCTTGTTGGAAGACAAATCTCCGTCCCAGTCTCAGGTCTTTTGCAGACTCCATCAGGTTTTCTTCCAGAATGGTCCTGTATTTGGCTCCATCCATCTTCCCATCAATTTTAACCATCTTCCCTGTCCCTCCTGAAGAAAAGCGGGCCCAAACCATGATGCTGCCACCACCATGTTTGACAGTGGGGATGGTGTGTTCAGGGTGATGAGCTGTGTTGCTTTTACACCAAACATAACGTTTTGCATTGTTGCCAAAAAGTTCGATTTTGGTTTCATCTGACCAGAGCACCTTCTTCCACATGTTTGGTGTGTCTCCCAGGTGGCTTGTGGCAAGCTTTAAACAACACTTTTTATGTATATCTTTAAGAAATGTCTTTCTTCTTGCCACTCTTCCATAAAGGCCAGATTTGTGCAGTATACGACTGATTGTTGTCCTATGGACAGAGTCTCCCACCTCAACTGTAGATCTCTGCAGTTCATCCAAAGTGATCATGGGCCTCTTGGCTGCATCTCTGATCAGTCTTCTCCTTGTATGAGCTGAAAGTTTAGAGGGACGGCCAGGTCTTCGTAGATTTGCAGTGGTCTGGTACTCCTTCCATTTCAATATTATCGCTTGCACAGTGCTCCTTGAGATTTTTAAAGCTTGGGAAATCTTTTTGTATCCAAATCCGGCTTTAAACTTCTCCACAACAGTATCTCGGACCTGGCTGGTGTGTTCCTTGTTCTTCATGATGCTCTCTGCGCTTTAAACAGACCTCTGAGACTATCACAGTGCAGGTGCATTTATATGGAGACTTGATTACACACAGGTGGATTCTATTTATCATCATTAGTCATTTAGGTCAACATTGGATCATTCAGAGATCCTCCCTGAACTTCTGGAGAGAGTTTGCTGCACTGAAAGTAGAGGGGCTGAATAATTTTGCACGCCCAATTTTTCAGTTTTTTATTTGTTAAAAAAGTTTGAAATATCCAATAAATTTTGTTCCACTTCATTATTGTGTCCCACTTGTTGTTGATTCTTCACAAAAAATTACAGTTTTATATCTTTATGTTTGAAGCCTGAAATGTGGCAAAAGGTCGCAAAGTTCAAGGGGGCCGAATACTTTTGCAAGGCACTGTATCTTAGTTATAGGCAAAAGACTCATGGAGATGTGAACATTTTGCCATACTTTGGACTAAATGAAGTTGTGTCCATCTTACTTTCTGCACTTGGTGCTTTGCCCATAATAATTTAACACCACTATAACAACATTCAGTTTGGCAGAGCTCCCAGACAGCTTTTACTTTTGCCAGTTTATGTCATACTTCCCATTTACCAGCCATCTTCTGTAAGTTTAGCAAGTTTCAGTAGTGTTTCCAGAAGAAAAGCTAAATAAGATCTATTTTTATAATTACAGAAAGTACAAAAAAAGAACAAAGTGTAAGCTATGTGTTTCTTTAACTACAGATTTCCTTTTTAAAAGACAATTTAGACTATATAGGTTCCAAAGTTTATGACATTTCTTCAGTACCAACATGAAGCCTGAGAACCATTTTTTTTCACACCCTAAGTCAGCCTTTTTATACCAGGGTGCCCTAGAACCCCGGGGTGCCTTGAGGCTTCTTCAGCAAAATGCCCAAAAATTATTCAAAAATTGTATACAAGCCAGCAGGTGGATGAAGCCTGCCTTTTAGTTACACAAAGTCACAGGTTTTCATTGTGCACCAATACAACTTTCTGGACACTGGAATCCTAACAAACAATGACATCATCTGTTAATAAGGAGGATGTCTGTTGCCTTCACAGCATGTTTGTTTGACCCTCCTGTGCCCCTCTCCCTCAGAACTGACTGATGGAGAGAAATTATGGGAGAAGAGAATCATTGGAATACTAGTCAGTACCAGTGTGCAAAAGTGTATTGCCTTTGAAAGAAAACATCACCTCTAACGTTGGGTGTCCTACATGTGTGGATGTTGCTGTATTATGTAAAACTATTGGCGCTTTTCCACTGCATGGAACCGTACCGGTTCGGCACCCTTTTGTGCTTTTCCACTGCTGGTACCGCATGGTATAGGGTCGGAACGGTTCGGTACGGTACGGTATAGGTTTGCTTTTCCACTGCATGGAACCGAACGGTACGGTACGGTACGGCCCTGAAAAAACAGTACCTACTCGATTGTGGTTCCAACAGGTACCAAACTGGTACCATATCCCACAATCCTTTGCATGCAGTCACTACTAGCCACTGATTGGTCAGAGTATCCCACCCACCCCGTTGTTATCCCACCCACTTAACTTTAGTACTGCTTTAGTGGAAAAGCAAACCTATACCGTACTGTACCGAACCGTTCCAACTCTATACCATGCGGTACCAGCAGTGGAAAAGCAAACCAGGCCAAGCAGGGCCGAGTAGAGCCGAGCCGGTACTAGCCGGTACTTGCAGTGGAAAAGTGCCATATTAGAATCGTTTTTTTACATTTTAGAATGGGGTTCCTCGAGACTGTCCATACCTTTAAAGGGTGCCTTGACTGAAAAAAGGTTGAGAAACACTGCTCTAAGTTACTATATTCTGCTAGGATCACACCTAATAACTCCAGGCATTTACTCGCTTAGAATAAAAAACAAATATGTATATGAACTTATATTAGGCAATTTTCCCACTAATTATGGGGAAAAAATTGAAAAAATAAATGAAAAGGGCAAAAAAAGCTTTTTTTTGGTTTGCCTTTAGCTCCTTTACAGTACTGTATATAAGTGTCTACTGTTCCTAATAGTTAATGTGGCAATCTATGTATTTAAAGAAGATTTTATCTTCCTGACATTTGTAGAACTGGAATCTGTCAGTGCTTCTTATGGGATTTGCCAAATGGACTGAGATAGTGTGCTGAAGCAATGTTCATTGCGATGGAAGAATCAGTCAAGTTGAAATATCTTTGTGATAACAAGTGCATCAAATGCTCGAAGGACTTGTTCTTTTTTTTTTTTTTTTTTTTAGCAGCACCCCTATGTACTTGCTGGCACTTGATAATGGGTAAGGCTTGGTTCACACTGGGACGAGTTGTCAGGCGACTTAGTCGTTTGACAAGTTGCGCTCCATACAGTGCAATGGAACCATTCTAATGGGAGTAACTGGAGTCGAAAAAAGGTTCCTGCACTACTTGGGGGCGACTTCGGAGCAGCTTGCATTGACTTCTATTAAAAAATAGTTTGCAAGCCGTACTGAAGTCCGGCTGAGCAGGGAGGCTTCAGATTTGGGCGACTTTGAAGCCACCCCAGTGTGAACTGAGCCTAAGGAGATGCTACTGGTGGAGCCAGGCAGCTGAGAAATGAAATCAGGAAAGTCAAAGTCTAGGGCAACAAACTAAAGTTAAATCAGAGAGATGCAGTTTGGATTATATCCTGGTTAATAAATGCTGATAACTTGGTGCTGCTCTTTGGCAGGACTTCATATTCCATGTTGGGTACATACGGATCGAAATTCTGCGATTTAGTAGGAACCGGCTGAATTTCAATTCATTTATAGCCTTTTCTGTTCAACAGAAGCTGATCTTTAGACCAGCTTCTGTCAAATGATCCTGCTGGAAAATAGAATTCAAACAGCCACTGCAATCATAGGAAAGTCAGTGTATTCTGACAGGGGAAGGGGGTGTCCCCGCTGTCAGAATACAATAGCCCTGCATCCACATCTGCCTGCTGGTTGAACAAAAAAAAAATATTAATAGTGCTTACCCAGCTTAAAAGTTTTAAAGTCTCTCAAAGTAACTGCGGTACAGATTAAATTACTAAATCACAATTGGTAGAATAGACCACTGCTGCTCCAGTTATTGATAATCTATCAATTTATAATTAGCAATATAGTATGAGCAGCACTGGTTTACACACATACCCTGTATCCCCTATTCATAAATACATAACAATAAATACGTGCTAATGTATGTCATAAAAAATTCTAAAATATCTCATAACATAAATGGTGTGCAAACATATATCATAAAGGTGCTATAGTGTAAATATCAGTACAACAGTTTTAAAGGGCCTACTGGTTGGGAGGAATCCTGGTTTAGAAAGAATGCCCTAGTGCAGGGATATGCAAACTGTGGCCCTCCAGCTGCCAAACTACAAGTCCCATCATGCCTCTGCCCTGGGTGTTATGCTTGTGGCTGTCAAAGTCTTGCTATGCTTATGGGACAATTCAGCATGTTTTACATTTCTCCAAACCACGGCTTTCCTGCTCTTTGTTGCATTTTATAAAAGCATTTGTTACCCCAACATTTCATATTTCCGTTATGTGTCTGCTGTACCATGTACTTGTATGTGAAAGTATCCTGTACTGTTTGTATTGCTTCCTTTATGTGAAATCCCTGGTGTTCCAGCCTGTCCCTCTGCTTTCCTATTAAAACTGACCACACTAAGTAGGAGAGCACAGCGAGGTCAGTTCTCTAGCTATGAAGAGAACACTGTGTATCCTCATCCAATGATCAGACTTGTCCTGACATGCCCTTGCTGCTCTGCCATTCACTGACAAGCTCAGTGTAGTTCTGCTTCTCTTCCCCCCAGCTCGTTTGCAGCTGAGAACACAGGGAATGTGATAATTTATTTAAAAGGGAAAAAAGTATTTATAATATTTTTTTCATATCTATACAAAAATGTTTTGCCTTTAATTTCTATTTTAAACTGAATGGGTTGTTCTACAAGGTGATGGTTTACAATCACTTTAAGTCGCTTTTGGTCATACTGACTAGTGATGGGCTTGATGTTCGAGTCAAACGTAAGTTCGTTTCGAACATCGTGTGCTCATGTGTTCGACTACCACACGAACACCCCGGACGCTCAGTGGCAAGTTGGCCCACCGATGAGCATCCCATAATGCACAATGTGATTGCAGTGCATTAGGGTGCTTGTGATTTCTCCAAAGCATGCACCTGACCTGTATACTTTGGCCAATCACAGCACAATGTCCTGTTAGAGCCATGATTGGCTAAAGGCAGGGTGCCTTTAGCCAATCAGGGCTCAGGGGCTAAGCCTATGCCCCACATTATTTAAGCCTGCTGCTGACACGGCAGCCGTGTACAGTGTGTTATAATAGAGATTAGGCAGGTAGTTAGGGGATACTGTGTTGAGCCAGCCGGTGGCACTGCCCCTTCTAAAGTCACATGACATCATGTGACATTAGAATGGGGCAGTGCCACTTGCCTGTGTGCCTGTAAAACAGCTGTCAAAGCTGAAGAACGGCATACGGCGGGTAGCCTCAGAAGAGGCAAAGCGTTTCTTAATTTTTTTCTATTTTTCGGGTAGGCGGGCGTCGTGATTGACGATGGATTTACATCGAGGGACATTATTCTTTTTCTCTCTTTAATAAAGGACTTTCCTTTTTTACATTTTTTTTGGTGAATGGGTAGGGGTACGATGTACCCGATACCCTTTCACATGGGGGGGTCGGGTTTTTGGGGCCCCCTTGTTAAAGTGGGCTTCCAGATTCCAATAAGCCCCCCCCACAACCACAGCCCAGTGTTGACGGGAAGAGGCCCTTGTCCCCATTAACATAGGGACAAGGTGCTTTTGGGGGCAACCCAAAGTACCCTCCCCATGTTGAGGGCAAGTGGCCTGGTATGGTTTAGGAGGGGGGGGGGCAGTGGTGGGATTCAAAAATTTTAGTAACCAGTTCCGACTTTCCCAGCAGAATGACCAGCGTGCCCCCTTTAAATGCACAGTGACCAGCGTGCCCCCCTTTCAATGCACAGTGACCAGCGTGCCCCCCTTTCAATGCAGAGAGACCAGCATGCCCCCTTTCAATGCACAGAGACCAGCATGCCCCCTTTCAATGCACATTGCCCCCAATGATTGCAGAGTGCCAGCCACAGCATTGCCCCCAATGATTGCAGAGTGCCAGCCACACATTGCCCACAATGATTGCAGAGTGCCAGCCACACATTGCCCCCAATGATTGCAGAGTGCCAGCCACAGCATTGCCCCCAATGATTGCAGAGTGCCAGCCACAGCATTGCCCCCAATGATTGCAGAGTGCCAGCCACAGCATTGCCCCCAATGATTGCAGAGTGCCAGCCACACATTGGCCCCAATGATTGCAGAGTGCCAGCCACACATTGCCCCCAATTGCAGAGTGCCAGCCACAGCATTGCCCCCAATGATTGCAGAGTGCCAGCCACACATTGCCCCCAATGATTGCAGAGTGCCAGCCACAGCATTGCCCCCAATGCTTGCAGAGTGCCAGCCACAGCATTGCCCCCAATGATTGCAGTGTGCCAGCCACACCATTGCCCCCCAATGATTGCAGAGTGCCAGCCACACATTGCCCCCAATGATTGCAGAGTGCCAGCCACACATTGCCCCCAATTGCAGAGTGCCAGCCACAGCATTGCCCCCAATGATTGCAGAGTGCCAGCCACAGCATTGCCCCCAATGATTGCAGAGTGCCAGCCACAGCATTGCCCCCAATGATTGCAGAGTGCCAGCCACACATTGCCCCCAATGATTGCAGAGTGCCAGCCACACATTGCCCCCAATGATTGCAGAGTGCCAGCCACACATTGCCCCCAATGATTGCAGAGTGCCAGCCACACATTGCCCCCGATGATTGCAGAGTGCCAGCCACACATTGCCCCCAATGATTGCAGAGTGCCAGAACACAGCATTGCCCCCAATGATTGCAGAGTGCCAGCCACACATTGCCCCCAATGATTGCAGAGTGCCAGCCACACATTGCCCCCAATGATTGCAGAGTGCCAGCCACAGCATTGCCCCCAATGATTGCAGAGTGCCAGCCACAGCATTGCCCCCAATGATTGCAGAGTGCCAGCCACACATTGCCCCCAATGATTGCAGAGTGCCAGCCACAGCATTGCCCCCAATGCTTGCAGAGTGCCAGCCACAGCATTGCCCCCAATGATTGCAGAGTGCCAGCCACACATTGCCCCCAATGATTGCAGAGTGCCAGCCACACATTGCCCCCGATGATTGCAGAGTGCCAGCCACACATTGCCCCCAATGATTGCAGAGTGCCAGAACACAGCATTGCCCCCAATGATTGCAGAGTGCCAGCCACACATTGCCCCCAATGATTGCAGAGTGCCAGCCACACATTGCCCCCAATGATTGCAGAGTGCCAGCCACACATTGCCCCCGATGATTGCAGAGTGCCAGCCACACATTGCCCCCAATGATTGCAGAGTGCCAGCCACAGCATTGCCCCCAATGATTGCAGAGTGCCAGCCACACATTGCCCCCAATGATTGCAGAGTGCCAGCCACACATTGCCCCCAATGATTTCAGAGTGCCAGCCACAGCATTGCCCCCAATGATTGCAGAGTGCCAGCCACACATTGCCCCCAATGATTGCAGAGTGCCAGCCACAGCATTGCCCCCAATGATTGCAGAGTGCCAGCCACACATTGCCTCCAATGATTGCAGAGTGCCAGCCACACATTGCCCCCAATGATTGCAGAGTGCCAGCCACACATTGCCCCCAATGATTGCAGAGTGCCAGCGATCCCCCCGCACTTACCTCTCTCGCAGCTTCTCTTCAGTCCCCGGCTCCCCGCATCTCCGAATCTTCAGTCCTCCCGCGGCGCCTCCTCCTCATCCAATGGCACGGTGTTTGCCTTTCGGCCAATCAGGAAGCGGGAGGACCCGCTCCCTGATTGGCCAGGAGGAGGATCCGTGTGACAATAGCGAATTCTCATTCGCTATTGTCACAGAATGGGAGGGTAGGGGCGCGCTGCTCCGCTCCTTGGCCGCCACGTCTGCGGCTGCGCGGTCCGAGCGCGGGACATTCAATTGTACTGCGCTCGGACGCGCAGAGGGATTCAGCCGGTTCTGCGAACTCGCAGAACGTTAGTAACCGGTTCTATGGAACCGGTGCGAACCGGCTGAATCCCACCACTGGGGGGGGGGCGCTCGCTCTTCCTCCCCCTATCCTGGTCTGCTAGGTTGCATGCTCGGATAAGGGTCTGGCATGGATTTTGGGGGTGGGGGGGCTCTACGCCGCTTTATTTCATTTTTTTAACTGTATTTCCAGGAGCCAACAATACATTACAGCCGCGAGCAAGTTTATATGACATTTTTTCCTTTAGAAATGTCAGTATTGCTGCAGCTGGCTACATACATCATACAAATGCACCACTTTGCAGGCACATTAAGGGGATCCCCCAGGCATGATATTTAAAATAAATTTTCATTGTTTCACTTTAAGCATTATTAAAATCACTGCTCCTGTAAAAACCAATTGTTTTAAAACATTTTTTTTGCATTGATACATGTCCCCCAAGGCAGTACCTGGGTTCCCATACACTTTTTATGGCAATACCTTGCATAAAAACCTTTAAAATTAGGACTTTTGATTTTTCATGTTTGTGTCCCATAGACTTTAATAGAGTTCGTATTTTCACTAGAATTTTTTCCCTGTTCGAGATGTTCTGGTGCGAACCGAACAGGGGGTCGTTCGGCCCATCACTAATACTGACATATAGATAACTTGGCTCAGGCACTTAATGGTATATTTATTAAGCAGTAAATTTGACAATCATCAAACAGTCACTGTAGGTGAATTTTCCCTGCATGTATTTTAGATGACAGTGATTGATTCGCCTGCATTGAATACTTGTTAAATGTCACATTCACTTATTTATAGGGTATGATTTATAACAGTATGATTTACAAAGTATTTTTTTTTCTACCTAACTCAGTGAACTTCTCAGTTACAAGCATTATCATTTTAATACAAATAGGAGTTGGACCCGCACATGGGAGCAAACACATTTACTATGGTCTAGGTGGAAAAAAGCAATTCCTGAAGTAAATCAACCTACCTCATCATGATATTGCTAGATCAATACATCCAGGAAGGTATATTACACAAATATATTTAAAATGTTGAGAATATCTCACATTCTGTGTATAGATTGACATCTAAAAAATATATTCCTTAATGGAAAATTTTTTGTTAATGTTATTTGTCTTTTTTTTTTTACATTTACACATTTTTAAATTGCCGCTCATCTGTTTTTTATTTTTTTTATTATATACTTACAATCTTTGTTTTACAAATTAAAATGTAATACAAGACAAATAATTCCTATAGCACTATGGGTTAGCTAGAGTAACAACAGAGTTGTGGGTGACTAACCACGAACGTGTGGACTGCGGCTGCAATCGGCATGCTCAGCAGGGGATCTCTCCGCTGATTCCCACTGAGAAGGTGGATTACAGGTCCGTATACGCTACACGGACACAGACCACTCTTCTCTAAGGGTGGCTGGATGTAAACGGCCCGTCTGTCTGTTTACACCCAACTGCCATTCGATCTGATACGCTGGACGGAAGGGGAACGGATCCCCATCTTTTTGGTGGATCGGATTGGATGTAGGTGGGTGTAAACAAACACATGTCCGTTTATGCCCGCCACTCCATAGAGAAGAATGGAGATTCCGATCGGGTCCACATGAAAAACGGACAGGCGGACCCATCGGAACGTCCGTGTGAAAGGGGCCTAAAACCTCTTACTAAGGCCTGTGATACCATATGAATCATTGCAATGACTAATTCAGCTATGTGTGTAAATTGGACCTTGATCGAATTGGTTGTAAGGAGATAACATCTGAGCATGCAAAAAAAGCGGATACATCCATCTGCTGGAAAAAAAAATATATACAAAATATTTCACAATTCTCTAACTGAAAATGAGAAAGAATATTTCTACCAAAATGTATTTTTTATTCTGCTCCAAAGGGCTTGTAGTTGTTTACAAGGCCACTTAGGGTATAAATTCAGTGGGTTACAAAACCTAGCTGGATAACTGTAGCAAAGTATAACTACTGTATTTTATTGCAAATAAACAGTGTATTTTCTCATTTTGTTGCATGCATCATCACTCTGTAATGCACAATTTAATCCATGATTAAGATCGGGTTTCCTTTTGTAGCGCTGTTATGAAAGCTCAGTTACAGATGGACTGAAGGAAAAGTGGAAATAATGAATGGCTTCGAGAATTTATGGGTATCACTTATTATTATGGAAACGCCACACAGACAAAACTATGAAAATTATGGGTTCAAAAGGACAAGCCAAATAAAAGCAAAGCAGATTTGCTTTCGTTTAAATTGTAAGGTTCTGCTAAAATAGTTCCATAAGCGGAATTCTTCCTTGGCCATTTCAGACAACTGGCTTACTGAATACCTGTATTCTTTGCCTAATGATCCTGCTGGCATGGAAGTGTCCAAATATTGCATGTGCTGCCAGAACCTTCACATTTGAAAAAAGGATCAAAACGCAACTGTTTGAGTTGAAAGTCTCGCAGTTTCTTTATGCTCTAATTCAAAGTGGCAATAGCTAAATAAAATTGTAGAACGTTTTAGAGTTAATTAATTAGGTCTATGGATGCATGTAAAAAAGATGCATATAAATTGTTACAAATATTTCAATTTTTTTCCAGCCCTATTATAAATTCAAATTATTTCAGCAGACGTTACTTTTTTTTTTTTTTTTTACATAATAGTTAGGAGAACACAGAGTTCCAGTGTGTTGATATGTTAGCAGTTGCAAGTATTTTTTTCAGTAAACAGCTTGAAATATACAAATGCCTCAGGAGATAGATGTACTTTGAGGAAATGTTCATATTCATCTGCTTTTTATATAAAATTCACTTGTCTTCCTTTAGCTAGCCACTTTGGTTGTTTGTCTGTAAATGATCTAACCAGTAAGCCATCCTTCTTTCACACCCCACATAGGCTGAAAACCATGGAAAATGTCTGTTTTCTGTACTCACAATGGTAAGCAGTGGACAGTCACTTGAAGTACTCCAACACAGATGATAAATTACATGAAATAGGTCTTAGTCATTGGTTTTGTAGGTATATATTACTTGAAATAGGTCTTAATCCCTGGTTTTGTAGGTCACAGTCCCGTAACTAAATGGCAGTTTGCAGACCTATTGTACTCAACTGCCACCAGGTGAGACACACATTAAAGTTGTTTATAAACTGTATACAGTATTTGCTTCATAATCAGTTTTTTTTCCACAAGCCTTTACAATAATTTTCATTTGGCTTAAAACTCACTGGTTTTGTAGGTCTCAGTCCTGTAACTAAATGGCAGTTCGCAGACCTATTGTACTCAACTGCCACCAGGTGAGACACACATTAAAGTTGTTTATAAACTGTATACAGTATTTGCTTCATAATTTTTTTTTTTTTGTTTTCCACAAGCCTTTACAATAATTTTCATTTGGCTTAAAACTCACTGGTTTTGTAGGTCTTAGACCCGTACCTACATGGCAGTTCGCAGACCTATTGTACTCAACAGTCACCAGGTGATACACACATTAAAGTTGTTTATAAACTGTATACAGTATTTGCTTTATAATCAGTTTTTTTCCACAAGCCTTTACAATAATTTTCATTTGGCTTAAAACTCACTGGTTTTGTAGGTCTCAGTCCCGTAACTAAATGGCAGTTTGCAGACCTATTTTACTCAACTGCCACCAGGTGAGACACACATTAAACTTGTTTATAAACTGTATATACAGTATTTGCTTCATTATTAGTTTGTTTTTTCCACAAGCCTTTACAATAATTTTCATTTGGCTTAGAAGTCACTGGTTTTGTAGGTCTCAGTCCCGTAACTAAATGGCAGTTTGCAGACCTATTGATTGTACTCAACAGTCACCAGGGGAGAACACATTAAAGTAGTTTATAAACTGTATGCAGTATTTGCTTCATAATCAGTTTTTTTTTTCTACAAGCCTTTACAATACTTTTCATTTGGCTTAAAAATATACCGTACAAGGCTCCTTTCATACGGGACAGACTCTGTTTAGTGCACAGAGGCGAAAGATAGGTCAGTGTCCACTCAGTTTCTGAAGAGCGGACATGGACAGTGGGTAGTGAGGTGTACACGGACTATGTTGTGCGTTTACACCCAACTGCCCTCCAATCCACCTAGAGGGAAGGGGATGGATCCCCTTCTGCTTTTTTGTCACAAGCTTGTTTACATCAGCTGGTCTATAAGACTGAATGGAGGGTCTGATCAGGTCCACCTGAAAAACTGACAGATGGACCTGATCAGACCCTTCATGTGAAAGGGACCATAGATTAAAAAAAAAAAACGCATCTCCAAATAAAGATGCCCCTTGCTTTCTCACATCACTAAGGCCAGCCATAGACAGTTTAAATCTCAGCCTGCCTAAGCAATTTATCAATCCCCAAATGAAGAATAATGAAGTTTAGTTTTGCATGGTTAGGAACTCTGTCAGGTTTTTCTGTCTGTGTTCCATCATGAAGATTTTCTTTTACAAAAATGTTAACCACTTTGCCGTCCGTATAACTTATACGATGACAAGGTGGCACTGCTGTGCTGTGATCCAACACTTTCAGGTCTGGGGTGCGCCAATGATCCAACACTTCCAGGTCTGGGGTCCTACGATCATTCAGCACTGAGGCACAACAGCGATCTGCCTATGTAAACACGGCAGATCGCCTTTCTGTCAGTAGGGGAGACATGGATCCTGTGTTCCTGCAAAGCAGGGATAAAGATGTCTTCCCCTAGTAAAAGCACCTCCCAGAGTACACAAACACACTAGCTAGGTACACAGTTACCCTTTGATCGCCCCTGATGTTTAACCCCTTCCCATTCAGTGTCATTAATACAGTGACTGATCATCACTTTATTAGTGTCACTGGTCCCATAAAGTGTCAAAAGTCTCAATTAGTGTTCGACTGCTCGCCGCAATAATGCAGTCCTGCTATAAATCGCTGATCACCGCCATTACTAGTAAAAAAAAATATATATATATTTTAAATAGATAAAAATATCCCACAGTTTGTAGACGCTATATTGTTTGCGCAAACCAATCAATATAAGCTTATTAGCATTTTCTTTTACCAAAAATATGTAGCAGAATACATATTGGCCTAAATGTATAAAGAAACTTGATTTTTTTCAATTTTCTTATTGAATATGTTTAACCACTTACTACCCGCCCGCCGTCAAATGACGGCGGAGCAGTGTAGCTATTATCCTGGGACGCCGTCATATGACAGCGCACCAGAACAGCCTCTCTCGTGCGCCCCCGGGGGCGCGCGGAGCGGCGATCGTGACCGCGCCGTGTTGCTAGGACACGGCGCAATCCCGCTCTGGGTAAAGAGTCAATGACATGACTCTTTACCTATGTGATCGGCTGTGCCGTTATTCGGCTCTCCTCGGCTCACACTGTCAGTGTTGTGAGGCGAGGAGAGCCGATCAGCGGCTCCTCCTCATAGGGGACACAAACACAAGTAATCAGGGCACTGATCACCAGTGCCCTGATTACACAAGAGTGAAATAAAGTGGCATAACTGCCCACCATCAGTGCCCACAGTGCCCGCCATCAGTGCCCACAATCAGTGCCCATAGTGCTGCCAGTCAGTGCCCACCAGTGCCTGCTCATCTAGGCACTGATGCTGCCCATCAGTGTCCATCAGTGCCGCGCATCAGTGCTCATCAGTGCCACCCATCAGTGTCCATCAGTGCCGCCTGTCAGTGCCCATCAGTGCCACCTATCAGTGCCCATCAGTGCCACCTATCAGTGCCGCCTATCAGTGCCCATCAGTGCCACCTATCAGTGTTCATCAGTGTGGCATATTAGTACCTCCTCATCAGTGCCACCTTATCAGTGCCCATAAGTGCCACCTCATCAGTGCCCATCAGTGCCGCCTCATCAGCGCACATCAGTGAAGGAGAAAAATTTATTTATTTTCAAAATTTACTAACAGAAATTAAGAAAAACTTTTTTTTTCAAAATTTTCTTCAAGAAACCCAGAGGTGATTAAATACCACCAAAAGAAAGAAAGCTTTATTTGTGTGAAAAAAATGATAAAAATGTCATATGGGTACAGTGTAGCATGACCGTGCAATTGTCATTCAAAGTGTGAGAGCGCTGAAAGCTGAAAATTGGCCTGGGCAGGAAGGGGGTGAAAGTGCACTCTAGGCAAGTGGTTAATCGCAGAAAGTAAAAAATATTTTTTTCTTTTTTTTTTCTAAATTGTTTTTTTTTTTTTTTGTTTATGGCTCAATAAATAAGACTGCAGAGGCGATTAAAAACCACCAAAAGTAGGCTCTATTTGTAGGTAAAAAAGGACATACATTTTATTTAGGTATATTGTTGCACGACCCTGCAATTGTTAGTTAAAGTAACATAGTGGCGTTTCGTAAAAAAATGGCCTAGTTATTAAGGGGGGTAAATCTTTCAGAGCTGAAGTGGTTAATGAGGGAAGATGACATAACAAATTAGTCCAATGAGGGAGGCAAAGGAGACATAAAGGGGGAGATCTGCTAAAAGTGGAGCACTCAGGATCTGGTGCAGCTGTGTGTGGTAGCCAATCAGCTTCTAACTTCAGCTTGTTTAATTAAGCTTTGACAGTAAAACCTGGAAGCTAATTGGTTTCTGTGCAGAGCTGCACCTGATTTTGCACACTCCTGTCCTGTGTAAATCTCCCCCAAAGTTTTGTACATAGTAGTGGCTCTATGTTCAATAGCAGATCAGCAAACCGCAAAGCAGGTACCAGAAAACATATACACCGTCAGGAAGATGTTAATTTACTTCCTGTCCCAAAATTACAGCAGTATGTAAAAAGAGATCTCTTCAAGGAGAATTTCCCTCTTAGAGAGATGTCATCAGGACAGATTTTGGGGTGGACAGATTTTACATCACTAATCTTCCCGTGACAACTCCAAAATTTTTAATTTCTGATCACCTTCGGTAGCAGAGAAAATTGTTGTCAAAGAGTAGAAAAGGTGCCGCTCACCAGTCCAGTGCATAAGTATGTAGATGAATGTGCACTTACCCAGCTCCACTCCAGCAAAGCCCCCCCGCCATGTTTCGTCCTACTCACTGGGGCTTGCTCACAGAGGTCAAAGGAGAAAATTGGTTGCTGGTAAAAAATATTGAAGGTGAATCTCCCAAGCAGGGAAACGGACAGCAGTAAAAAAATCCAAAAGAAGATCTAACCCTTCCACATTCAATTCTAAACGAAAAACAAGTTTGAGTTTTACATGGACTTTAAAGGCACTGAACTACATTTAACAGTTTTACATTTTTCAAGACATTTACTTGCTAGCTATTGAAAAAATAGTATTGTAATAATTTGTATCTGATAATGTCTACTTCAACTAAAGCCTTGTACATAAAAGCACTTTAAGGATACATGTATTTAGCGTATTTAGCACACCTGTCTTCATAAGAGAGTTAGAGCTTATGTAAATGCTACACAAGTGCTAGTATGGCACTAAAAACTTAAAGGATAAATTCATCTTTTTAAAAAAAAAACTAGTAAATGCACCTTATTTTTGCAGGTAAAAAAAATGTGCGTTTATTATTTTTTTTAATTGGAGCCAGCAAAGTATTTCACCCGAAATTAGCAGATCATGGGTGCCTTGCAGGACTCCAGCAGACTTGTTAGTATATATTTCTCCTTTTACCTCGTACGGGCAGGCAGATACACACTGACAGGAAGAGACCAGAATGCTCAACAGCACCATGGTAGCTCATTGAGGCTGTTGGTACTTGTAGTCTCCCATTTACAGAACTCTGTGAATTAATGATGCTGCCGGGTGGGTCGGAGCCCCGCATGGATGAGTTTTTTTTAAAATAGTGACAGCAAGTGGGGGGGGGGGGATCCCCAGATTGCTGTCACTAGAGACTGCAGGAGTGGAAACATGTTAAATGTAACATGTTCTCAAAGGTGAACTTATCAGAGTGCCAATTTTATTTCAATTAACAAGTTTATTAAACTGTTTTTATATTATTTTACATTACTTGCATAAAGTATTTTATTTTTTACATATAAACAGTAAAAATTAAGCACTTTTTAAATACTGTATTTGCGAAGCCATATAAGGAGGGAGAGGGGAAGTGTGTCCCTCCTCTCCTTTGATTATTATGTCTTTATATACTATTGAAGCTCATTATTCTACAACACAATAAAATTGTTCACCATACCTAGGATAGTTTATGATATGGCCACGAATGATCTTCTGGGAATCCACAGCTGGCCCTAGTACAAAAACTCAGAGTTGACTACTTGTGATACAGACCTATGTTTGTAGACACTGACTATCAGCTACAACATTTTTATGCATTAGGGATGTTTCTGGGTTGCCAATTTGAACTTGCCAGAAGATACCAGGACCCATACTACATAATATCCCACACCTAATTATTTTTTAGGGCCAGCCAAGAAAGTTCATAGTTTGACCCACTATTTCCCTTTATGAATAAAGTGTACAATATTGTCAGACCTCTCAGGTTTTTTTTGGAAATCCTGGAAATAAGATTTAGTCCAAAAGGGTACAGGAAACCTGGGCTGTGAGAATACCTAGATTGGTATCTTTTACCTTCTGAAAATAATACGAAGAAAAGGAGAAGGCCAGCTCATCAAAATGATTTAAGAATAAGAGCACCACGTCCCAATATGAATGTTGAAGAAAGAAGAAGTTGGGCGTCTAAAAAGGGGGACTTTTAAATTGGGGTGCTAGGTACATATAGAGAATGAGGAAGCAGAAATAAAAAGGATTTATACTTTATTGAAAACAACAAGAAAAATATGTAAAATGTATACTGCGTATTACAGGATACAACAACAATAAAGCATATTGTGATATTAAAAACAATTGCAGTTTACAGCCATGTTCATTATATAATGATATAGGTAGAAGTCGGATCCTACACAGGGGTGAGTAATGATTACTGTATACCCATTTACCATCCAAAGAGTGATATCTGTGCAGAAAACGAAGTTGCCCACAAACTTTTAATTTTTAACCCGACATGTTTCACGGCCGTATAGCTGCTTCCTCAGGGGTATTTGGGGGTTCTCACTATATATATCAAATGAAAACGCTAAGATGGAGCCATCTTAGCGTTTTCATTTGATATATATAGTGAGAACCCCCAAATACCCCTGAGGAAGCGGCTATACGGCCGTGAAACATGTTGGGTTAAAAATTAAAAGTTTGTGGGCAACTTCGTTTTCTGCACAGATATCACTCTTTGGATGGTAAATGGGTATACAGTAACCATTACTCACGCCCTGTGTAGGATCCGACTTCTACCTATATCATTATATAATGAACATGGCTGTAAACTGCAATTGTTTTTCATATCTCAATATGTTTTATTGTTGTTGTATCCTGTAATACGCAGTATACATTTTACATATTTTTCTTGTTGTTTTCAATAAAGTATAAATCCTTTTTATTTCTGCTTCCTCATTCTCTATATGTACCTAGCACCCCAATTTAAAAGTCCCCCTTTTTAGAAGCCCAACTTCTTCTTTCTTCTGAAAATAATAGTTAACTGGCTGGAACAAGTATACGGACTGACACTTCTTAGATGTCTGTATCTTTATTGTAGCTTAATTTATTCATCTTCTTCTGACCTTACACAGCTTGATGTATGGCTGTTTGACACTATGGATGTATTGGTTTGGTTTTGCCTGTTCCTGCACTAACTAAATAAAATATTTGAAAAAAAAAAAAAAAGACAGAGTTTTGACTGTATCTGCTGCATTTTTGTTCCAAGATGGTGTTATAAGATGTAGTATAGCCCTACATTAGCCAAGTAACTTGCATTTTTAGAAGAAAGTGAATACATATAGAATACATATTTGCCTCAACATAACACAATAGATGATAGTTAAATGATAGATCGATCGATAGATAGATAGATAGATAGATAGATAGATAGATAGATAGATAGATAGATAGATAGATAGATAGATAGATAGATAGATAGATAGATAGATAGATAGATAGATAGATAGATAGATAGATAGATAGATATAAATATATTACCTAAAATCTAATAAAAAGCCTTTTTGTAAAATGGAATTACAAGAAACATAAAGATACACAATAATAATCCTTAATGTATAATTGCAAAAATAATAATACAATAAAACAAAACTTTTTTTTTTTTTTTTAAATGTAGGCATGAGCTTAGTTCCTTTTTATTAATTTATTTTTTTAATATCTTTCAACATTCTCTAAAGTGTAAAAGCTTTTTGCTTTTTCCTGCAGTGCACTGCTGTACTTTCTGGCAGAGAAAGGTTTGATAAATCAAACCTATACAGTTATAGAGCCCTGCAGAGATATTCAGAACAATATGATGCATGCTTGTCTTGAAACTCGAGGTCTCCAGCTAAAGAGATAGACTGTAGCAGATGTCGGCTCAGCCGCAGTGCTGTCCCTAGCTTCAGCTTTGCACCTCATGGCGTATCACAGATGCCCATTTTTCCTCACTAATTTTCAGCCTTGCTCAGAGACTCTACACACATAATTTATACACATATTTAGAGTTAGCCATTATTAAACAGCAGAACAGAGGAGATTTTTTTTTCTGCTTCCAATTCAATTATTTCTCACATATCTAACCATTTAATCTCACATTTTATGTTTTACCCATCACAATATCTCAGCTGATCTTTCTGCTCTTTATTGATTGATTTTTAAATACTACATTCTACTTAGGCCCGTGGCACACACAAGACTGGATTTCTGCACATCCAACGTAGACTGTAAGCCTAGGGCGTCAGGGATGTCAGAGGTGGCACATAGCTAACCGCACATCAATAATACATTGTGAGGTTGATTTACTAAAAGTAGAGAGTGCATAGAAACCAATCATATTCCAGAACTGAACAAGCTGAAGTTAGAAGCTGATTGGCTACCATGCACAGCTGAACCAGATTTAACACTCTCCAGTTTTAGTAAATCAACCCCAATGTGTATAGTAAGGCCCCTTTCACACAGGCGGTGCGACCAACGGACTCAATTTTGCTCAGCGGGGATAAATCCGCCAATCCCCGCTGAGCAGGTGGAGGACAGGTCCCTCTCCACTTACTTTGCAGAGACAGAGCTGTCAGAGCCCCGCTCTCCTCTATAGGAGATCGGATGAAAACGGACCGCCTGTCCGTTGTTATCCGATCCGATTTGATCCTCCACACGGATGGAAAATAGGGTTTCCATCTGTCCAGATTTCACAGACATGATCGGATCGGATAGCAGGGGGTGTCAGCGGAGATGTCTTCGCTGACATCCACTGTTCCATAGGGGCATGGGGCATCCGATCAGGTCCGCCTGAAAAATTGACAGGCGGACCGGATCGGAAAGCCCGTGTGAAAGGGGCCTAAAATATGCCAGAATTCCAAAAATATTTTTACATTTCAGTCAGGAAGGCACTTGAAATCTTGAAATACTCCTTTATTTAGGAGTGCTTTATGAATTTAGAGTTGGAATACCCCAATGGCAAAACCCTGTGGTTGCACCTGGGATACCATAAACTGACATTGCAGCAGGATTATTGATTATAATCCCTGTTTTAGGTCTACCTAACACTAAAGCAGAAGCTCTCCAGCAGTACAGAGATATACGCCACTTTATCCCTTCAATCCAGGTTTATGTATCCATTGTATTGCTATGGATTCATCTTTTTCCTGGGTAAGAGAGGCATGAACAAAATCTTTTTAACATTAAACTGAGACCCCCTGAAGTGAGCTAATGAGTTAATATAAAGTGCCCCTGAATTGTAAATCTCATTAGTACTAGAGTACCCAGGAACAAATAGAGATTAACAGTTGTGCCAAGTCCACTGACACTGTCAGTAAACTAAATCAAGGACTACTGCTATAGGCTTTGATTCCTTTCTCCTTTCGAGCCTACAACAATCATTGAAAGGAAGAAATAAGGTAAGTAGAAATCAAATACGATCATTAATTACTTGTCCAAGCTCTGGGGAACAAAAGTGGGAAATAAAGGTTGCAAAGGTGGATTGCATGCTGCCTCAATGCATTCTGTGATCAGCTATCCAGCTGGATAGGAAAAGGTGTCTTTCAGGAAACAGGTGTCCAGGAAGGGCAATGATATACTTCAGCAGAAAGAGATCTTTTTTCAGACCAGGCCTTTACTGTTTCCTATTTGTTAAGTAGTGAAAATCCTAGCTAGAAAAGAGTGTGATAATCAACACAGCAAAGGAAAAATGAATAGTATTTATACAGAATCTGGTTTTACAATGTTAATACATGTTAACACTTTTTATTTTTATATTTAAACTAGTAAAATTGTGCCTATTCAGTGAATGGGCTGAATACAGAAGAGCATGTTACAGCAGCAGCAAATAGCACAGAAGGGTGCATTGGTACAGTGGTGGTAAGTGTTTAGGAATGCAACACTGCAGTAACAGCAAGCACAGACTAGGGTTGCCACCTCATCCCTTTAATCCAGGACTAGTGTTGAGCGAACACGGACTGTATTATTCGTGTTCGTACCGAATAATTGGATTTTTTGTACCCGAACACGGACACGGACACTTTACTGTATGTTCGGGTAAAAATCCGTGTTCGGTCGTTTTATTTCCGGGTTTTGCATGCTTTGGCGCTCTTTTCATGGCGGGCTTTCAACAGCCAATCAACAATCGTTTAACTGGTGTGCCTTAAGCCATCCCAGCCATGCCTGCAAATGTCTCAGTAGCTGTGATTGGCCGTCTGAAGCATGTGACCAAGTCTTTATAAGTTCGAGGCAGCCGCAGCGGCGTCATTATGCTGCTTAGATTCAGGGACAGAGCACACATCAACGTGCTGGCTGCTGATTAGGGAAAGATAGGCAGGAAAAAACCATTTGTGTCCGGATAGAATTGAGGGACAGGTCGGAGTGTTTAGGCAGGGCGAGTTGTAGGCATTTTAGGGATAGAGTCTGCTGAATTATATAGGGTCAGTGTCTTCTACAAACTACAATCGATATTGCTGTGTGGGGGGTGGGGTCTGCACTCAATCCTGATCTACGATCTCTTCTCAATCCTGTTAGGGACAGAGTCTGCTGAATTTTAGGGAAACTGTGTTCTACAAACTACAATCGATATTGCTGTGTGGTGTGGGATTGGAGATAGGCAGGTGTCAGTGATCCACATCCATTTTTCTGTGTGTGAGCTGCAGTGAACACAATCTTTTTGGGCTGCAGTGAACACAATCTTTTTGGGCTGCAGTGAACACAATCTTTTTGGGCTGCAGTGAACACAATCTTTTTGGGCTGCAGTGAACACAATCTTTTTGGGCTGCAGTGAACACAATCTTTTTGGGGTGCAGTGAACAAAATCTTTTTGGGGTGCAGTGAACACAATCCTTTTTGGTGTGCAGTGAACACAATCTTTGTGGGGTGCAGTGAACAAAATCCTTTGTGGGGTGCAGTGAACACAATCTTTTTGGGGTGCAGTGAACAAAATCCTTTTTGGGGTGCAGTGAACAACATCCTTTTTGGGGTGCAGTGAACACAATCTTTTTGGGGTGCAGTGAACAAAATCCTTTGTGGGGTGCAGTGAACACAATCTTTTTGGGGTGCAGTGAACACAATCTTTTTGGGGTGGAGTGAACAACATCCTTTTTGGGGTGCAGTGAACAAAATCCTTTTTGGGGTGCAGTGAACAAAATCATTTTTGGGGTGCAGTGAACACAATCTTTTTGGGGTGCAGTGAACACAATCTTTGTGGGGTGCAGTGAACACAATCTTTTTGGGGTGGAGTGAACAACATCCTTTTTGGGGTGCAGTGAACAACATCCTTTTTGGGGTGCAGTGAACACAATCTTTTTGGGGTGCAGTGAACACAATCTTTGTGGGGTACAGTGAACAGAATCTTTGTGGGGTGCAGTGAACACAATCTTTGGGGGGTACAGTGAACACAATCTTTGTGAGGTGCAGTGAACACAATCTTTGTGGGGTGCAGTGAACACAATCATTGTGGGGTGCAGTGAACTCAATCTTTGTGGGGTACAGTGAACACAATCTCATACTGAAGGTTTGAGGGTGCTGCCTGTTCCATACTCCCCCTACTCCTCATCTAGCCTTTTAGGGGTACAAACAATAGTAATTGGGGCCTAGTGTGGTTGTGTACGTGTGATATACATACACTTTTTTGGGATCATATTTTCTATTCCGCTATTTAATCAAAAACCTTTGGGGATCAGTTAAATTGGGGGATAGTCTGTGTTGGTACGTGTGAGAGAGATCCACCTTTCCAAGTTGTTGGGGTTCATCTCATACTTCTGAAGGTTTGAGGGTGCTGCCTGTTCCATACTCCCCCTACTCCTAGCCTTTTAGGGGTACAAACAATAGTAATTGGGGCCTAGTGTGGTTGTGTACGTGTGATATACATACACTTTTTTGGGATCATATTTTCTATTCCGCTATTTAATCAAAAACCTTTGGGGATCAGTTAAATTGGGGGATAGTCTGTGTTGGTACGTGTGAGAGAGATCCACCTTTCCAAGTTGTTGGGGTTCATCTCATACTTCTGAAGGTTTGAGGGTGCTGCCTGTTCCATACTCCCCCTACTCCTAGCCTTTTAGGGGTACAAACAATAGTAATTGGGGCCTAGTGTGGTTGTGTACGTGTGATATACATACACTTTTTTGGGATCATATTTTCTATTCCGCTATTTAATCAAAAACCTCTGGGGATCAGTTAAATTGGGGGATAGTCTGTGTTGGTACGTGTGAGAGAGATCCACCTTTCCAAGTTGTTGGGGTTCATCTCATACTTCTGAAGGTTTGAGGGTGCTGCCTGTTCCATACTCCCCCTACTCCTAGCCTTTTAGGGGTACAAACAATAGTAATTGGGGCCTAGTGTGGTTGTGTACGTGTGATATACATACACTTTTTTGGGATCATATTTTCTATTCCGCTATTTAATCAAAAACCTTTGGGGATCAGTTAAATTGGGGGATAGTCTGTGTTGGTACGTGTGAGAGAGATCCACCTTTCCAAGTTGTTGGGGTTCATCTCATACTTCTGAAGGTTTGAGGGTGCTGCCTGTTCCATACTCCCCCTACTCCTAGCCTTTTAGGGGTACAAACAATAGTAATTGGGGCCTAGTGTGGTTGTGTACGTGTGATATACATACACTTTTTTGGGATCATATTTTCTATTCCGCTATTTAATCAAAAACCTCTGGGGATCAGTTAAATTGGGGGATAGTCTGTGTTGGTACGTGTGAGAGAGATCCACCTTTCCAAGTTGTTGGGGTTCATCTCATACTTCTGAAGGTTTGAGGGTGCTGCCTGTTCCATACTCCCCCTACTCCTAGCCTTTTAGGGGTACAAACAATAGTAATTGGGGCCTAGTGTGGTTGTGTACGTGTGATATACATACACTTTTTTGGGATCATATTTTCTATTCCGCTATTTAATCAAAAACCTCTGGGGATCAGTTAAATTGGGGGATAGTCTGTGTTGGTACGTGTGAGAGAGATCCACCTTTCCAAGTTGTTGGGGTTCATCTCATACTTCTGAAGGTTTGAGGGTGCTGCCTGTTCCATACTCCCCCTACTCCTAGCCTTTTAGGGGTACAAACAATAGTAATTGGGGCCTAGTGTGGTTGTGTACGTGTGATATACATACACTTTTTTGGGATCATATTTTCTATTCCGCTATTTAATCAAAAACCTTTGGGGATCAGTTAAATTGGGGGATAGTCTGTGTTGGTACGTGTGAGAGAGATCCACCTTTCCAAGTTGTTGGGGTTCATCTCATACTTCTGAAGGTTTGAGGGTGCTGCCTGTTCCATACTCCCCCTACTCCTAGCCTTTTAGGGGTACAAACAATAGTAATTGGGGCCTAGTGTGGTTGTGTACGTGTGATATACATACACTTTTTTGGGATCATATTTTCTATTCCGCTATTTAATCAAAAACCTCTGGGGATCAGTTAAATTGGGGGATAGTCTGTGTTGGTACGTGTGAGAGAGATCCACCTTTCCAAGTTGTTGGGGTTCATCTCATACTTCTGAAGGTTTGAGGGTGCTGCCTGTTCCATACTCCCCCTACTCCTAGCCTTTTAGGGGTACAAACAATAGTAATTGGGGCCTAGTGTGGTTGTGTACGTGTGATATACATACACTTTTTTGGGATCATATTTTCTATTCCGCTATTTAATCAAAAACCTTTGGGGATCAGTTAAATTGGGGGATAGTCTGTGTTGGTACGTGTGAGAGAGATCCACCTTTCCAAGTTGTTGGGGTTCATCTCATACTTCTGAAGGTTTGAGGGTGCTGCCTGTTCCATACTCCCCCTACTCCTAGCCTTTTAGGGGTACAAACAATAGTAATTGGGGCCTAGTGTGGTTGTGTACGTGTGATATACATACACTTTTTTGGGATCATATTTTCTATTCCGCTATTTAATCAAAAACCTCTGGGGATCAGTTAAATTGGGGGATAGTCTGTGTTGGTACGTGTGAGAGAGATCCACCTTTCCAAGTTGTTGGGGTTCATCTCATACTTCTGAAGGTTTGAGGGTGCTGCCTGTTCCATACTCCCCCTACTCCTAGCCTTTTAGGGGTACAAACAATAGTAATTGGGGCCTAGTGTGGTTGTGTACGTGTGATATACATACACTTTTTTGGGATCATATTTTCTATTCCGCTATTTAATCAAAAACCTTTGGGGATCAGTTAAATTGGGGGATAGTCTGTGTTGGTACGTGTGAGAGAGATCCACCTTTCCAAGTTGTTGGGGTTCATCTCATACTTCTGAAGGTTTGAGGGTGCTGCCTGTTCCATACTCCCCCTACTCCTAGCCTTTTAGGGGTACAAACAATAGTAATTGGGGCCTAGTGTGGTTGTGTACGTGTGATATACATACACTTTTTTGGGATCATATTTTCTATTCCGCTATTTAATCAAAAACCTCTGGGGATCAGTTAAATTGGGGGATAGTCTGTGTTGGTACGTGTGAGAGAGATCCACCTTTCCAAGTTGTTGGGGTTCATCTCATACTTCTGAAGGTTTGAGGGTGCTGCCTGTTCCATACTCCCCCTACTCCTAGCCTTTTAGGGGTACAAACAATAGTAATTGGGGCCTAGTGTGGTTGTGTACGTGTGATATACATACACTTTTTTGGGATCATATTTTCTATTCCGCTATTTAATCAAAAACCTCTGGGGATCAGTTAAATTGGGGGATAGTCTGTGTTGGTACGTGTGAGAGAGATCCACCTTTCCAAGTTGTTGGGGTTCATCTCATACTTCTGAAGGTTTGAGGGTGCTGCCTGTTCCATACTCCCCCTACTCCTAGCCTTTTAGGGGTACAAACAATAGTAATTGGGGCCTAGTGTGGTTGTGTACGTGTGATATACATACACTTTTTTGGGATCATATTTTCTATTCCGCTATTTAATCAAAAACCTTTGGGGATCAGTTAAATTGGGGGATAGTCTGTGTTGGTACGTGTGAGAGAGATCCACCTTTCCAAGTTGTTGGGGTTCATCTCATACTTCTGAAGGTTTGAGGGTGCTGCCTGTTCCATACTCCCCCTACTCCTAGCCTTTTAGGGGTACAAACAATAGTAATTGGGGCCTAGTGTGGTTGTGTACGTGTGATATACATACACTTTTTTGGGATCATATTTTCTATTCCGCTATTTAATCAAAAACCTCTGGGGATCAGTTAAATTGGGGGATAGTCTGTGTTGGTACGTGTGAGAGAGATCCACCTTTCCAAGTTGTTGGGGTTCATCTCATACTTCTGAAGGTTTGAGGGTGCTGCCTGTTCCATACTCCCCCTACTCCTAGCCTTTTAGGGGTACAAACAATAGTAATTGGGGCCTAGTGTGGTTGTGTACGTGTGATATACATACACTTTTTTGGGATCATATTTTCTATTCCGCTATTTAATCAAAAACCTTTGGGGATCAGTTAAATTGGGGGATAGTCTGTGTTGGTACGTGTGAGAGAGATCCACCTTTCCAAGTTGTTGGGGTTCATCTCATACTTCTGAAGGTTTGAGGGTGCTGCCTGTTCCATACTCCCCCTACTCCTAGCCTTTTAGGGGTACAAACAATAGTAATTGGGGCCTAGTGTGGTTGTGTACGTGTGATATACATACACTTTTTTGGGATCATATTTTCTATTCCGCTATTTAATCAAAAACCTTTGGGGATCAGTTAAATTGGGGGATAGTCTGTGTTGGTACGTGTGAGAGAGATCCACCTTTCCAAGTTGTTGGGGTTCATCTCATACTTCTGAAGGTTTGAGGGTGCTGCCTGTTCCATACTCCCCCTACTCCTAGCCTTTTAGGGGTACAAACAATAGTAATTGGGGCCTAGTGTGGTTGTGTACGTGTGATATACATACACTTTTTTGGGATCATATTTTCTATTCCGCTATTTAATCAAAAACCTCTGGGGATCAGTTAAATTGGGGGATAGTCTGTGTTGGTACGTGTGAGAGAGATCCACCTTTCCAAGTTGTTGGGGTTCATCTCATACTTCTGAAGGTTTGAGGGTGCTGCCTGTTCCATACCCCCCCTACTCCTCATCTAGCCTTTTAGGGGTACAAACAATAGTAATTGGGGCCTAGTGTGGTTGTGTACGTGCGAGATACATACACTTTTTTTGATCATATTTCCTATTCCGCTATTCAATAAAAACCTTTGAGGATCAATTGAATTGCGGGATAGTCTGTGTCGGTACGTGTGAGAGAGATCCACCTTTCCAAGTTGTTGGGGTTCATCTCATACTTCTGAAGGTTTGAGGGTGCTGCCTGTTCCATACCCCCCCTACTCCTCATCTAGCCTTTTAGGGGTACAAACAATAGTAATTGGGGCCTAGTGTGGTTGTGTACGTGCGAGATACATACACTTTTTTTGATCATATTTCCTATTCCGCTATTCAATAAAAACCTTTGAGGATCAATTGAATTGCGGGATAGTCTGTGTCGGTACGTGTGAGAGAGATCCACCTTTCCAAGTTGTTGGGGTTCATCTCATACTTCTGAAGGTTTGAGGGTGCTGCCTGTTCCATACTCCCCCTACTCCTCATCTAGCCTTTTAGGGGTACAAACAATAGTAATTGGGGCCTAGTGTGGTTGTGTACGTGCGAGATACATACACTTTTTTTGATCATATTTCCTATTCCGCTATTCAATAAAAACCTTTGAGGATCAATTGAATTGCGGGATAGTCTGTGTCGGTACGTGTGAGAGAGATCCACCTTTCCAAGTTGTTGGGGTTCATCTCATACTTCTGAAGGTTTGAGGGTGCTGCCTGTTCCATACCCCCCCTACTCCTCATCTAGCCTTTTAGGGGTACAAACAATAGTAATTGGGGCCTAGTGTGGTTGTGTACGTGCGAGATACATACACTTTTTTTGATCATATTTCCTATTCCGCTATTCAATAAAAACCTTTGAGGATCAATTGAATTGCGGGATAGTCTGTGTCGGTACGTGTGAGAGAGATCCACCTTTCCAAGTTGTTGGGGTTCATCTCATACTTCTGAAGGTTTGAGGGTGCTGCCTGTTCCATACTCCCCCTACTCCTCATCTAGCCTTTTAGGGGTACAAACAATAGTAATTGGGGCCTAGTGTGGTTGTGTACGTGCGAGATACATACACTTTTTTTGATCATATTTCCTATTCCGCTATTCAATAAAAACCTTTGAGGATCAATTGAATTGCGGGATAGTCTGTGTCGGTACGTGTGAGAGAGATCCACCTTTCCAAGTTGTTGGGGTTCATCTCATACTTCTGAAGGTTTGAGGGTGCTGCCTGTTCCATACTCCCCCTACTCCTCATCTAGCCTTTTAGGGGTACAAACAATAGTAATTGGGGCCTAGTGTGGTTGTGTACGTGTGATATACATACACTTTTTTTGGATCATATTTTCTATTCCGCTATTCAATAAAAACCTTTCTAGGGCAAGATCTTAAATTACAGAAATATGAGGAGACCGTCAAATAAGGGTCGTGGCCTGGGTCGTGGTGCTGCTGGTAGAGCTCCTGTTGCAAGGAGAGGACATGGTCGATCTGTGCCAGCTACACGCACAAGTGAAACACCTTCCTCAAGTGTGAGTAGGCGACAGAACCTGCATCAGTATTTGGTAGGGCATCAAACGCCCCTAGAAGTGATGAGGCCAGAACAAGTTGAGGCGATAGTAGATTGGTTTGCTGCTGACAGTGCCTCCAGTTCCTTCACATTGTCTCCCACCCAGTCTACTGCAGAAAGGTCAGAGTTGGCACCTGCAGCCAATGTCCAACCGTCTTTCACCTCACCCCCTTGCAAATCAGGCCAGCAGTCTGAGCCCCAAGCCATACAGCAGTCTCTTATTCTTTTTGAGGACTCTGTCAGCAGGGTTTCCCAGGGCCATCCACCTAGCCCTGCCCCAGAAGTGGAAGAGATTGAGTGCAGCGATGCCCAACCACTTATTCCTCAAGATGAGTACATGCAAGGATCATCGCAGCACGTCTCCGATGATGACGAAACGCAGGTGCCAACTGCTGCGGCGTTCAGCATTGTGGAGACCGACAAGGAGGGCAGGGGTGAAGACTGGGTGGAAGATGATGTGGAGGACGATGAGGTCCTCGACCCCACATGGAATGAACGTCATGCAGGTGAACTGAGTAGTTTGGAGGAAGAGGCGGTGGTCGCACAGAGCCACCAGCACAGCAGAAGAGGGAGCAGGGTGCAGAAGCGGAGCGGCCGTGCCCTAGACACTACGCCCGCTACTGCCCAACGCAGCAAGGGAACGAGCGCACCAAAGTCAGCTCAAAGGAGTTCTCTAGCATGGAAGTTCTTTAGAAAATGTGCTGATGACAGGACACGAGTGGTTTGCACCCTGTGCAATCAGAGCTTGAAGCGAGGCATGAACCTTCTCAACCTGAGCACAACCTGCATGATCAGGCATCTAAGTGCAAAGCACGAGCTGCAGTGGAGTACACACCTTCAAAACCAAGAAACGTCTCTGGCTCATCCTGCTTCCTCTTCTGCTGCAGTCTCGGCCGCTCCAGCCACATCTGTAGTGATACCGGCACCTGCCACCCCGCAAACAGACGATCTGTCAGCAACACCACCACCTGGGTCACCAACAACCATCTCCACAATGTCCCGTGGAAGCGTTCAGCTTTCCATCTCCCAAACACTTGAGAGGAAGAGGAAGTACCCCCCTACCCACCCGCGATCCCTGGCCCTGAATGCCAGCATTTCAAAATTATTGGCCTTTGAAATGCTGTCATTCCGTCTGGTGGAGACGCACAGTTTTAAAAACCTTATGTCGGTGGCTGTCCCACAGTACGTCGTGCCCAGCCGCCACTACTTTTCCAGGCAAGCCATCCCTTCCCTGCACAACCAAGTGGGGGAAAAAATCAGGTGTGCACTGCGCAACGCCATCTGTGCCAAGGTCCACCTAACTACGGATACGTGGACCAGTAAGCACGGTCAGGGGCGTTATATCTCCCTAACGGCACACTGGGTAAATGCAGTGGCGGATGGGCCTGAGGCGGATAGCAATTTGGCGCATGTCCTTCCACCACCGAGGATTGCAGGGCGCTTCAGTTTGCCTCCTGTTCCTAACTCCTCCTACTCCGCTTCCTCATCCTCTACCGCCTCCTCATCCGGACAGCGTAACACCTTCACCACCAACTTCAGCACGGCCAGGGGTAAACGACAGCAGGCAGTTTTACAACTTGCCTGTTTGGGGGACAAACCACACACCGCGCAGGAGTTGTGGAGGAGCATGGAACAGCAGACAAATGAGTGGTTGCTGCCAGCGAGCCTCAAGCCCGGCCTGGTGGTGTGCGATAACGGGCGAAATCTCATAGCAGCTCTGGGCCTAGCCGGTTTGACGCACATCCCTTGCCTGGCGCATGTGCTGAATTTGGTGGTGCAGAGGTTCCTTAAAAACTACCCCGATATGTCAGAGCTGCTGCAGAAAGTGCGGGCCGTTTGTGCGCACTTTCGGCGTTCTCACCCTGCTGCTGCTCGCCTGGCAGCGCTGCAGCGTAACTTCGGCCTTCCCGCTCACCGCCTCATATGTGACGTGCCCACAAGGTGGAACTCCACCTTGCACATGCTGGAAAGACTGTGCGAGCAGCAGCAGGCCATAGTGGAGTTTCAGCTGCAGCACGCACGCGTGAGTCGCTCTGCGGAACAGCACCACTTCACCACCAATAACTGGGCCTCCATGCGAGACCTGTGTGCCTTGTTGCGCTGTTTTGAGTACTCCACCAACATGGCCAGTGGCAATGACGCCGTTCTCAGCTTAACTATCCCACTTCTATGCCTCCTTGAAAAAACAATTCGGGCGATGATGGAAGAGGATGTGGCACAGGATGAGGAGGAGGATGAAGAGGTAACATTTCCAAGGCTTTCAGGGCAGTCATTCGCAAGGGGCTCCGAGGGTGGGTTCCTGCACACGCAAACGCCAGGGACGCAATTGTCCAGCAGGGGCACAGTTCTGGAGGATGAGGAGGATGAGGAGGAGGAGGAGCTGGAGGAGGAGATGGAACCATGTTCACAGCAGGGTGGCACCCAGGCCAGCTCATGGCCATCACTGGTGCGTGGCTGGGGGGATACAGAGGACACGGACCATACACCTCCCACAGAGGACAGCCTTTCGTTGCCTCTGGGCAGCCTGGCACACATGAGCGATTACATGCTGCAGTGTCTCCACAACGACCGCCGAGTTGCCCACATTCTAACTTGTGCTGATTACTGGGTGGCCACGCTGCTGGATCCCCGTTACAAGGACAACGTACCGTCCTTAATTCACTCACTGGAGCGCGATCGCAAGATGCGCGAGTACAAGCGCACGCTGGTAGACGCCATGCTGCTGGCATTCCCATCTGACAGCGGGGCCACAGTGGAAGCACAAGGCAGAGGAGGAGGAGGAGGAGGTCGCCAACGCAACCAGGGCACCGCCAGCACCTCAGAAGGCAGGGTTAGCATGGCCGAAATGTGGAAAAGCTTTGTCAGCACGCCACAACAAACAGCAGCACCAGCAGCTCAGATGGAACG
This sequence comes from Pelophylax lessonae, assembly GCF_965119305.1. Taxonomy (NCBI): domain Eukaryota; kingdom Metazoa; phylum Chordata; class Amphibia; order Anura; family Ranidae; genus Pelophylax; species Pelophylax lessonae. The sequence continues at coordinate 542,433,781 of NC_138768.1, read as the reverse complement.
TCTTAGCAGGAGGCAGCATTTTACCAACATGGTGGAGCAGTATGTGTGCACACGCCTACATGTAGTGAATGACGGGTCTGCCCCCTTCAACTTCTGGGTCTCCAAATTGGGCACATGGCCTGAGCTTGCCCTTTACGCCTTGGAGGTGCTGGCGTGCCCTGCAGCCAGTGTATTATCTGAACGGGTATTTAGCACGGCTGGGGGCGTTATAACAGACAAGCGCAGCCGCCTGTCCAGAGACAATGTGGACAAGCTCACGTTTATTAAAATGAACCAGGCATGGATCCCACGGGACTTTTCCGTACCTTATGCAGAATAGCAATGGATACCGACCTTACCCACCCATTGTTCCATTTTTGCTCTTTCTCACTCTTTTGGGGTGTACCCTCATTTAAAATTTGTGAAAAGAAGCAGTGTTGGCTACCTCGTCCTCCTCCTCAGGGCCAGATTAATGTAGGGGCTATTGGAGCTGCAGCTCCAGGCCCCTACCTTTTATATAGGCCCCGGGTTGGCCATATTCACTGTTACCGCTCTTCTGTCACTTGTAAACACAGAAGTCTGGCTTCTATGCTCGCTTCCCCAGGCAGCACCCTCAGAACCTCCCCACACAGCGTGAAGGCCGGACAAGGAGGGACAGTTGGCGATGCATGGATGTGTTTATGGGCTTCAGAGACAGCATCCCATGTTGAATTAGGCATGCATGGCTGCACCCTTCCTCCTCTGGGTGCATGGCAAGGCACGGCCCTAAGGCCCTTCAAAATCCTCAGCACCAAGCCCATGATGCTGTTAATCCGGCCCTGGTCCTCCTCCACCGCCGCTTCCACCTACACCGCCCATAGGTGTGCGCAGCCTATTGCATTAAGGTGTGCACCCCAAAGTTGAAATACACATGCATGTGTTTGCCAGCAGGGAGAGTAATGTATCGGGGCCATGTACCTGTAGGCAAGGAGAAATAGAGCAGAGCAGGTCCCAGGGAGATCTTTCCCATCTCCTCACTGGCAATGCTATGTGCCCTAGGTGATTAGGGTGTGCCCAGGCACACCCAGCACACCCTGTGCGCACGCCTATGTCACCGCCACATCCACCACCACCTCAACCTCCCTCCTACTCCATATGGGCCTCGTCCTTCAGAGATGAAGAAGAACATTGTTTTATTTTTCTGGTTTTTTTTGTTGTTTTAAGTTATTTCCCTATCCACATTTGTTTGCAGAGCACTTGCCATGCTCTTAATTACGTTTTGCTGCCATTTGCAGCACTCTAGCCCTTTCCTTTGGTGTTTTAGAGCCATTTTAGTGCCTTAAAGTTCGGGTCCCCATTGACTTCAATGGGGTTCGGTGTCCGGGAAAAGTTCGGTAAAAGTCCGGGACACGGACCCGGACTTTTTTTTAAAGTTCGGCCGAACCCGTCGAACACAGACATTTAGGTGTCCGCTCAACCCTATCCAGGACACATATAAATTACACAGGTTCTGAGGCTGATATAATGCACATAAGGCACCAAGTGAGTTTAAAGTGGAAGTAAACCCTCCTCTATAACTTGTACCTATAGGTAAGCCTATGATAAGGCTTACCTATAGGTACTGTAAATATCTCCTAAACATGTACCGTTTAGGAGATATTTACTTTGCAAGCAGCCAGTGACATCACTGGCGCATGCGCTCTGAAGGAACGGCTGCTCGTGCCGTTCCTTCAGAGCCCTGTGCCGTGAACGTCAGCTACCGCGCGCATGCGCGGGAGTGACGTCATCAGATGGCTTGATGCCGCAAAAACGGAAGAAGGGCAACCGAACATGTCACCAGTGAGAGAGGTGAGCGGGCGGCACTTCGTTCTAAGGTAAGTATTTCATAATGAGCTAGTATGGGATGCATATTAGCTCATGTGTTTGTATTTTAGGTGTTTGTTTTTTTTTTTTTCATTTTTCTGAGGTTTACAACCTCTTTAATTACCACCCTAATTAGCCACAGAACCTGTGTACAGTGCATTGCGAAAGTATTCGGCCCCTTTGAACTTTTCGACCTTTTGCCACATTTCAGGCTTCAAACATAAAGATATAAAACTGTAATTTTTTTTGAAGAATCAACAACAAGTGGGACATAATCATGAAGTGGAACGAAATTTATAAGATATTTCAAACTTTTTTAACAAATAAAAAACTGAAAAATAGTAATCCATAGGTCTAAAGAAAGGACAAAAGGCTAAATATATTACCAAATGATTTAACCTTCTTATCCCATGCCGCCTAAACCCCCTTATCCTTATCTTAAATCAGCAGGCCTTTAAAGAACCCAGTAGCCCTGGCATTCTCACCCTAATGTTGAATTTCCCGGTCACCCAGCACCCCTACTCCTAAACCCCCTTGCACTCCTGACACTGAACACCCCTGACTCTAAACCTTCCTTATTCCAAGAACCCTTTCCACTGAACTCCCCTGGAGCCTTGACTTCTAATATTTCTGCTTCCCTGCACTCCAGAACCCCAACAGCCCTGGCACTTGTACATTCAGAGTGGAGAAGAGGCTAAGTCTGGTGTTTATGTGCTCTCTGCTTACTTCCTCCTCCCTCTAGTGATATGACCCCCACCCCAGTGCTTGTAGAGGCCAGTTTGTCCTATGACCTCTGGGGTTCTGTGAACATAGAGTGTGTTCATAGGGGGAAAAGCGCACACTTCTAAGCTAAGAGAAAGAGGGTAGCTAAACACTGGGACACTCACCACATACATTACTACAAAGCCATTCTAATGCAGCAGGCCCACAAATATATTCTTTACTTATTTAATTTCAGTGCAAGTGTTTTATTTGAAATATCCCACCACTATTTATCACTCTTTCCCTCCTAAACTATTGAACCTGCTATATTATTATTTTGAACATACCATCTCTATGCCAGGCTAAAACCGGGGGGGGGGGGGGGTAAACCCTATTTTACTTTCTGTATTATTCTTTTATAATACATATATGAAGGAAAAGATAGTATACTTTCAGTGAGTCATATCCTAAATTAATATTGCAGTGCTTATCTTGAAGTATTTTTGTGATATTGTGATATTACATGTGATACTGTGGTATTTTTAGAGATTTGAAAATTAAAACTAAGGGGGGGGGGGGTCTGTTGGTTTACTACAATTACTGTGTGTCTCCGTTAACAAATGTTGAATGCACTGCAGGCAACTATGTATGTGTCCTATACAAGAATGGTTTGATGTGATGTAACTTTTCTTGTAATTTTGTAAATTGGAAGATTTTATTGTATTTTTGTGAAATAAAATGTGTAAGATTTTTTAGGAATACAGCACTTTGGTTTCTATTGTACCAAAAATGTAATTATATAATTGCCATTATAGTCCCAAACAAGAGAGGGTCCTAGCTTGTCAAAACAAATGTTGAGATAAGATATGTGATATCATGCAGGAAGATAGCCACATAAAGTGTCTACTGATGTCTTTAAAAGGGACGGTAAAAAAAACTGTAAAAGTAAAAAAAAAATTGTTGTTGTTGTGCTATGCCCACTGTGGCCATAGCAGGGATGTATACATGTGTTATATGCTGCTGCTTATAATGCAAGTTCCAATGATAAATACTGCTACAGACACTGCCTGTTTTCCCAAAAGCATGGTTTACAGTTATGTTTTTTGTTTTTTTGCTTATTTGTTGGGACATAGCAAGTTGGTAACAGTCGTTGAGAGCCCATTTACACTAGCACGACTTGTGAGGCGACTTGTGTAGCCCCAGGTCACTTGACATAACAAAAGCAATGTTAATCAATCAGTGCCATCTTAATTGGCACTACTGAAGTTGCTCCGACTTCAGAAAAGGGTCCTGTACTACTTTGAGGCGACCTGTGATCCGACTGTCCCATATACTTCAATGGGAGTCGCCTCCTTATCTTAATTGACACGACTTGTTATCAGACTTTCCAGGAAGAAGAAAGAGATTAGCCAGGCATTCCCCACAGACAGTCGCCTGTCTCTTCAAAGTAGTGCACAAGTCTCTTCCAAGTCTCTTCCAAGTCTCTTCCAAGTCTCTTCCAAGTCTCTAAACAAGTCTCTAAACAAGTCTCTTCAAGTCACAGGCGACTTTCTGGTCGTGGTAGTGTGAACCGGCTCTTAAGGAGTTGTTTAACCACCTTGGCGGTAATCCCGAGTCACGCTCGGGGTGGATGTGCAGAGAGCGCAACGGTGTTCTCTTACCTTATCCTGGCGATCCAGCGATGATCTCTCATTGCTGTGACCGCCAGCCGAGAGTCCCGCCGCTCCTCCGTCCTCCGTCGGTGTGATCACTTCCTAGTTCCGTTCCCTGCAGCAGCAATGCTGCATGGGAGCGGAACTAGGGAGGGAAATTAAAAAAAAAACAAAAACGTTACACAAAACACATTTTATATTATATATATATATATATATATATATATATATATATATGCACACACACACACACATATATATATATATAAAATTATATTATTGATTCAATTATAATTCATGCGTTATATATATGTGTGTATATATATATATATATATATATATATATATATATACACACACACACACATATATCTATATATAATATATAACGCATAAATTATAATCTAATCAATTATATAATTTTATTATATATATTATATATTAAATAATAAAATAATATTATTGATTCGATTATAACTCACGCGTTTGTGTTTCAAATTTATCACATCTGGGATGTCTACTAGAGTCTTGTTTTGGTCAGGTTTAAGTCAGTAATTACTAAGAATTGTAGGCCTATAATACATAACGCCAAATTTCCATGAAAACAATTGTACCGCTTTTGGTATATAATTCCTGACATAATCATACCGCCAGGGAGGTTAAGGAAGCATGGGGTTCAGGAGGTCTAAAGTTGACTTTAGGTGCCTTTGAAAAACATCTATATTGGAAATACATACTTTTTTTAGGCACAAAGCTTATTTTCCAAGCAAATTAGCAGACAAATAATTCACGGCTACTGCTATTTGTCTTTTGCTGTTCAGGGGTTCTTCCCCACCAGTAAACACTATTGAGCTTGGTCTGGCTGTACTAACATGACCCTCTTTCCTGTGTCTTTGCCCTTCTGACCTAAAGTAATTCTTGAAACAATCAAAGGTGTCGGAAACCCAGTAAACTGCAGTCCATTTTTCTTTATTTGGTATACATGACAGGGGTAAAAGAAATTCAGAAACAGAAACGTTGACATGTTTGTCTCATATGGCATTGGCTTGCAGAGGCCTAGGGGGAGCTCCAGTATATGATTGTACCTCATTTGATCAGATTTGTAGGGTTGTAGAACTGTCTGTTTCCCTTTATTGTTGTGATTCTTGACCTGGACTTTCATTTCTGATTTTATCTATGCATCTGGATGAGCTTACAATATCCTTTGCCCCCCTCATCCCCCATCCCGACTTTGCATGGTCCTCTGACATGTGTCTGCTGCTTGTCCTGACCCCTAGGCTGAATTTAATAACTTTTCTGCTTCTCAACTGGCACTCCATATACTCATGAAATGTCAGCTGCTGCCAATATAGCAATCTTGATGACCAATGACTAGAAGCTGTCCCGTGACCAAACCCACAATCTCCACCATTGGGGGCTCTGAATCCTACGATTCAGTCCCTTATTGCCCACAAAGATCCCTCAACCGACTCACTTACCATTTTTGCCTGCTGCAACAAACTAATAACAAACTAGAAAAAACCGAGGCAGGAACAAAATGAATGGTAACTTAAAAAATAATTTAGCATGGATAATTATGTGCAAATGCTCATTTAAAAAGCCCTTATACACACACATGGCTACACTTTCATTTCCTAGTCACCTCTGAGCCATGCTCTGCAAGGAAACTTTACAGTCCAACAGAGCAAGAACTATAAAAAACACAAAATGCTCATAGTTTCTGCCACGAGCCAATGTTCCAATAAAAGAACATTTCCCATGACCTGGTTTTGGAAAGTCCTAATCTGGTTCCAGGATAAAATTTGGCTTTCTGTTCAAATCATGTACTGCTAGAAATTTTCCATTAATGAATAATATAAGACGCAATGCAACGTGAGGTTCTGTATCTGTGGCACTGTTCCATTAGCTAGTTAAAACTCAAACTGCTGGATTGAATATCAGGCGACAGGACAATACCAGAAACTAGCTACAAGCACTCTGTATATGTTATAGAAACTAAGTAACTGTAAATCATACTAAATCATACAAAGGAGTTTCAACTGACAGGTGCTTTGCAGTATTGCCAGATATAAATGTAGACAAATATTATTCATAGCAATCAATCAGGATCTAAATTACATTTTTAGCCAAAATTGAAGAATTAAATCAAATGTCAAAAAGATTACAATATCCAATATTCCTTTGCTTCAGATTTTACAAAAATCTCACATATATGCTATCCCATAAAGAAAATTCATCTATAAGGAAAAAACATCTACACATCTAATGTTAAATAAACTTTTTTCATTTACTTATAGATTTTACTAGCACTTCCTGGCAATGGTGACATAGAGTGGGCCTCACATTTACCCCCTTGGAAGGCAAGGTCACCAATGCCTTCTTGGGAGTTCTCATAATTATAAAAAAAAGGCCTTTGTCCTCAGATTGTATAAAATATCACAAAAAGACAAACACCTTTTTTTCAAATAATTATGATAACTCTGAGGAAAGCACTGGTGATATAGCCTTCCCATGGGGCAAATGTGAGGCCTGGGCGACCTCACTATTGGTGCAGGAAGTGCTATTAGGAAATCTGTAAGTAAAAAAACTGAAAAAGAATAAAAAAATACCAGTTTTCTTTGCAAACAGCAGCTCCTGGCTCCATGCATGCTAGATCTGGCACAGATGTCATTGGCAGGCTGGCACAGAAAACAAGAAAGACTAAGCTGGCTACTTTTTTTTTGCTTGGGAAGCAGAAGATGGGCAGTGGGGACCAGCATCATAGTGGCACACATACTAAAAAAGCTTTTTAATATAAGTAGATCATCTTGTTTCTAAAGAGATTGCAATGGCTCTGGCGGTGTATTAAGAGGAGAGGGAAGAAGTTTCACTTTAAGTTCTGTTCACTGTGCCAAAGAAATTAAGCAATGAGTCGTTCATGCAAATCAGAATATTCAGTAATTATATACATTAATAATAAATATTAGTATCAAATATAATTAATATTACATAAATAGATTGTTTTAGGCCACAAATAATCCAAAGTTAAATTGAAGGTCAATGTGATGCCCTTAGGCTACATTCACACCTGAGCGTAGCGTTTTCGCGCATTTTTACCGTGATTTTTACCGCGATTTTACCACAATTTTTACCGCGATTTTACCGCGATTTTTGTGCAGGCATTTTTAGATTGAATAGAAACCAATGGAAAACGCCTGTAATCTGCCCAAAAAGAAGCTCATGTACTTTTTTGAGCATTGGGCGTTTTGCTCACAGCGTCAAAACGCTCAGATGTGAACAGGGGCCATTGAAATGAATAGGATTTGTCTTGTTGGGCGTTTTGAGAGCTGATCCTAGAGCAGAAAAACTCCCCAAAAACGCCCCAAAACGCCTACATGTGAACGGAGCCTAACTGTTTGAAATACAGTCCCTGAACAGTGGTAAGGCTAAGTTCACATGTAGGCGTTTTTGGGGAGTTTTTCTGCTCTAGGATCAGCTCAAAAAACGCCCAACAAGACAAATCCTATTCATTTCAATGGCCCCTGTTCACATCTGAGCGTTTTGACGTTTTAAGCAAAACGCCCAACGCTCAAAAAAGTACATGAGCTTCTTTTTGGGCTGATTACAGGCGTTTTTATTTTTTTCCATTGGTTACTAGTTAACCTAAAAACGCCTGCTCAAAAATGCCTGTAAAAACGCCTGTAAAACGCCCATAAAAACGCCTGAAAAAACGCCTGTAAATAGCAACGCCAAGATGTGAACGTAGCCTAAAAATGGTGGTGTAAAGAGTTTATGTAAACAATCCAATGTTTCTAATTGTATAACAATGCATCTAAGTATAAAATTTAATCTATCAAGCCAATAAAAATAGTGACAGACATGAACAACCTGCTCCACTGAAGTTGAGTTTTGCCCATCCCACCTTCCAACACACACAATGAAAAATAAGTAGGCGTTCTAAGAACAGTTTGTTTGCATTAAACTATGCATTTACATAAAATATGTTCATTTCAGCTTGAGCTACTAAGCTCTGTAAACAGACCTTAATGTTTTAGAGATGTCAGGTATTAGAATGCTGAGTTTTCTAATGTATTTTTAAAGTTACATTTTTTTTTTATTCACTTTTAAAAAAGTAGATAATAGTTAGTGTTTGTCCAGCTTAAAAAATAAAAAATTCTAGTCCTGGATATAGTGTGGAAGTGTTAGAACCTCTGCCAGGTTTTTACCACTACCCGGGGCTATGCTAGTGAGGTCTACCCTCACTTCCTGTCCTTCTGATTTTAGCAGACAAAAAAAAAATCGGACAGGGGTTTTAGTCTTCTCCTACTTTAATTAAGAAAAGCATTTTTATTTATTTCTGTATTGCTATTGGGGAGTTAGAATCACTTCCTTTCTGGTAAATTGGTGTCGCTGCTGGATGACAGTAAAAATCAGCCAGGGGTTCTAACTCTTCACCACTCCATCAACAACTAAGGAAAAAAGTGACTCCTCTATTTAAGGCAGCTGAAAGATTTTGCAACTGTCCCACTTTCTTTGGTCTCTCCCAGATAATACCTGTTTCGACAGACAACCCACTTCTTTGAAGATCTGTACCTAGGAGATGAGCCCTATCAGGAATTCTTTCTCTTACTCTTATGGTATTTTAATGGCAGTTACATCTCAGCATGACCCTCCGTATTTGAGTAAATGGGAGATAGATCTCAACACTACGTTCCCGGAGGACAAAAAGACCCGATTCTCTTCTTTGCTCACAAGTCTTCTCTTTGTAGCAAATACCAGGAGATCACATTTAAAATCTTGTCACGCTGTCACTGGACTCCTTCTGTACTAACATCAATATTCCCCAGACACAGTTCGCTGTTGGCGAGCTAATCCACGTCTACTGGGACTGTCCAAATGGCACCCTTTCTGGTAGCAGGTACTGCAGATTGTTTACAAACTTAAAGAAGTTTCCCTCTTTGACAATCCAGAGGCAGTGCTCCTTAACTTGACTCCAATGTCCAGTAAGAAATACTGTAAATCCCTGCTGAAACATCTACTGAATGTAGCCAGGGCATGTATCCCCAGCATGTGGAAACAACAATCCAGTGGCGGCTGGTGCTCGATAATTTGGGGGGGGGGGGGGCAAACCAACAAAAACGACACCTCTGAGCCATCCCTGGAGTCAGTGACGGCTGGTGGGAAAGTCAGTGCTTCTCCTCCTTGGCGAATAACATCGCTTCTCCTTTCGGCATATCGGGAAAGGGGTCTCACGACCAGCTTCCTGATTGCCTTGGAGAAAAATCAGTGTGACAATAGCAAATATTCATTCGCTATTGCCATACAACTGGGTGGGCTAAGGGCACAGTGCTCTGCGCCCCGAGCCCACCCTTTTTTGAAGCCTATTAGAGCCTCTGGCTCTAATCACGTGCTTCTTAAAAAAAAAGAAAAATCCCCCATTGGAATCACATGTAGATTAGGGGTACAGATGCATGGATGGGGGGCAGCGCCCCTGTGCCCCTAATGGACGGGCTGCCACTGCAACAATCCCTACCTACTGTGCTGCAATAGTTTGCCAGGGTGAACAATATTCAACAGCTGGAACATTTGACCTCTGCCCTTAGGGACAAGAGGGAAGAACACAAAGCACGCTGGCTATACTTCATATTCTACTTCTCAGATTAATATTTGAACTTTTCTTAAATTGAGGTCTTTCCATCCCTTTTTTTGGAACTTGACGTCATGCGCCGTCGACCTAACCAAGGCTCTCTACCCTTCTTCCTCTCTTTCTCCCTTTCCTCATTTCATTTACACCTTGTCTAGGCACCTAGGGTGTCTACGTTTTTCCTTTACAACATAGGAAAATAATACTATGTATGTTTTAATCGTTAGGCATGACAACTGTGGAGAAGAGGCAAGGGGCCCTTTAACAGGTGATGCCTATGCTTCACTCTGCAACTCATAGTGGTTCTGTGTCTGTTAGTTTGTACCATTTTTTTTTCTCTTTCGGTATGTGTATGACACTTGTTTTCCTATATTTCCTCCACCACGATGCAGGATATACTTTCTGTAGAGGCTACAGCTCAAAGTTTATAAATACTTTGCTGGTACCTGGTCTGTTGCTTTATTGATATCTACTAATTACCTGTTTATGTTATACACATTTCTATTAATGGATATAATTGAATATAGTTTGTCATGTCATACTGTCATGTTTTGCTGCATACCGTAAATAAAGAATCTAAAAAGAAAAAAAAGGAAAAGAAAAAGAAAAATGTGATTGCTGAACATTTACTTTAAAACCCTTGGCAATATTTTTTGTGTTGTTTTGTCATCTGTGGCCCAACTAAGGGCTCTTGCAGGTGGCCATGCATTAGGTGTACCGCCATACAGAGTAAGCACATACATGTGTATGGGCATATTTTTTAAAACTTAAAATTTTAGACTTTGAAAAATTTGCCCATATACGTTCAAGTGCCCATATACACACATATAGCCATTCACAGTGATTTCTGCAGTGCATCTCAATAGACAAAAATATGCTGCAGCTGTGGATCCTAGTTTCCACAACAAGTGCATTGTACACTCGTACACCTAATGCACAGCCATGTGCAAAAACCCTAAGAAATTTCCCTTTACCTCATGTCATGTATACCTAAAAAGTAAGTATCCACATTGAAAGATTTTCCCTCTATTACTGTTCTGGTGGCAAGTTGCCAACTGAAAATGTTGGATTTCCTCTCTCTTTTTAAACCAGTAACAATGGTTACTAGAAGAAAGAGGGAAAGAGGACCTTTATAGCAGGGACACAGGCAGCAACACAAACCAGGCAAGGGCTCTAAACCCTCCATCAACACTCTATTAAAAACTGAAAAAAAAAAACATGTTGGGTTTAGATATACTTTAATGGAACACTGAAAAATTTCATAAAAACTTTTCCAGAAAAAAAAGTCTGTAAACGTCATACCATATTAATAACCCATGACCTTTGAGCTGAGAGAAATACTTTAATAGTTAATTTTCCAAAAAACAATAATACAGGCAGCTTTTAATTGCTCAGATGTTCTCATGATTGGAATGAAGCATCGGCATGTTCAGGCATAAGGAAAATTACATAGTCAGCTAGCAGTCACTAATCAAACTCTGTTACGGGTTAATGCACCTGAACCTGAATTAAGCTCTCATGTCTTTACATGAATTCATTGTGTAGTTCTTCGTGTAGAAAATAATATATTGAAATTCACATAGACTTAAATTATAGCGTATATAAATGTCATGTAAAGGGTAGGAACAAGTGTCAACATTATAGGAAGATTTCAAAAGATGCAAATTTGCATTCAGTGATGGTTGGAGAACTGTAGTCCCCTCTTATTCACACCAACATATTAGGAATGTGAAAACTGAACTGCAATTAAAACTAGTTTACGGAAAGAGAACTCAAAATTAAAGTAGAACTAAAGGCAAATCTTTTCTTTTCACTTTGGATAGAGTAAGGCAGGGTTATAACCCCTGTTCCTTTTGCCACCTGTGTCCAGTCTGGGAGATTCCCTTCCACTTCCTGTCCCATAGCCAAAATAGAAAGTGGAAGAAATCCCTCCAATGTAAGGGAATCTCTGGTTTTCTCCAGGGTCACCAGAACTAGTGTCCCCCATTGAAAGACTTCCCCTATATTCTGTTCCGATGACAACCAAAAATTTGGGATTTTCTTTCACTTTCCCTCTTGGCAATATGGATCACCAGGACCAATAGAGAATGTGAATCTCCCTAACGGGGACACAAAGAAAAATAAAAACCTGACAGCTATTCTAATTCCTCTCCACCCTATCCAGATCTAAAAAAAATGTAGTTTTTAGTTCTTATTAAACCTCAATTTGGTATAGCATAGTATTTTTTTTAAAGTATGCTAGGTATTGTCTGTAAAAGTTTATTTAATTCTTAAAATAGTTACATAGTAGTTGAGGTTGAAGAAAGACGATAGTCAATCCAGTTCAACCTGTGTAGGTGTGTGTGGACGTAATCATTTCACATACCCCTGAATGTTTTGATCTTTGAGATATACGTCTAAGAGTCTTTTAAAAGAAGCCATACTCCCTGCAGTTACTACCAATTGTGGCAGAGAGTTCCACAATCTTGTAGATCTTAATGTGAAAAACCCCCTGCGTAGCCTACGGTTAAATCTCTTTCCTCTAATCGCATTGTATGGCCACGTGTCCGTATGCATTCATTGCGACTGAACAGTTTTTTTTCTATGCCCAGATCACCGTTGAGGTATTTTTAAATCGCTATCATGTCCACTCTCAGGCGTCTCCTTCCAGGGAGAATAAATCAAGCGCTTGTAAGCGCTCTTCATAATTAAGGTCCTCCAATCCCCTATTCAGTTTAGTTGCTCTCCTCTGGACTCTCTGCAGCTCCAACATCCCTTCTGAGGACTGGCGACCAGAACTGGACAAAATACTCCAGATGTGGTCGGACCCGAGTTTTATAAAGTTAAGTGAGATCTTCAGTCTTTTATAAAGTGAAGTGAGATCTTCAGCAAATCTAAATTTTAAAATCAGCCTAGCATCTAGTTCACATAGACTTTAGGTTGCAAAAGATAGCCTGTAGAACAATGTGTATAACAACCATTTACAAGCTTTTACAAAGATTCCTTGAAATCCTCAGGAGCCATAGAGTTGTAACTTGCGTGTTACCACCATGATTTACCACTAAGCGTAGCAATGCACATTACATCTGTTGGTGCAATGCAATGCTATTCATCCTGAATGCCATCCCAATATAGCTTGCAAATTTAAAAGCATTGCAGTGCATTGCCACAAATGAGTGTATGCACCACTTTTGTCAGTATTTACAGTGGGACTGTGCAGAATAAACGTAGCCACCCTCTAACAGGAAGATGGTTCACAGCAGCAAAAAAAAAGAAATTTGTCGATTAGGAAGAGACTGAGAGCAACTGAATGTATTTTTTTGAGTTAAGAACATATATTTGAATATTTATTTATTTCAGGTACTTATATAGCGCTGTCAATTTACGCAGCGCTTTACATATACATTGTACATTCGCATCAGTCCCTGCCCTCAAGGAGCTTACAATCTAAGGTCCCTAACTCACATACATACACAGTAGGGCCAATTTTTTTATACAGGATCCAATTAACCTACCAGCATGTCTTTGGAGTGTGGGAGGAAACCGGAGTACCTGGAGGAAACCCATGCAGGCACAGGGAGAACATGCAAACTCCAAGCAGGTAGTGTCGCGGTTGGGATTCGAACCAGCGACCCTCTTGCTGCTAGGTGAAAGTGCTAACCACTACACCACTGTGCCGCCGATAGAATATATAACCACTATATATATATATATATATATATATATATATATATATATATATATATATATATATATATATATATATATATATATATATATATATATATATATATATATATATATATATATATATATATATATATATAGTGGTTATATATTCTATCGGCGGCACAGTGGTGTAGTGGTGGTATAGTGGATGTATATATATATATATTTTTTTTTAAAAAGGTAGTTTGGCGTCCTTTTAAAGGCCAACTCCGCAAAGAATGAGAAGATCCACCCTTACAGTGGGGCCCTGCGAGGCTTAATTTTTCACTATGCCTAACTGCAGAGGATTAGGAAGAAAATATGTACCTTGCGCCTTACTCCAGCAGGGTCCCTGCAGCCTCTAAACTTCAACCAGCTCAAATTATATTATAAATGTACAATCCAGGATTAATGTTCCTATATTGTAAGTGATAGTGCCGAGGCCCTGCTCACAGATCAGTTCCGGATCAGGGTAAATCTGGAGACCAGAGCCTGATTTACTAATAGGAATAGCAGATGCATTGCATAGGTATTACTACAGGAGATATGCGTACTCGAGAGAGAAGGTTGGTACTTTTTTCTTTGATCATATTTTTTTATCTCTGTCTTATGATGCAATATATTGTGCGCAATCACTTTTTGGTAGTATTATTGCTACTTTTTGTTTTATTGAGGCATCAGGCTGTTATGGAGAAGAAACTGTATAATGTGAGTGATAAAAAATAATTGTTCTTTTTTGCATAAGTTTTTCAACATTTTTTTTTTCCTTTTCTGGTATGCACCACTCACCGTGAATGTAGGAATGCATAGTTTGCACACAATAACTGACATGCCTTTTTTATATAGTTCATGATCATTAAAGAACATTTTCTTTCTTAGTTTCTTGTGTCTATAGGCTCCTGATATGTAAATCCAGCTCTAATGGATGCTATAAGGGAAGGTGCCACGACAGAATAGCTTAAAAAGAAAGTTCTAGGATTTTCAGATAATACTGTATATCCTGTCATTATCTGCTTTTTCTTTTAGAACACATGCTGTATTACAAACAATAAAAGGCAAATTGCTCAATTAATTTGCTGCTACAGTAGCAGAAGAAAAAGATAATAGAGAGGACAAAACAGTTCATGTTTACAAGGAAAAAAACAAGAACTTCTGCATTTCATGCTAGTCAGGTAATATGGCTAGTTAAAGGTAAATAATGCTAATAATTTATTTACTAGGAGAGGGTCCTCTAGTTTTCAAGGTGAGAATGCGTGAGTGTAGCAGGAGTACAGCCCTTCCAACAGAAACATCAATCTTGGGGAATAAGTAGATAAGGCCACAAGGGGTGTTTTCCATGATTTGATAAAAAAAAAAAAAGGTGAAGGTGGCTTAATATTCTTTTATAGGTACAGTCTATTCATAATAGGCATATCTATATACAGTAGAAATAAGTCGCCAGTTAAATGACTCTATTTTTCCATATCCATTACAAGGGACAATCAAAAAATGACAAGAGACTGTTAACTGAGCAAATATATTAAAACCCAACAACATTTTACTTGAGGCTACTAATATTTTACAAAAGAACTTTGCCACTCCTTGTCCTGCTATACCTTGTCATCCCGTCTCCAAATCCAGGGCTAGAGGTATAAGGAAAGCCCCTACATCAACTCGGCCATGGCCAAGTATGTGACAATAGCCCATGGAAGGCACCTCCTGTATCCAGGCATCTGAGATGCTGCACGTTCAGATGTTCACAAAGGCTAACCTATTTTGGAAAGTGGGAGCACCTCTTAATGCCAAAAAGGACTTGGTTGGAGGTTTAGGGGATTTAGGGGCCCATGGTTTGTGGTGAAACTGGGCTCAGGGCTTAGGTTTTTCCTCCAAAGGTTCAAGCCTGGGAGTAACAAAACTCTTCTTGGTTTTAGGAGGAGGGTGATCCTTCCTGCCTTGTGTTCCAGACTTCTTCTGCTGGGGTAGATGAACACTCTTATCTGAGGTAACATTATTGATAAGGCATTGCCCAAAGTAGCCTTGAAGAGACTGTGTCCCTTGATGGACATGGGCAGAAAATATTTTTTACATGCCTGATCTGCAGTTCAACATTTTTACCAAAAGGTTTTCCATGTGTTAACTGATGTGAGACTTATTTGGGAAATAAGATGGAATACACCCACTAACCTGTCTACACGATGATGCAGGACTGTTAACATGTCTAATCACCCCACAAATAGAGGAATAATGTGGAATAAATTTGAAACCCCGGCCATGAGTTTAGTCCATTCCCTTAATGTTTGACACCCTAATGGCATGGCCAAGGCAGGCTGCAATGCAAGGCCTGCTAGAGGGAAAAAAAAGCTTTAGAGAGAGTCTCCAAACATTTATCTATGTCATCCCATACAGAAGTTATCAATTCTTTATTAAGACAGGACGCTACCAGATTAATTAGGGGAACAGTCCATTTCTTAATACAGGCCTCCTCAAATGGGTACTGGAGTAAAAAAAATTGGGAGGTGAAAACAGTTTTTCAAGAGTTTTCTAGTCAGAGTACGGGACATCTGAGAACTGCATGTGCATGGGAAACGTTTTTTTAGGGCCTCTTAATAATCCTAGAGTGGTAGCAGCACTAGTGAATGCAATAGGCAGCTTCTCCACCTTTAGGTTGACAGGCACTGCATCATTAAATGCAGATAAGGTCTCTCTCAGCCGGGGAGTTTTTTTCATCAGATAGAGCCTTTGCAGCCAAATGCTCAGAGGCTGCTCAGGTTGAAGGCAGGTCAGATAATGACTCTGCAGTGGAAGGGGTTGAGATAAGCTTATGGCCTCTGTGGTCAGAGTCAATAATCAAAATTTAAATGTGGCCAATAAAAGTCTGCATAACTGTGAAGAAATCTTTTCTGGTTAGAACCAAGGAGGGGGCACATCCAACAAAGCTCAGGAAAGAATGAAGGAAGGCTCAGAGTAAAGCAGGAACTCAAGCAGAAGACAACGATCCAGGCTGTTGGTGTCAGATGTTTGACAGGGAACACTGTAAGCTGCCCCGGAACGGTTAGTGGATTGTGAGCTGGAGGGATCAGATACAGTAGGACTGCTAGCAGCTCATGTTTTTGGATCTGACTCAGAGTGTGCACATGCGTTGTGCAACAAAGTAGCTCCTTACATTGCCTACTCATAAAAAAAAAGTCTTCAGAGACTGGATCACACTAGAGGCTGCACAAGAAGTCTGGATCTGGAAAGCACTATGCAGGTAACACAGTACACAGAGGTCTAGAAAAGGACCACAATATAGAGTCCAGTACCCATATCAAGGCAGTCCAGTTGGAGCTTTAATGGTGCCATGTAAATTGGATGCTGTTACACTGGCTGCTATGGATATGAATTTTTATCTCATATTCATTTCTGGCAAGTAAACAGTGAGGTGTAAACAAGCAAATTCTTCCCCACAAATTTCTTGCTATAGGTTTTCCTGCAATACTATTTGGATTCATAACTGACTTTTATGTATTTTTCATTATGAATATTTAGATATTGTCTAAACATATACTATTCACAGAACACTTCAATGTATAGAAGTGATCAATTGCATTGTCAATTTTGTGCACACCACCGAGTGTTTTAAGCCTAGTGCACACGGGCCAAATGTTGGACGACATTGGCTGGTTGAATAAAAACTGGCCAACATTTGGTCCGTGAGTATGGCATGTGTCTGACAAAAGCCAGCCATTCGTCCGGCTTCAGTCAGACGAGCATGCTGGAAAATTAGCAGCTGACCTTCTCCTGATCAGCACTCTCAGCCAATGGCTGGGATCGCTGACCAGAGTGTTCTGGCTTGGGGCCGTCCACCTGTCAGAACACAACACCTCAGTGGGAAAAATCGCAGAACTAACATCGGATTGTTAGTACAGCGGCTTCGACCAGAGCTGTCAGTTTTTTTTTTCGTTCACCTCACTGGGTTGAACGAAAAACAAAAAATGAATGGTGTGTACAAGGCTTTATTCCCTTTTCATTAATCTTCTCAACTGAACAAAACTTACTACCAGAAATATATAATTAGTTGCTGCTACATAACATATTTGTTTACATTGTTGCCTTGGGGGATCTGATTTGCATCAGTGAAGGCGTGGTTCTCCTATGGTAGTTCTTCTTTCCTGTCTGTTTGCAGTATTTGGAACACGACTAGTTCTTGTCAGTGCACTCAATTCCGATACAAACAAACTGTCTGTACATCTGCTATTTTTTCTTGATATCCAGCAAGTTTTACTGCAAGTAGTGCAAACTCACAAATCCAGACGGTGGCACGTCACCCACCTGCAGGCCCTAGCCCAGTGATGGCAAACCTTGGCACCCCAGATGCTTTGGAACTAGATTTCCCATGATGCTCATGCACTCTGCAGTGTAGTTGAGCATCACGGGAAAATTAGTTCCAAAACATCTGGGGTGCCAAGGTTCACCATCACTGCTCTAACCTTTTCCTTCAACATTATTCTCTCTAATAGGAGTTTAATCATAAAGGAGCAGTACTAGGTTTATGTGTTATTTTTCATAAATTACTGTTTTAGCCCAGGTTCACACTGCTCCGATATGAAAGTCTTACAACTTTCGATCCGTCTTTGCCCTGCAACTTCAATCCGACTTTGATCCAACTTTATTGTGACTTTTTACACTCTATGGCATTAAAATCATATCAGAGTCGGACCAAAGTAGTGCAGTAACATTTTCTAAAAGTCAGAACCACTTGTGTTGGATAAGTAAGGATGGGAAGAAGGGAAACATTAAATTTGACTTGTCATGCGACTTGTGTTCTCAAAAGTGGGATCCCATGTTGCACCAGTGTGAACCGAGCCTTAGCTGTGAAGGGCAATAACACCTGTACCTTGGCAGTGTCTTCTAAAATGTATTCAGACATTGATACAATTTACTCTTTCAGGGGAATATTTTTTTATTTACAAGGGGGTTGTTGCTGAAGAACCCATAAAGCAGATAAAAAATAAAAGTATTATAAACACACAACACATTTAATAAGATCCCTTAGGGGGAAAAAAAAAAACATGTCCCATGGTGGAAAAATCCATTGTCAATTGTTTCCAGCGATGTAGTCCCATGTCGATTATGATAAATTACATCTGCTTACCTGCAAAAACACAACATGCCAACCACAGATGTGATGGGCCAACAGACTTTCACTGCAAGTGACATTTCCCAGCCAGGCAGCTGAATGTAAACAAAGGGTGTGGATCCCAGGTGACATCAATGACCAATAACGGGCAAAAAAAGACAAATATGATCTGTTGTAAGGTTCTAATAAGGATTTGTAAAAATAAGAAAGGTAAAGGGGTGTCTCTAATATAAAATGTTTTTACTGTATGGAAATATCCAAATCCAAAAATGGTTTTCGAAATCTTTTTGTATGTTGCATAAAAGTTAGCAGAACCCCAGTTCTGCCTATTTCAGCGGACTTTACTGGCAGTGTATTGAGACACAATTTGTAAAAAATTGGTAGACTTTTATTTACATAATTTAAAAAAAAGACAACAACGTAGTAACTAAACGTTGGGACATAAATAGTGTCCAAGGAAAATATACAAAAAACATACATCACAAAAATACAATCTAAAAACAACATGCAACAGGATATAAGACAGAGAGCACCCTCTCCTGGTAGGGAGATAGGGTAATCCTATATACCCCACAATGTGCAGTGGGGTGAAAATATTCCAGTGATAGAAGATATTACAGCCAGTTGTATGTTGTTTAGAATGTGAAAAATGTATAAAATAGAGATTAAAACAAAAAGACAAATATGACCATTTAATTTGCCCATTCAGAAAACTGCAAACAGGTAAAAGCCGCAAACCCTGCATCACAGTGAACTCAAACCTCATTCTCAAATTTTAGGTTATTATTCTTTTGCTGGACATACATGTATAGATTTTTGTTCGGAAATTTTCCTTTTAAGAAAAATCCTTTGATTTTCTAATCGTTAGTGGGGTCAAATCGATGTCCATTTTTTACTGCAGTGACGGGAAAATTTGACGGGGCAGGAAGGAGAACTTTTCCAGATCAACTAATTTTTTGGCAGTGTATGTGGTTATCGCTCAGAAATTACATTCATTTTAAAATTGAATGTTAAAAGCAAAAGACAATTTTCTAACGACATTTGTCCATTCATCGAATTTTCAAAGAATCTTCGTACGAATGGTCTACGAATTTTCTCATCCAAAAATGAATACGTGTATGGCCAGCATTATGATTTTATCTAGGCTATCTGCATTTATTATCTTGCAAATGTTTCGTTATTAAAGGTAAATATTGGTGGCTGGCAGATGAATAATAAAAGGCTCTGAGTAGCCGTAGCCTTTGTATGCTGCAGAATATATTTAATCTAGTTAATGCTTCGGATGAAAACGTCCTAGGTCTTTTCTCATACGGTATACAAGCTGTCATATCGCTTTCAAGATTCAGATATCTTGGATATAACATCTTGCGTCATTCAGCAGCAGAGCCCTGACCTGCCACTGAAGGAGACACTGCAATCCTATTTTTTTTTTGTCCTCTGCGTTTTCCACCATGTCTAAATTATTAGGATTCTGATAAGCAAATCCTCATATTTGTTGTGGTCTTTGACTATATGCAGTTATTCCCCTTGTACCTTTTCTAATTCTCTTCAAGAATTGGCAAAGTCTTACCTTAGTTTTCTATTAAATGCCGTTGAAATTTAAATGCAGAGGCATTAATAAATATAAAGTATTATGACTAACAAAGAAAACAAAAATTCAAGAAAAAAAAAATCAAAGAGGTGGTTCACATCATCTGCTGTGCGCTTAACACACATTTCTGTACCTGTATCCCACTGCGCAAGGAACACTGGTCCCTATGCAGAAATACGCAGGTGCCATTACTTATTCATATTACCCACCCACATCTACCACCAAAACACACGGTACCGCAGTATCATACGGTTTAGTTTGGCACAATTTTAAAATTTGTACCTGCCGTACTTTTTGCGTGTTCCAGCACATTGAAATCAATGAGCTGCTGAAAACACGCCACTAAGGAAAACACAGCGACACATCAAAACATGTGCGCTTAAACGCGCCTATATGGAGGGAATGAGCCCTAAATGTTCACTAAGCTTAGTGATTAAGGTGAAAATATGTTCACTTTGAATACCCAATAATGTCCAAGGGAAAATTAAACAAGAAAAAAAAAACAGGATATACTGATGGTTTTGGCATGTGCTTTTTACTAAAGGTAAACTTTGTTTTTACATTCTTTATCAGATGCGCACCTTGAATTGCTGTGTAAAAGATTTAATTTAATGTCACCTCTGTTAACAAATTGCTTTTGGATGTAGCCATGGTTACGAAAGCAAAAATCTAGTTAATAACAATTTATAACATATAGCTTTTATACAGTTAACCAATAACAAAGCTGCCACCTTTTTATTTATTTCAGGTACTTATATAGTGCCGTCACTTTACGCAGCGCTTTACATATAAATTGTACATTCACATCAGTCCCTACCCTCAAGGAGCTTACAATCCAACTCACATTCATACATACACATACAAGGGCCTATTTAGACAGTGTTTAGAATGAGGGAGGAAACCGGAGAACACCCACGCAGGCACAGGGAGAACATGCAAACTCCAGGCAGGTAGTGTTGTGGTTGGGATTTGAACCCTTTTGCTGCTAGGTTAAAGGGCTAACCACTAAACCAATGTGCTGTCCATTTTTTAAGGTGTATGGAGATAATTTAACCACCAGGGATGCATTTCTTACTATTACACATCTTGATTTTATCCACTCTGTCCCTATCCTTGAGCTATTCTGAAGTTATAAAAGTCACACACACATAGCTCCCAACTGTCCCTGATTTCGAGGGACTGTCTCTGATTTGGAACAAAGTCCCTCTGTCCCTCTTTCCTCTTCATTTGTCCCTTATTTTGGTCTGATGTATCTAGTTCAATATAAAGTGCACTTTTTTTTTTAAATGTGTTTCCCAGTGCTAAATCTTTCATCTAATTTCTAAATTGCTGCATTTGTAAATTTCAAAAGCCAGAATAAATGAATAGAAGGGTTAAAAAAAAAAAAAAAAAAAGCACGTGTGGGTTTAACTATTTTTTTTTTTGTATAATTTTCATTTAAGGGGGTATGCCTGGGGGCATGCCTTATGCCTACATACTTTTGCTAATCGGTGTCCCTCGTTCCCATTTCAAAAAGTTGGGAGGTATGCACACACAGTGGTCATCAATTCTTGATTTATTGTAGCAGTCTGCAGGTAACCTATAATCACTGTGTACAGTCCACTATCTTCATCAAAATCGGCTTAGATAGGTGTACATATGGAGCCTCTGCAAAGCAATCCATGGTGGATTGTTTTTCAGTGGTGTTTAACCACTTTACCACTAGAGCATTTTGCTGTCTTACGTCTGGGCCACTTTTTGCGATTCGGCACTGTGCGACTTTAACTGACAATTGCGCGGTCATGCGACGCCGTACCCAAACAAAATTTACGTCCCTTTTTCCCCATAAACAGAGCTTTCTTTTGGTGGTATTTGATCACCTGTGCGATTTTCACTTTTTGCGCTATAAACAAAAAAAGAGTTTATTTTGAAAAAATAACAATATTTTTAACATTTTTTTATATGAAATTCCCCCCCCCAAAAAGATGTAAAAAACAATTTTTTTTTACATTTTTGGCCAATTTGTTTTCTGCTACCCATGTTTGGTAAAAAAAAATCGCAATAAGCATATTTTGATTGGTTTGCACAAAAGTTATTGCGTTTACTAACTAAGGGAAAGATTTCTGTCAATTTTGGTGTTTTTTTTTTAACGAGTAATGGCGGCGATCTGCAATTTTTTTTGCGGGACTGCGACATTGCGGCGGACAGATCGGACCCTTGACTGACATTTTTGACACTTTTGGGGGGTACCAGTGACATTACTGCAGTAATCAGTGCTATAAATATGCACTGTTACTGTAAAAATGACACTGGCAGGGAAGGGGTTAGTTTTATTGGAGAGGGAGGGGTTAATGTATGCCTGGTGCTTACTAACGTGTGGGGGGGAGGTGACTGAGTGAGCCAGGGACAGATCGGATGTTCAGCTATGCTGAACACTCTGATCTGTCACTCCCTGTCACTTAGGAGATCCGCCCGCTCTGTTTACACAGGCGGGCGGATCTCCAAATTGGATTCCCCGACGATCGGGGCAGAGCCTACGTCGCTGGACGATAACGAGCCACTTTGCCACAGTAGCAGCACAGTGGCTAGTGGTAAAGTGGTTAAAGCAAGCCTTCACCCTCCAGCGGCAATCTTCTCCACCCTGCTAACCGTCCGCAGTGCCGATGTCGGGGTTTTTTTTTGTTTACTCAAGGTTTTTTCCATTAAAGGCTTGGCCTGCCCCCCGGTTTACAGAAATCGCTTAGACCAGGGGTCTTCAAACTATGGCCCTCCAGATGTTCAGGAACTACAATTCCCCTCATGCCTAGTCATGTTTGTGAATGTCAGAGTCTTACAATGCCTCATGGGATGTGTAG